>NC_041382.1:308446749-308495911 GCF_002162155.2 Triticum dicoccoides | reverse complement strand
CCACCCTGAACCCTAAGATAGATAGTGGGGTACCTCTCCAGCGAGCCCCCGTCCCCGCTGCGGGTGGTTCTTCGTTAAGTCCGGCGAGCCCCCCCAACCCCTGAAAATCGACTGACCCAAAAGTCGACTAAGTCGACTGAAGTTTGGCTTAATCGGAACAGAGCAATAGCACGAGCGAGGGTGGAGAGTAGCAACAGCAGCTGGGCGAGCGAGGGATCGAGCGAGAGCCGGAGCAACAGAAGCAGATCCGGCTGGTATGGATGCCGCCGCCGAAGGGGCCTCGCACTGGGGTAGAGCCACCGTGGAGACGTCACCCGCGGCACCGGCTTCAAGGTAGCCGCTCCGTGGGGGTGCGGGATGGAGCACCGTCGGTGCCGGGAGGTCGAGTTAAGGAGAAGGTGCGATGCGATGAGTGTACAACCTCTTTGGTGGCGTGAGTAGGCCTCGGCTTCGTCCGAGGAGTCTGCTAGGATGATGCGGTTCCGGTGGAGTAGGTTAAGGCGGCGTTGTGGGGATGGAGCAGCCGCGATAGACGAGGCCATCGTCGGAGTAGCTCCTTGGAGGTGGAGGACGGGGCAGCTGAACCGGCGGGACGGCGAGATGGACGACGGATCCTCATCCGGGGAGGTGGACGAGGGACGTCGAGCTGTTGCGGTGGACGACATCGTCGGGGAAGAGGCTCCAGCTGGGCAGCGGTGACGTGGCGGATGGACGAGGGTGGGGTTTCGTGGCTAGAGCGGAGAGGTTATGGTAGCCTGGGATTTCGAATGGCGAAAAGGGGGCAATGGGAGGGGGTGAAGCATGACTTAGGGACGCGCTTGTCCAAAATGTAGGGTGTGTTACAAAAGTACCCCCCACTAATTTGAACTAGCGGCCCTTTCAGCTCAGGGTTAGAAGGGGGATTTCGCGTGTCGGGATTTGGTAGTTGGAGGGAATTTTCGCACGTGTTGTAATTTCGGGATAGAAAGGCGCGGGTTGTGAAGGCGCCAGTTTTGGGAGCATGATATCTGAATTTTCGGGATATAACAAGACGCGAGTTGAGTTTTAGGGACAAACCTAACGTGTAGTAATATTGTACTTGTACGTACCAAATCAATTCGCCCCCCTCGAGCCATGGAGACACCCTAAGACCTCTCTCCCCTCCCCCTTACTCGCTGCTCTCTCTCCCCTCCTCTGTTCCTCTCCCCACAGCACACCCGAGCGCGCTCATCGCCACGGCTCGCTGTCACTGCGGCCACCGTCCACCACTCGCGTCGCTGACGCGTCCGGAAGAACCGCAACACCGCCCACGTCCCCTCCATCGACTTACGCCTCGCAGGAGGCCCTGCGTCATCGTCATCGTGGTCATCTTCAACCTCGGGCACCCGAGCCCCTCGTCGTCGATTCGCGCCGTCAAGGACGTCCCCGAGCCAACTGACCTACTCCACCGCCTCCCTGTGAGCTCCTGCTCCCAACCCCTCTCTCCCCATCGTCGAATCCCTCCTCTAGCCCCCTGGCCACCACGGCCGCCGCTCGCCGCTGCCGTGCCTCGTTGCCGTCGTGGCTAGAGCCACTATTTCTCGAAGCCAAGCACACCACTGTGCTCAACACAGCTCCAGGAGCGCACCCAGCCTCTCAGCGAGCTTGCTAGCCAAGCGTAGCCCGCGCCCGCGCATAGCCGTGCTCCGGCCGCCGCTGTCGCCTTTGCCCTCGCCGCTGTAGCCCATCCTGGCACCGCCCACGGCCACCACCCAATGCGCCTCGACGCGCTGCATCTATAGAGCCCAGCTGCGCGAGCTCTCGTCACCGGAGACGGCCGGACGAGGAGCGCCGCCGCGTCGTGCTTAGCACCGGTGGCTAATCACCGATTAGGTGACGTGGCGGATTAGTTTAGCCACTAACCACGCGGTTAGTTTAATCAGGTCACACTGACAGTGGGCCCGACCCTGTTAATCATTAGATTAGGTTTATTCTAGAACCTATTACTAACTGAGCCAATGACATGTGGGGCCCACGGGTCCGGTTTAACCAGGACCGACCCTGTTGACCAGCTGACGTCAGCATGACCTAGAGCTGATGCACTAATCATTTTCTGGAATATTTCTAATTAAAAATGATTTGGAAATTTCATAAAATGTTGCAAACTTTGAAAAATCATAGAAATTCAACCGTAACTCCAAATGAAATAATTTATATATTAAAATGACCAAAAAAATCCAATCTGTCCATATGTACCTTTTTCATGTATGTTTGAGCAACCTAAAGCTACTCTATGTGACAATTTGAATTAATGGCATTTGAAATGCCTTGTGTGGAGCTTGAATTTGAATCTTGGGTTCAAACCAACTTCATTTAAATCGTTGCTAGCTACATTAGCTCAAACCACAGCATATTGCCATGTCATGATCATGCATCATATTGTGCATTGCATTGATTGTGTCCTTTCTCTCTTTGCCAGTGGTTGTTCCCCCCAGTAGATGTATGTTCCGACGATGAGTTCGATGACACTGATGAAGAGCTATACTATCTTCAGAAGTGCCAGTCAAGCAAAACCCCTTGTTCATTCCGATACAATCCCACTCTCTCGCTCCTACTCTCTTTTACTGCATTAGGACAACAACGATTCAACTGTTACATGCTGCAATAGTTGAACCCCTTTCCTTTGCATGACATGTCATTGCCATAGTAAATAGATGAAACCCACTAGCATGAGTAGGAGTTGTTTGAGCCCTGGTGTGCCTACTCATTCATGCTTGTTTGTCATGCCTGCTATTACTTAGAGTTGAGTCAGGTCTGATTCATCAGGGATGAATTAGAGGTGTGAGAACATGTCCTACTGTTGTGAGCTAAGCGTGTGAACACGATTTGGTAAAGGTATCGGTGAGAGGCCATGTAGGAGTACATGGTGGGTTGTCTCATTAAAGGCGTCCTTAGGAACTGAGTTATGTGTTTGTGATCCATGAACAGCTACTACCACGCATTGGAATGCTTAAGTTCCCCTCTCGACTTATTAGTCAACCTGATCTCTGTCCAGGAGTTGCAACTAGTTTCTGGTGTTTGTAGGTTGTGTTAGTAGTCTACGAGGTGGCATCTGGTACAGGTGGGCTTGGGACAGACTAGGCACAGTGGCATGGTGTACCAAGTGGCACCCGGATGGTGGGCTTGGCAACCCTGCTCACATCATTTGGGGCCGTGAGCGACACCCCGGCCGGATCTCCTTGCGGATGGAACCCGAATAGGCGATAAACCTGGACTAGAGACTTGTTGGTTAGTTAGGTCGTGGCTGACTCCCTCGCCAGGCTTCCGCTTGAAGGTTGTCGAGATACACGATGTGTACATGGTGGTAAGTGGCGAGAGCATGTGTGAAGAAGTACACCCCTGCAGGATCTTGTACCCTTGGGAGGGTCTTGTAGATAGTCAGGCTTCTCAGCCTTCTTCATTTGTAGTTGCCTATACTCAGACAAGTTAAGCTTCCGCATGTGCTTGTTGCTTGTATGCTCTGTATGTTGGGTCATGAGACCCATGTTTCTAATATCTTGCTCCTCAGAGCCTAATGGATAAATACTTTGAGTCGTAGAGTTTTGTTGTGATGACATGTCGTATTTACACATATCGAGCATATTGTGTGTATGATTGAAATGCTTGGTATGTGTGGGATCCGACAACCTAGTTGTTTATCCTTGGTAGCCTCTCTTATGGGGAAATGTAGTCTTGTGCTTCCATGAGCCATAGTAGTCCACTACAGCCCGGTTCACCGGAGTCCTGCTAGCCCAGCACTACTGCTCCGGAACACTTGACTGGCCGGCATGTGATTCACTTCGTTCCTGTGTCTATCCGTTCAGGGAAATGTCACGCGGTGACATTCGGAGTCCTGTTAGCCTAGTTGCTACAGCCCGGATTCACACGCTGCTGACCGACATGCTCGATGTTGATTCATGTATGCCTGTCCCCGTAAGTTAGTGCCACTTTGGGTTCACGACTAGTCATGTCGGCCCGGGTTCTCTGTCATACGGATGCTAGCGACACTATCATATACGTGAGCCGAAAGGCGCAAACGGTCCTGGGACATGGTAAGGAGACACCCATTGGAATACCGTGCGTGAGGCCGCAAAGTGATATGAGGTGTTACCGGCTAGATCGATGTGACTTGGAATCGGGGTCCTGACAAATCTCTAGAAAGAGAAATACTCCGGAGTATATTTAAGAACCGATGGGGTAGTGCACAACTGCATGGGAGACTCAGCCCGGTCGTTGCGCCGCATTAATAGTGAGTAATGAGCAGTCAAATCATAAGACCCACCTTTCCCACTGTAAGTTGCTCTGAACAAGCAACCATCAATACGCTCTTCTTTGAATCCGCTCATACTACTCCATCAGTCACTGTTTATACAGCGCGCTTCAGAAAAAAAAATTTGTGGGACCAAGGCGACTAGCGATCGGCCTGAAAAATAGCATTGGTAGTTATAGCACGACGTCTATTACTAGAGGGAATAATGCGTACACACATGCATGCAGTGCTTCCACCCCGAGTACACACATGCATGCACTTACTCCACTTCGTAGTAGTACAGTACATGGAGAGAAAATTGTGGACTTGATTGCGGTTACCACGCCCTAATTAATTGAGGATTAAACTAAACGCGTCTAAAGTCTCACTGGTGGTACATGGAGAGAAACTTTGGGTACCAGGCTAGAGTTCAGCACAGCTTTTCATCCACAGACACATGGACAGACCGAGAGAGTCAATCAGATTTTGGAGGACATGCTGAGAGCTTGTGCGCTAGATTATGGATCTAGTTGGGACGAAAATTTGCCATATGCAGAATTCTCTTACAACAACAGCTATCAATCCAGTTTAAAGATGGCCCCTTTCGAAGCCTTGTACGGAAGGAGGTGCAGGACACCGTTGTCGTGGGATGAAGTTGGAGACCGTCAGTTGCTTGGGCCTGATTTGATTAAGGAGTCTGAACAGAAGGTGAAATTGATTCGTGATAGGCTCAAGGTAGCTCAATCCAGGCAGAAGAGTTATGCAGATTCAAAACGCAAGGAGACAGTTTACGAAGTCGGAGACAGAGTTTATCTTCGAGTATCCCCACTTCGGGGAATAAAGCGCTTTGGTGTTAAGGGAAAGTTAGCGCCACGATTTGTAGGACCATACCGAGTATTGGAATATATGGGAGAAGTGGCCTACAAGTTGGAATTGCCCGAAGGATTGTCAAGAGTTCATGATGTGTTCCATGTTTCTCAGCTGAAGAAGTGCCACGCGGAGATGGCTGACATACCCTTGAGAGACACAGTGCCATTGGAAGCAATTTAGTTGGATAACAATTTGACCTATGAGGAGAAACCAGTTAAGATTCTCGAGTTTGCCAGCCAAGTCACCCGCAGCAAGGTTATCAAGTTTTGTAAGGTTCAATGGAGCCGCCACACGGGGGATGAACCCACCTGGGAGTGAGAGGAAGATTTGCTCAAGGACCACCCTCACCTATTTTCTAGCCAACCCGAATCTCGAGGGCGAGATTCATCTTAAGGGGGGGTAGGTTTGTAACATCCCAAATTTTCAATTTGGAATGTTATACATTAGATCATCATTGCATATCATAATTTATTTGCTTTTGGTTTTGATCCTAGAAATTCAACGCAACTCAAGGACCCACGGAGAGAGTTGGGGATTTCATTATTTTCATATTTGAGTTTTCTCAAATTGTGAGAATATGATCATTTGATTTTAATTATTTTATCATCAATTGTTTCTATTACAAAAATATGAGAGAGGGAATAAAATGACTTTCCCAAAATATAGAAATATTGAGGATTTAATAATAAAATCAAATAAGTTTTTATTTCAGAGTTTTTCGGTATTTTATTTGAATTTAGGAAAAATGTGCGTTTTTCAAAATTGCATTTAGGCCCCAAATAAATGTTCACCTTGTGTGGCTTGATTTTAGAAGCCGGGGAAAATTTATTTCGGGATTTTTGGAATCCGTTTAGTATTTCTTATATTTGTTTCTCTGCGCAGAATTATAAAAAAAACGCGAACCGACTTCGGGCCGTACCCGAGCGGGACTCCGCCCGGGAGCAGCCTTTAAATAGCGTCGCCCCGAGCCGCCGCCGCTGCCCAGCGCCGCCCCTCCGCCGCTGCCCCGCGCCGCCGACCGCCGACGCAGACCGCCGCCGCGACGGAGCCCCGTTGCCGCCGCCGGAGGCTCGCCGGAGTTGCTGGGTAGTTTTTTTTAGACGCCGGTTTTTTTTCCCGAAAAACCATTCAATTTTTCTGACCGTTTTGTGCGTTTTTTATAGTTTCGGTTTTTCCGATTTATTTAAATAGCGAGCGTTCGTTCGTTCGGTCGTTCGTTCTAGTGAGCGTTCGTCGTTTTTCTTTTCTCCGATTAAATCCGCGATTTTTCTGATCGCGATTCCTGATCCGACTTTCATTTTAGTATAACTTTTCGCTCGTTTATCGGAATCAGGCGATTCAAGCGCCTGGAGATTCGTCTCGAAACCCTCTATCCGTTTTTGACACTGTAAAAAATTGCCCTAGATCCAGAATAGTAAACGAAGCCTGTTTCTTTCGCCGTTTGACTTTCGTTGCTTCGTTTGATTTGATTCTTTTTGCCAACCGGAGTTCTTAAGTTGAACCTTCTGGTTAGATCTCTTATTCAAGTTTTACCTGTGCATTAGATGAACACTTATTGTATGCTTGTTTGTTTGTCTGTGGTAGAATACCCAGAGTGCGCCGCCTGTTACTTCGAATCTCTAGGTTTCGCGGATCATCAGCAAGGAAAGTAACACTTTGATCATGCTTTCCAACTACCCAATTTTATTGCATTAGATCAATCCTCACACATTGCATGAGTAGGATCTAATTAAATTGTGGGTTTGGGAAGTAGTTGAGGTAGTACCTATTACCTGTTGTATTATCAAATCATTGGGAGTTACTTCTACGTTTGCCTATTATGGCATGCTATGCTAGTAGACGTGGATTTGGTGAGTGAATATCCATGACAGATGTGAGTTTGTTAATTAATGGTTTATCTAAGGTGGCAACTTAAACACACATCTGGGTGGATTGAGGTACCTCGGTATTCCAGGATTGCCTGTTTTTCTTTATGGACCGCCACCCAGGCCCAAAGGGATCATGAGATTTTTCATACTAGAAACTTCCGTGTGCAGCCACAAGCTATTATGGGCTCTAGCATAGTTGATTAAGTCGTGCAAACTCTTACAGGGTGGACTAGTAGATGTAGGGGAAAGTAGGTGTAACGGTCCATCCATCGTAAGGTGCTAGCACTTCTGAAAGACTATGTCTCGGTCATCCGTTTCTCAAACACCGTGTAGTGCGAGAAACCAAACGGAGGTGATCGAGTCTTGTGGGGAAAAGTGCACAAACCTCTGCAGAGTGTATAAACTAATCATGGTTAGCCGTGTCCTCAGTTATGGACATCTTGAGTATCTAGTACTTGGATTATCATGTGAATCTCAACATGTTACTCTAAAATTTAATTTTGATGGGTTTTGTTTAATGATGATGCTTAATTGGGATTGAGAATGCTGTCAACCATTTTCAATGTTTAACAACTACCATGATAGTTAAATAAAATTTATTCCTTTGCAGTAGGGAAAAAATGGCTTTACGCAAAACTGTAACCATAGAGCTTTCCACCAGCGAAATATGCATATAGTATAGCTTTTTCATTCCATTACTCTCTATGTGTTACTTTGCCAGCATATTCCATGTGCTGACCCGTTTCGGGCTGCAATGTTAATGTTGCAGACTTTTCAGACGATGATTAAGGAGTGTTAGGTCGTGGTTCTATACTCAGTGATGCCGTTGGAGTTGATGGACTCACTTATCTTCCAAGCCTTCCGTTGTTATCGTTATTAGATGGCCTTAAGCCATATTTATTGTAATAAGTTCTCTATTGAGACACTCAATGTAATAAGTGTGTGATTGCTACTCTATTATAAATCCTTCAAGTACTGTGTGGTGTCAGCACTACTGATCCAGGGATGACACCTAAGCACAGAGATTAGACTGTTTGAGGTCTGCTCGCTACACCTGTAAACTGTGACGGAGGGAGGAGTAGTATGAAGGTGCAAAACCAAGTACGTGTATGGCCAGACGGTCAATGCACCTCCTCTTGGCATATCACTGACATGTGGGACAGGAGTGTGAGCAAACCGATCTCAATTGACGGCAAAGAGCCAACCCACCGTTCCTTGAGAAGGACGAGGAGCGAGAACACACAGACGGGCTCGCATGGAGGCCAAGATATATTCGAGCATGGTTGGTTGATTGATATCATTCATTACATGTTGGGCTGCCGTTTTCCGCCCTTCTCCGGAATAAACATGTACTTTATCAGAGATAAAAAAAAGAGTACAGACGCTCCACTATGTGGTTCGAGTAGTAGTACTACTCATACTATTGCGCTTGGCTCTTCGCCTCTTCGTGAAGTCAAATAATGATGGTACTCCGCATGTTGGGTACTGCAGTGTATGCCTCTGACAATCTGACACCGAATGGGCTGATGCATGTCCACCAAGGGTAGGTTGCATTAGTCAAAAGGCGTAAGCGAGCTTCACCTTGTCCTGCAAGCTTCTCCTCGTTCTATGAGTTGACAGGACACACCAAAAAGTAGTGCTAGTCCATACTCCCTCCTTTCCGGTTAATAAGGCTTAATCTTTTTTGTGGGTAAATGAGAGAGCTTTATTCATATATAAGCATTCTTAGGACGATCAGCCAAGACACTAGTCACTAGGAAGCGAGGTACCCGCGAAAAAAGAAGTAGGAAGCGAGGTGTTTCATCAAGCCAGTTCTCGGCCACATTCAAAGTGCAGCAAGCACGGTTCGCACGAAGATGCGCCGCAAGGTTTGCTGACCTGTTTACATGCTGAATAACAAAAAAAGAGGAAATATTACCGAGCGCTACTATTTGTAACAGGATATGAGCCAGAATTAAGCGAGAATTGTGGGGACTGTTCCATGCAATCAACTTCCATTATCACATGCGTTAACCCTTGAAGAGAACCAAATGTGTTGAAGATTGCTTTATCACATTTTAAAATTATAATAAGAGTGCAGACGCTCCTCCATCCGGTTCCTAGTAATAGTATAGTATGTACCTTTGTAGACTATAGTAGTAGTACTAGTAAACTTTGCGCTTGGCTCTTCGCCTATTCGGGAAGTCGAACAATAATAGCACTAGTAGTATAGTGTATGCTTCTGGAAATATGACACCGAATTAACTACTTCACGTCCACCGCCTAAGCGAGGGAGAGCTTGCATTAGTCAAAAGTTTCTCCTTGTCCTGCAAGCCACCGCGCGCAAGCTTGTCCCGTCCTGCAACCTTCTCCTCGTTCAGCAAGTTGACGGGACACAACAAAGTAATGCTAGTCCATATTGCCTCCTCTCTGGTTAATATGGCTTAATTTCAAACGAGATAAATACACTGTCTGTCACTATATATTTTTAAAAATACGGTCAGTGGACTTCATAATACGCTCATTGCACTCAATATATATATTTTCTGGTGTTTATACGGTCACTAGCTCACCCTGACTGAGTATGTGTGTGCATGCACGTGTAGGTTGAGCACTTGAGCATGAACGTGTGTGTTCCGTCATGTGCTCGGACATGCATGCATTACGGTGTCGCGCGTGTTTTTGCGTCCATGTGTACGTGTGACTATTGCATACACGTAGGGAGAGAACGTGTAGGGGCCACTAAGGAGCAGTCAAATCACACAGTAAGTTAGTCAGAAGAAGCAACCATCATTTCACTCTTGAATGACACGTACGCAATATAAAATGGTTGATATGGAGAGAAAAAGAAAACCACTATATATACACTAGCAGGAGCCTAAGCTACAAGCTTGCTTGCTTAGGTTGCTCTCTTCACAAACATAGAACGACGGGCCTGATCCCGCAGCTGGGGGAAGGGAACAATGTTCTGCGTAGACGCGGTCGATATCGGCGAGGGAGAAAACCCACAGTCGGTGTGTCCCAATCGAGGGTCACCGCGGTATGGGCCGATGCCGCGTCCCAACCGCTCTTCTAGCTACAGCCCGGCATCCCAGGTAGTCCATCTTCCATTTGGAGCCGGCTTGCTCCATTGTCTTAGCTCCATTTCCATGTCGATCTTTCTCTACTTCTACCGAATTCTATTTGTGATGAGTTTATGTCTCATGAACTAGTGCCAGTACTATTATTCTAATCACACTTCTTCAATATCTTTGCCATCAGGGATGCTCAGGTCGATTTTAGTGGAACTGCACAAAAGCATCGTATGATCCGAGGGTGCTAGCCGTCTTTCCTTCGACAAATTCTACCTGGCCAGGAAATTAAATCATGTTTAGGGTTTAGGGTTTAAGTCGTAGTGACCCCATCAGTAGTTTTTCTTTCGTACACGCTCTCACAACTTTTTTCTTTAGTTGTGAGGTAAATATTGGCTATGATATGTGAATCATTGAGATGCATCAGCATGCGTGTTAGTTTTACTTTATATTTGATGGAATATTGTAACGGGGCAACCTTGGAATAGGAATGAAAATGGAGTGGCCAGTTTCCGTTTTTCTGGAGAAAAAATGGAAACAGAGAGAAACCAACGTTTCGTTTCGTTGGATCGCGCCATCGAGCAAACCAACGTTTAAATCACGTCTATCGTGTTCGTGCCTCACCCTCCTCCATGGCTCGACCCCACATGGTCGGTCGGCATGCCACACACCGCAAACCGAATATACGATAACTTTCCCGCCTTCTTGTCGATGGATTGCGCCATGGAGTACTCGCACTACTAGAAGTGATTGACGAGTTGGGGGAGGACAGGTAGCTGTAGCACTGTGTCCCAAGAACTTTTTACATGCATGTTGTAGTCGGCTATTGCGACCTTTGAACGCGGAGCAGCCGCGTGCACCCGGAAGCGGCACGGGCGACGCTCTCTCGGCCGGCGCGCCGCTTCAATGTCGGCGCCAGTGAGAGGTTGCGTCCGCTCTGGCCGGGCATGAATGCGGCACTGACCGTTTCGGGCGGGAAGCACGCGCGGGTGATGAAGAGGGTTCGGGTTGGTCAAGACCGGCCGTGGCAGTGGTCCGTATGTGCGCAAACAACAGATGATGTACGTTAATATTGCTGCGTATATAATTAACAACATAAATAATGTGCCAATTGGACAAATATGATTGGAGATGGAGATGGAGATGGAATTTTACGTAAACACGGATATGCATGTCTATGTCTATGTGTGTGTGTGCGACAACTCTCGTGACCTGGAAGCGGGGGCGGGTTTTTGATCGAGTTTTCTTTCTTGGTACGTCAGAAAATTAGTTTGTCTAATTCACATGTAGATGTTATTTAAGGATATCACATCTAAGCTCCCACAAATATATAATGTAGCAACAAGAAAGAAAAAAAATAGACCACAAACAGAGTGGACATCAACTTAGATGTGACATAACTATGTCACATCTAGATGTGTCCTAGACAGACCCTTGAAAAATTGTCCGCCAGTTTTCGTTTCTTTTTTCCGGGAACACCCGTATTCTATTTAAAACCACTGCTATGGAGAGATTTTGTTACTCCATTATAGCCTCTTGTTCGATAGAGTTTCTCGCGTCTCTCTCTCTCACCTTTCCATATCAAAACAAGATGACAGTGTCGACTCTAGCTCTCTCCTCACTGGTGGTCACAGATCCGGCCGAATACCGTCCGCTACGGGACGTGAGGAGGTGCAGCGTTGACGTTGTTGCCGTCGGTGACGGAGGAAGACGATGAGCACCGTCCTCTCGGAGCCGGCGCTGGCGTGGACGAAGATCCTCCGCGCCCTTGTTCGCTACCGTCGTGTGGGCAGATCCCACCCGCCCGCCTAAACGACATCTCGCCCACTTGAGGTATAACTTCTTGTACTGGTCCAGCTCCCCAGCTCCCCATGCATAGTAGCTAGGGTTCGTCGGCTGGTCCAACATCACCTACTAGTACTATTATAGAGGAAATGCCACTTGAAAAGTTGTCCTGATTTATGCCTCAGTGGAGGTATACAAGTTGTTTCGACAAAAAGTACATGGTGGTTGTGCGGTCATTGTCCATATGGTGTTAGTACTATCACTGGTTAAATGAAGAAATGTTTTTTTCTCAGGTATCCTGGTTTAGTTCCCATCAAGATAATTATGATGCTTCTGTTTGTTGGTGTACTTTTCATTAATTCTTATCGACAATTGAGATGTCGTTGCTAACCCTTTTTTATATTTCTGGAAACAGCGATGCGTGTCTCCATACCCGGGCATATCTACCTCAATTTTAGTGGAATTGCACAAAATTGGATGTCCATTGTTGTTCCGCCTCACTGTCCTTTGCCACGTGGTTCTTCCTTCCTCGAGCTTGATTACTAAGATGAAACAGACCACAGTGAGGATTTGCCGAACTTCATGGTGCCTCACCCAAACTTGATGCCAAATGGATGATGCATCACCATGATGACCTATCGATGCTCATGGTTGCGCCTCATGGTTGCGTCGGCTGGTGAAGCTGATCGATTTTCAATGAAAAACAAGCTGCCTTCCATCAGTGCTCTTTGCTTGTTACGCAGAAAGATGATATCCTTCGTCAGTTCACCTTGGTTGCGTTGGAGACGCAGTCGTCTTTCACGTTGGTGCCATTTTATCACACAATTGGCTATGAACCAAATGTTTCCTCGAAGAAGGATCGACGTTGGTACTAAGAGCATAAGTTTCGTATTGATTTCTAAGCCTTCTCACAACTTTGTGTCCAGCTCCCCTGTAATTTTATTTGTCCAGCTATTAACTTTGATTTAAAAAATGGTGTGGACTAAAAACCCGGATGGACGTAGTAACCCTCCATTTTTATTTACTACACATATTAGATTTGACTGAAGTCAAACTTTGTAATACTCTCAAACCTTTCTGATAATTGAAATTAAAATTCTTTATTTGTACACACTCTCACACGTTTCCGATAATTTGGCGCATGTGTGGTTGTTCACTTAAGGGAGGGTAGTGTAACACACGTGAAGGACAGGAAGTGCGATCAGGACGTGTGGGCATGGATCGTTAGTTCATCGGAAGTAGTACTAGTTTCCTTTACTGTACATTAAATAAAGAGTTTCGTTTCGTACTAACACAATTTAAAATGATTGTTGTGGAGAGAATAAGAAAACCACTCCACTATATATTAGTCGTATACACGAGAGTACTATATGGTCGCAGCTTCATTGACTTAGTGAACCTGCCTTTGGATTTATGACAGGTGGGCCCAAAATATGGCTGGCTCACCTGTCATATAGCCAAAAGCAGGTGCAGTGAAGGCACTGGAGCTCAGTCCGTACTATAGTAGTATATATATATAAGTGGGAGCCTCAGTGCTTGTTCGCTAGGGTTTGCACTCTCCACACGCTCGCCGCACTACATATATGTTACACGCTGGGGGCTCAGCATTCATTTGCTAGGATTTGCTATATTCACAGTCTCTCACCCTCTCTTCACCAAATCTAAACAAGACTGCCTTGGCCTCTTATCTCTCTCTCCCCCTCACAGCTGGTGAAGGAGGTGTCCGTATCCCGTCGCACCGGGAAGGGGAGGAGGTGCAACGTTCACTCTATCGCCTTCGGTGAGGGAGGCAATCCACTGCCGGCTGCGCTGTTCTCTTTCACACAGTGCCTGTGTGGGAGGACCATCGACCCCTTCTTCCTCGCTGTCGTACGTAGTGTGGGCAGATCCGGCCTCCCGCCGCACGCCTTGCCACATCCCGACGACCCTACGGTATAAGTTTCTTTGAAACCGTCATTGCTCTAGCTGCATGTGGATCTTTTCCGATCTGTAGTCGAATCTAGGTCTTGGTTCAAAGAGCAAAGAAGGGTGCGGTGGGCTGGAGCAAGAATCTAGGACGTGGTTCAATGAGGAAAGGAGGGGCGGAAAGTAGTATAGACTGGCTATCTATGACACCCTCGATGCGACTATAGCTCCCACGTGTCGAGGCACGACTTAGAGACATAAGCGCATTGAAGGCATATGTCGCAAGTTCGACAATCTTCACAAACATCCCATGTAATGTAATAATAACAGGGAGAAAACATAGTTGGCTTACACTCGCCATGTCAACCAAGTACAAAAATAACATTACATCATCCAAACACTCATGGCCCGACTACGACGCCAAAATAAAAGAGAACCCAACATGCGACAACGGTCCCATTCACCCCCAACTGAGCACCACTACTGATCATCGGGAAAGGAAACATAGTATCATTGAGAGTCTTCGTCGAACTCCCTCCTGAGCTCATACGCGTCTCCTGGAGCGGAATCATCAGGCCCTGCATCTGGTGTAATAGTAATCTGTGAGCCACGGGGACTCAGCAATCTCGCACCCTCGCGATAAAGACTATTTAAGCTTATAGGAATGGTAAGGTAAAATATGAGTGGAGATGCAGCAAGCGACTAGCAAGTATGGTGGCTAACTTATTCGCAAAAGAGAGCGAGAAGAGGAGGCAAAGCACGAGCGAGAAACTAGAGAGCAACCTGCGCAGACATGACTCCAACACCGTGTCCACTTCCCGGACTCGCCGAGAAGAGGCCATCACGGTAACACACTCAGTTGATTCATTTTAATTTAGTTTAGGTTCAAGTTATCTACAATCGGACATTAACAAATTCCCATCTGCCCATAACCGCGGGCACGGCTTTCGAAAGTTCAATCCCTGCAGGGGAGTCCCAACTTAGCCCATGACAAGCTCTCACGGTCAACGAAGGAATAGACCTCCTCCCAAGACATTCCGATCAGACTCGATATCTCGGTAACTCAAGACACTTCGACAGGTTAAAACAAGACCAGCAACACCGCCTGAATGTGCCGACAAATCCCGATAGGAGCTGCACATATCTCTTTCTCAGGGCACACTCAGATTGTCCTAGGTACGGGTAGGCCAGCCCAGAGTTGCCCCTGGTGGCCACCGGTAGCTGACAGGTGGACCAACACTCAGAGGAGCACTGGCCCGAGGGGGGGTAAAATAAGATGACCCTTGAGTTTGCAGAACCCAAGGGAAAGAAAAGGCTAGGTGGCAAATGGTAAAACCAAGGTTGGGCATTGCTGGAAAAGCTTTAATCAAGGCGAAATATCAAGGGGTTCCCATTATAACCCAACCGCGTAAGGAACGCAAAATCCGGGAACATAACACCGATATGACGGAAACTAGGGCGGCAAGAGTGGAACAAAACACTAGGCGAGAGGCCGAGCCTTCCACCCTTTACCAAGTATATAGATGCATTAAGATAACATAGCAATATAATGATATCCCAACAAGTAAATAAATGTTCCAACAAGAACGACCTCCAACCTTCACCTGCAACTAGCAACGCTACAAGAGGGGCTGAGCAAAGCGGTAACATAGCCAATCAATGGTTTGATAGGACAATGGTGGGTTAGAGGTTTGACATGGCAATTTGGGAGGCTTGCAAGCAAATGGTAGGCATCATAGCAATGGCATAGCAAAAGAGCGAGCAAACTAGCATAGCAAAGATAGTAGTGATTTCGAGGGTATGTTCATCTTGCCTGCACAGTTGTCAGAGTTGACTGGATCCTCAAAAGCAAACTCAACGGGCTCCTCGTTAGCGAACTCGTCTCCCATCTCTACCCAAAAAATACAAACAAGCAACAAGGTTACAATCAACCACGTGCAAACTCAAACAACACGATGCAAAGATGATGTGCTATGCGGGATGCGATGCGGGATGGAAAATGCAAGATATGACAGGAAATGCATGAACCTGGCCTCAACTTGGAATTCCAAGGGTGCCACTAGAAAGATGAGATGAAATCGCTTGAAAATGATATAAAGAACGCCGGAATCAGAGTTACGGTTTGGAAGTGGCAAGCGATTCAAATATGACATCGGTCTGCGATTTACAGCAAGTAGGCATCTAAATGCAACGAACTGAACATGCTACAGCACCCAAACATGACAAGAAAATGCATGGCAGGGATGCACACAAGATGCTTAACAAAAGTCTAGCACTGAGCTACGTCCAAATCATCCATTAGGAGGTTCAAACAAGCATGCCAAAAACGCAAATGGTAAAACAGATCTCAGACTTAGTGAAATTAACACTTGTCTGGAATTTCAGATCATATAGCCCTCTTCGGAGTAATGAAACAACATGCTACATGATCTGAACATGACAAAGAAAGACATGGCATGGACCTACTCAACAAGCTTAACAAAAGTCCCTTAGTTACCTTGAGCCAAAAGGGATCACAAAATATACTAACAAGCACACGAACATAGCAAAAACATAATCAGTTTTCAGACTTAGTGAAAACTGGGACATGCTGAAACATAACCCACGAAGGCATGTTTACAAGCTCGATGCACTCACCAAGGTGCAAGTCATGGCAAGACAAGCATACATCCCCTAAGAATGCACAAAATAGAAGCTAGAAATGGCAAGAACAATGGCATAGCATGCACGGATCAACTACAATAACATCGGCAAAATCGCAAACAAGTTGACGATCTGCCCAGATTCACAACGAAGCAAAAGTAGAGCTTGATTGACTCAAGCTAAGGTGCTCCATAATTGCAAACAAAGACATGGATGGATAGAGCATAACAAGATTAACAAAACTCCTTTACTGATCATCCTCAAAAGAGGCACGGATCACTAGGAAACAACATGGACATATGGCATCATGAACTAAATAATCCCAGACTTAGTGAAAACTACTAAGTCCCTGAAAACAGAATTAGAAAGTGCACCACTTTGCAAGCTTGCACAAGTCACCACACACATCCTAAAAATACATGGGTTGCACCTCTGGATAGATGACAAAACCCTTAACAAAACATGGCATAGCATGCACACAAAAATCATGGCAAAAATGACAAAAGTCTAAGATGAAATAGCAGATCTGACAATAAACTCATGAAGCCTCCTTCTAACAGCATATCGGGTATCAAGATGCTCTCAAATGAAAATGATGCAATGGAATGAAATGATGTACTCATCCAGGCGAACATTTTGATATGCTATATGCCCAAATCAGAGCTACGGATGCGGAGATATCACAGGTCAAAGTATGCATAAAAAATTAGGGTTCCGGGGGAAAAAGTCAACCGAGGGGATTTTTCAGATCCAGATCCAGCGCGGATGTCGAGGTTCGCCGGAGTCTCGCCGGGATCACTGTAGCAGCAGAGAGGGAGTTCGCCGGAGCGGCTCCGGCCGGTGGAGAACGGCGCGGGGCGGCACGGGGACCGAGGCGGTGGTGGTGGCAGGGCGCCGGGCGGCGGAGCCGGGTGCGCCGGCTCGGGGTGGCGATGGTGTGCGGCGGCGCCGGCCACCGGAGCCGAGGGAGGCGGCGGCGCGGGGCGCTGGGAGCTGGGAGGCGCGGGCGGCGGCGAACGGGCCCGAGTGGGCCCCGCGTGGGCCGGGCGGGCCTCGGGCGGCGGCGGCGAAGCGGTCCCGCCCCGAGGACAGGTGGCAGCGGCTGGTTGGCGGCGGCGGGATCCGGACACGTTCGGCTCGCGCGGACGTTGTCCGGCGGCGGCGGAGAGGGATTTTTTTTAGGGTTTAGAGAGGGGATCCGCAAATTTTTGAGGGGGGTGTATATATAGGCATAGAGGGAGCTAGGAGAGTCCAAATGAGGTGCGGTTTTCGGCCACGCGATCGTGATCGAACGCTCTAGGACATGGAGCAGAGTTTGCCAGGTTTTGGGCCAAATTGGAGGGGTGTTGGGCTGCAACACACACGAGGCCTTTTCGGTCCCTCGGTTAACCGTTGGAGTATCAGGCGGTCTACCGGTAGTAAACCAAGGCCGCTTGGCAAGTCTCGGTCCAATCCGGAAATGTTTAATCCCCACACACGAAAGAAAGATAGAAATGACCACCGGAGGAGAACGAAGCACCGGAATGCAAAACGGACAACGGGGAAAATGCTCGAATGCATGAGACGAACACGTATGCAAATGCAATGCACATGATGACATGACATGAGATGCATGACAACGATCACAACACACGGAGACAAAGACCCGAACCCGAGAAAATAAAATAACTTAATGCCGGAAACGGCAAGAGTTGGAGTACAAATAGGGAAAGTTACATCCGGGGTGTTACAACACTCCACCACTACGAAAGGATCTCGTCCCAAGATCTAGGACTGAAAGAACGCCGGGTACTCAGAACGGAGGTGATACTCTCGTTCCCAGGTAGCTTCACGGTCGGAATGGTGTGACCACTTGACTTTGAGAAATTTGATCGACTTGTTGCGAGTCTTGCGTTCAGGCTCTTCAAGAATAGCAACTGGGTGCTCACGATAAGAGAGATCTTCTTGGAGCTCAATGTCCTCGAAGTTGACGGTGCGGTCAGGAGTCTTGAAGCACTTTCGAAGCTGAGAGACATGGAACACGTCATGAACATTTGCAAAGTTTGATGGAAGCTCGAGTTGATAGGCGAGGTCGCCTCTCTTGCTGACAATCTTGAAAGGTCCCACGTATCTAGGGGCAAGCTTCCCTTTGATACCGAAGCGACGAGTACCTTTCATAGGAGAGACACGGAGGTAAACATGATCTCCGATCTCAAAAGCCAAATCACGGTGCTTACTATCATAGTAGCTCTTCTGGCGGGATTGGGCTGCTTTGAGGTTATCATGAATGACTTTGCACATTTCTTCTGCTTCTGTGATTAAGTCATTACCCAAAAGCTGACGTTCACCGGTTTCAGACCAGTTGAGAGGGGTACGGCACTTCCTGCCATACAGAATTTCAAAAGGGGCCTTGCCCGAACTTGCTTGAAAACTGTTGTTGTAGGAGAATTCAGCATAGGGAAGACAATCCTCCCATTTCATGCCGAAGGAGATCACACAAGCCCTGAGCATATCTTCAAGAATTTGGTTGACACGCTCGACTTGACCGCTTGTTTGAGGATGGAAAGCTGTGCTGAAGCAGATGTTGGTGCCCATGGCCTTCTGAAAAGAATCCCAAAACTTCGAGGTAAAGATGCTGCCATGGTCTGAAGAGATCACTTGTGGAATACCGTGCAGAGAGACAATGCGAGAGGTATTGAGTTCCGCCAATTGAGCTGCAGTGATCGACTCTTTGATAGGCAGAAAGTGAGCCACTTTGGTGAGTTTGTCGATGACAACAAATATAGCATCATTGCCACGCTTGGACTTTGGAAACCCAGTCACGAAGTCCATTTCAATGTGGTCAAACTTCCATTCTGGAATGGCAAGAGGTTGGAGGAGACCAGCTGGCCTTTGGTGTTCTGCCTTCACTCTTCTGCAGACATCACATTCATTCACGAATTGAGCGATCTCGCTCTTCATTCGAGTCCACCAATAAGCTTGCTTGAGGTCCTGATACATCTTCGTGCTCCCAGGATGGATGGAGAGGAGAGAATTGTGAGCCTCGTTCATGATCACTTTACGGAGGTCACCTTTGGGTACAACAATTCGATCCTCGAAGAAGAGAGTGTCCTTGTCATCAAGGCGGTAGCACTTGTACTTGGGTTGACTCTTGGCAATCCCAATCTTCACCTTTTTCACCATAGCATCAAGAAGCTGGGCTTGGCGAATCTGATCTTCCAAGGTAGGAGAGACTTGAAGGTTGGTGAGGAAACCTTGAGGAACAACTTGCAGATTAAGTTTGCGGAAAGCTTCACAAAGCTCGGGTTGATAAGGCTTGAGAATAAGACTGTTGCAATAAGCCTTTCTGCTCAATGCATCAGCAATCACATTGGCCTTGCCTGGAGTATACTCGATACTCGGATTATACTCTTGAATCATTTCGACCCATCGAGTTGCCTGGGGTTGAGATTAGGCTGAGTGAAGATGTACTTGAGACTCTTGTGATCAGTGAAAATGTCCACTTTTCTTCCCAATAAGAGATGTCTCCAAGTCAAAAGAGCATGCACAACTACCGCCAACTCGAGATCATGAGTGGGGTAGTTCTTCTCATTAGGCTTCAACTGGCGAGATGTATAAGCAACAACTTTCTTCTCTTGCATCAACACTGCGCCAAGACCTTGGAGAGAGGCATCACAAAAGACCTCGTACGGCTTGGATTCATCAGGCGGAGTCAGAACTAGAGCAGTGATCAACTTCTCTTTCAAAGTGTTGAAAGCAATATCACACTCCGGACACCAAATGTACTTGATGTGCTTCTGGAGAAGATTTGGGAGAGGCTTAGCGATCTTAGAAAAGTTTTCAACGAATCTTCGGCAATAGGTTGCAAGACCAAGAAAATTGCGGAGTTGCTTCACGTTCTGAGGAGGTTCCCAATTCACAATTGCAGACACCTTCTCAGGATTCACGACAATGCCCTTGGCAGAGATGATATGACCAAGATAAAGAACCTCATCGAGCCAAAATTCACACTTGGAGAACTTGGCGTAGAACTGATGTTCTCTGAGCTTATCAAGAACCAAACGCAAGTGTTTGGCATGATCTTCCTTGTTCTTCAAGAAAACCAGAATGCCGTCGAGATAGACCAAAACGAAGTCATTGGTGTAGGCGTTGAAGATGAAGTTCATCATGCGAGAGAACGTCGGAGGAGCGTTGGCGAGGCCAAAAGACATGACAGTGTATTCATATGAACCAAAGCTTGTTCTGAATGCTGTCTTGGGAATATCTTCTTCACGAATGCGAATCTGGTGATAACCCATACGGAGATCAAGCTTGGAGAATACTTGAGCACCTTTGAGTTGTTCGAACAGCTCATTGATGTTGGGAAGTGGGTATTTGTTCTTGATGGTCTTCTTGTTCACTAGACGGTAATCAACACAAAGTCGGTCCGTTCCATCCTTCTTCTTCACAAAAAGAACACCACAACCCCACGGAGAAGAATTAGGCCAGATAAGACCCATTTTCTCTTGCATATCGAGTTGCTTCTTCAGCTCCTTCAACTCTTCAGGTCCGAGCTTGTAAGGACGCTTGCACACAGGTTCCGTGCCAGGCTCAAGATCAAAAATGAATTCAAGTGGCCGGTGCGGAGGCATTCCTGGGAGCTCTTCTGGAAAGACGTCTTGATATTCGCAAACGACTGGAATTTGAGAGATGGCATCCAATTCACCCTTCTCATTGAGAGAAAACAGACGGATGGTATTATCCCGAGCGGCAAAGACAATTACATCCTCAGACGAATGAGTTAATTGAATCTACCTGGCTGCACAATCAAGCTGAGCCTTGTGCTTAGGAAGCCAATCCATTCCGAGAATAAGATCAATATCCGAGTCACCGAGAACCGTAGGAGAAAGCCAAGAACTTGTAGTCACCCAAAGTGATAGAAACATCCGGAACGATGGAGTTAGCCTGCATGCGCTTACCGGGAGAAACAACTGCTAAAGGACTAGGTAAAACTTGCGAAACCAATTCATGCCTATTTGTAAACAGTCTCGAGATGAAGCAATGCGATGCACCAGTGTCAAAAAGAACTTTTGCAGGAATATCATTAACAGGAAGGTTACCCATGATCACATCTGACGAGTCCTCTGCCTGAGCTGCATTCGTCAAATTGACCTTGGCGTGCTTGGGGTTATGCTTGACCACAGCTGTACTTTCCGATCTGACAGGAGGAGGAGGAGGAAGACGCCTCTGGTTGAGACACTTGTTGGCATAGTGACCCTTCTGTTGGCACTTGTTGCATGTGAACTCTGAGAGCGGATGATGATACGGAGCACTCGATCTTGGAGCTTGAGACAAAGTCTTGTTCTGAAAGCCAGGGTTGGGTGGGTGGGAAGAACCACTGCCACCTTTGCTCTTCTGCTGATACGGCTGACGGAACGGAGGAGGAGGAAGCCAAAACTTCTGCTGCTTGGCCACTTGAGTAGAGGAAGAAGGAGTAACATCTCTGACTCGCTTCTTGGAAGCATCACACCTCAACTGAGCAGCCTCTTGCTTCAGTGCCATGTTGTAGAACTCATCGTATCTCAAGGGCTCAAAGAGAACAAGAGCTAGCTGAATTTCTTCTCTGAGACCACCCCTGAACTGATATATCATGCTCTTCCCATCAGGGACGTCCTGCTTGGCAAAGCAGGCGAGCTTCTGGAACAACTTGTTGTAGTCATAGACAGACAAAGAGCCTTGCTTCAGATTGCGGAATTCCTCATGCTTGCTTTCAACCACGCTCTAGGGAATATGATGAGCTCGGAAATCTCGACGGAAATCATCCCAAGTGATAACACGTCCACCTCTGGAGTCTTTGTACTGCTGGAACCATTCTGCAGCTTGATCTTTGAGTTGGAAGTAAGCGAACTTGACAAAGTCCTCAAGCCTGACGTTACTGCACTCGAAATGCTTGCACAGATCCACAAGCCAATCGTCAGCATCGGTTGCCTCAACACAATTGCTGAAAGTCTTTGGCCCGTTAGCAAGGAACTGGTTGAGTGTAGCAAAGTGACTCTGATTGCTGCCTTGATTCCCTTGACTGCCTTGATTGCGGTCTTGAAGAATTTGCATGATCAGCTGTGTGTTTGCATTGGTTGCGGCCATCACAGCTTGCCATGCCTCCGGAGGAGGTGGAGGTGGTGGCAGATCTGGATTCGGAGTCGTGCGCATTGGAGGAGCCATTCTGAAGAGGGTTACCACCATTAGCACAATGACAGAAAATTATTGAAGCTGAATCCAACGGAATGAAAATTGCAACATATAGTCTTCACATCCGAACAAAATGAACGAATGCATTCCTCTTGAAATGGTCACATATCCATAAATTGAGAAGCCACGTAGAATTAAGGTAGAGAAATAAATCAACAAGGTACGGATCAAGGACGAATAATCGTTAAGAAATCCCAATCTCAAACCATTATTCGTGGAAGAAGAACTAGAGCTACTAGAATTCCTACCTATGAAACTCCCGAACTTTTACGGTTATGCAATCAGGTGTTGGGGATATAGGGGAAGCATAATATCTCACCCAAACTAGCAAATCCTACATCCAGCTGTATCCATCCTTCAACACATAACCAAGAAACCTTCGGAAACCATCTACCTCAACCTTCAAAAAGCATCCGTTATACAAGTTATGGTGATACTCCCGAACTCCCGCCCCAGTACTGGGTGGCGTCGAGGTTATCTCACCAACGAACTGGATAAAAGAGATTTTCAATGTCGGTGTACTAAACTCAGGTATTCCAGAACTGCAACGATAAAATTATGATGACAACACCTCAGAGCTCAACTCCCCGGGACACTTCCACTAAACCCCTGACAGGAGGCACCAAGTCAATGTTCTCATCATAAAACCATCGGAACGATTCCAAGATACCCGCATGATCCTAAAAAAAATTTAGTGAAATTTGAGAAGAGAAGAGTCAAAACTCTACGTCAGGACGCCTTACCAGAGCGATGAGGAGACTGGGAAGTAAAAAGAATTCATAAACTCTCCGATATATAATTCCTAAAGACTCAAAACATTTTTCTAGACACAACTCGGCCGCTAAAAATGATCAAGCAATGGGGCTCCTAAGGTCGGGGAAGGCTCTGATACCAACTTATGACACCCTCGATGCGACTATAGCTCCCACGTGTCGAGGCACGACTTAGAGACATAATCGCATTGAAGGCATATGTCGCAAGTTCGGCAATCTTCACAAACATCCCATGTAATGTAATAATAACAGGGAGATAACATAGTTGGCTTACACTCGCCACGTCAACCAAGTACATAAATAACATTACATCATCCAAACACTCATGGCCCGACTACGGCGCCAAAATAAAAGAGAACCCAACATGCGACAACGGTCCCATTCACCCCCAACCGAGCACCACTACTGATCATCGAGAAAGGAAACATAGTATCGTTGAGAGTCTTCGTCGAACTCCCACTTGAGCTCATACGCGTCTCCTGGAGCGGAATCATCAGGCCCTGCATCTGGTGTAATAGTAATCTGTGAGCCATGGGGACTCAGCAATCTCGCACCCTCACGATCAAGACTATTTAAGCTTATAGGAATGGCAAGGTAAAATATGAGTGGAGCTGCAGCAAGCGACTAGCAAGTATGGTGGCTAACTTATTCGCAAAAGAGAGCGAGAAGAGGAGGCAAAGCACGAGCGAGAAACTAGAGAGCAACCTGCGCAGACATGACTCCAACACCGTGTCCACTTCCCGGACTCCGCCGAGAAGAGGCCATCACGGTAACACATTCAGTTGATTCATTTTAATTTAGTTTAGGTTCAAGTTATCTACAACCGGACATTAACAAATTCCCATCTGCCCATAACCGCGGGCACGACTTTCGAAAGTTCAATCCCTGCAGGGGAGTCCCAACTTAGCCCATGACAAGCTCTCACGGTCAATGAAGGAATAGACCTCCTCCCAAGACATTCCGATCAGACTCGATATCTCGGTAACTCAAGACACTTCGACAGGTTAAAACAAGACCAGCAACACCGCCCGAATGTGCCGACAAATCCCGATAGGAGCTGCACATATCTCTTTCTCAGGGCACACTCGGATTGTCCTAGGTACGGGTAGGCCAGCCCAGAGTTGCCCCTGGTGGCCACCGGTAGCTGACAGGTGGACCAACACTCAGAGGAGCACTGGCCCGGGGAGGGTAAAATAAGATGACCCTTGAGTCTACAGAACCCAAGGGTAAGAAAAGGATAGGTGGCAAATGGTAAAACCAAGGTTAGGCATTGCTGGAAAAGCTTTAATCAAGGCGAAATATCAAGGGGTTCCCATTATAACCCAACCGCGTAAGGAACGCAAAATCCGGGAACATAACACCGATATGACGGAAACTAGGGCGGCAAGAGTGGAACAAAACACTAGGCGAGAGGCCGAGCCTTCCACCCTTTACCAAGTATATAGATGCATTAAGATAACATAGCAATATAATGATATCCCAACAAGTAAATAAATGTTCCAACAAGGAACGGCCTCCAATCTTCACCTACAACTAGCAACGCTATAACAGGGGCTGAGCAAAGCGGTAACATAGCCAATCAACGTTTTGCTAGGACAATGGTGGGTTAGAGGTTTGACATGGCAATTTGGGAGGCTTGCAAGCAAATGGTAGGCATCGTAGCAATGGCATAGCAAAAGAGCGAGCAAACTAGCATAGCAAAGATAGTACTGATTTCGAGGGTATGATCATCTTGCGTGCACAGTTGTCAGAGTTGACTGGATCCTCAAAAGCAAACTCAACGGGCTCCTCATTAGCGAACTCGTCTCCCGGCTCTACCCAAACAAGACAAACAAGCAACAAGGATACAATCAACCACGTGCAAACTCAAACAACACGATGCAAAGATGATGTGCTATGCGGGATGCGATGCGGGATGGAAAATGCAAGATATGACAGGAAATGCATGAACCTGGCCTCAACATGGAATTCCAAGGGTGCCACTAGAAAGATGAGATGAAATCGCTTGAAAACGATATAAAGAACGCCGAAATCGGAGTTATGGTTTGGAAGTGGCAAGCGATTCAAATATGACACCGGTCTGCGATTTACAGCAAGTAGGCATCTAAATGCAATGAAATGAACATGCTACAGCACCCAAACATGACAACAAAACGCATGGCAGGGATGCACACAAGATGCTTAACAAAAGTCTAGCACTGAGCTACGGCCAAATCATCCATTAGGAGGTTCAAACAAGCATGACAAAAACACAAATGGTAAAACAGATCTCAGACTTAGTGAAATTAACACTTGTCTGGAATTTCAGATCATATAGCCCTCTTCGGAGTAACGAAGCAACATGCTACAGGATCTGAACATGAAAAAGAAAGACATGGCATGGAGCTACTCAACAAGCTTAACAAAAGTCCCTTAGTGACCTTGAGCCAAAAGGGATCACAAAATATACTAACAAGCACACGAACATAGCAAAAACATAATCAGTTTTCAGACTTAGTGAAAACTGGGACATGCTGAAACATAACCCACGAAGGCATGTTGACGAGCTCGATGCACTCACCAAGGTGCAAGTCATGGCAAGACAAGCATACATCCCTTAAGAATGCACAAAATAGAAGCTAGAAATGGCAAGAACAATGGCATAGCATGCACGGATCAACTACAATAACATCGGCAAAATCGCAAACAAGTTGACGATCTGCCCAGATTCACAACGAAGCAAAAGTAAAGCTCGGCTGACTCAAGCTAGAGTGCTCCATAATTGCAAACAAAGACATGGATGGATAGAGCATAACAAGGTTAACAAAACTCCTTTACTGATCATCCTCAAAAGAGGCATGGATCACTAGGAAACAACATGGACATATGGCATCATGAACTAAATAATCCCAGACTTAGTGAAAACTACTAAGTTCCTGAAAACAGAATTAGCAAGTGCACCACTTTGCAAGCTTGCACAAGTCACCACACACATCCTAAAAATACATGGGTTGCACCTCTGGATAGAAGAAAAAACCCTTAACAAAACATATGAAGAACTCACGGGCATAGCATGCACACAAAAATCATGGCAAAAATGACAAAAGTCTAAGATGAAGTAGCAGATCTGACAATAAACTCACGAAGCCTCCTTCTAACAGCATTTCGGGCATCTAGATGCACTCAAATGAAAATGATGCAATGGAATGAAATGATGTACTCATCGAGATGAACATTTTGATATGCTATATGCCCAAATCGGAGCTACGGATGCGGAGATATCACAGGTCAAAGTATGCATAAAAAATTAGGGTTCCGGGGGAAAAAGTCAACCGAGGGGATTTTTCAGATCCAGATCCAGCGCGGATGTCGAGGTTCGCCGGAGTCTCGCCGGGATCACTGTAGCAGCAGAGAGGGAGTTCGCCGGAGCGGCTCCGGCCGGTGGAGAACGGCGCGGGGCGGCACGGGGACCGAGGCGGTGGTGGTGGCAGGGCGCCGGGCGGCGGAGCCGGGTGCGCCGGCTCGGGGCGGCGATGGCGTGCGGCAGCACCGGCCACCGGAGCCGAGGGAGGCGGCGGCGCGGGCCGCTGGGAGCTGGGAGGCGCGGGCGGCGGCGAACGGGCCCGCGGAGGCCCCGCGTGGGCCGGGCGGGCCTCGGGCGGCGGCGGCGAAGCAGTCCCGCCCCGGGGACAGGTGGCAGCGGCTGGTTGGCGGCGGCGGGATCCGGACACGTCCGGCTCGCGCGGACGTTGTCCGGCGGCGGCGGAGAGCGATTTTTTTTAGGGTTTAGAGAGGGGATCCGCAAATTTTCGAGGGGGGTGTATATATAGGCATAGAGGGAGCTAGGAGAGTCCAAATGAGGTGCGGTTTTCGGCCACGCGATCGTGATCAAACGCTCTAGGACATGGAGCAGAGTTTGGTGGGTTTTGGGCCAAATTGGAGGGGTGTTGGGCTTCAACACACACAAGGCCTTTTCGGTCCCTCGGTTAACCGTTGGAGTATCAAACGAAGTCCAAATGACACGAAACTTGACAGGCGGTCTACCGGTAGTAAACCAAGGCCGCTTGGCAAGTCTCGGTCCAATCCGGAAATGGTTAATCCCCACACACGAAAGAAACATAGAAATGACCACTAGAGGAGAACGAAGCGCCGGAATGCAAAACGGACAACGGGGAAAATGCTTGAATGCATGAGACGAACACGTATGCAAATGCAATGCACATGATGACATGACATGAGATGCATGACAACGATAACTACACACGGAGACAAAGACCCAAACCCGAGAAAATAAATAACTTAATGCCGGAAACGACAAGAGTTGGAGTACAAATAGGGAAAGTTACATCCGGGGTGTTACACTATCCAACCGCTTTGTAGGTCAAAAAGGGAAAAAGTGGGTAACCCAGTACACACATCTGTAAGGAACCGATCTCTTTGTTGAAAAGGGAAAGAAACTGGGGGGTTCGGGTAGTTTGTGCAGGACTAGATTTGCTGCCCTCACATAGGAAGAAGGTTCAAAGAGAACAAATATGGGATCAGCGCATATATGTTGCTTGGCTACATACTCTGCATCACCCATTTATACGTGTGGACGCACATGGTGCTGGCATGTCCCAAACAGCTATTTTGTTGTTGTTAATCCAAGAATGCCACTGTTAAAAGTAAATTACATTTTTAACGAATGTTGTTTCAAGATAATTTCTCTGTTAATATGAATCAATGCAACTGTTTTAGAAATGCTACTGTCCTACTTTGTTTTCCATCCAAGATAAGTTAGATGCTTCTTTCTGTCACCGTTTGTTTCATCCTCCTTTATCGGCAAGTAATTGTTTCCTTTTTTGCCTCTGTTAAAATAGGGGTATCGATTCAACTTGTTGCTATTGCGACATTTTGCTTCGCTACTCGAAACACTTATGTTTTAAGAGTGTTTTGAAGTTCAACTTGAATGTCACACCGGTGACTTTGCTTAATTTTGGTGGAACTGCACAAAAGGAGATCGAGATTTGTTTCCAGTCTTCGTGGCGAGTTGTTTCAAATCATGGTCTCAACCACATGATGTGTAGTGTGCTTTGAGATGTTGTGCTACTTGTTTTGGCATTGTTTGAAATAAATGTTGAATTGAAGCTATTGTTTTACTGTCTTTTCCCGGTAAGTAGTGAACAAAAATGGGACCAACCCAGACATGATGCTTGTTTCTTTGTTACAACAAATTCAGCATCACCCCCTTTATAAGCCAGTAATTGATGCCACTCTCAGAATTAACTACTGAATCTTATTTCAAAACTGCAACACTTGTTAGGGATTGGCGGTGTTACCATTTTTGTGGCTGCATGTTTCATCCTCCATTATTAGCCAGTAATTGATTCCTTTTTTGCCTCTGTTTAAACAGGGATATCTATTCAACTTGTTGCTATTGCAACATTTTGCTTTGCTACGCGAAACACTTTGCTTGATTTCAGTGCAACTGCACAAAACGACATTGGATTTCCTATTCGTGTTGGAAGATTCGTATTTTATCTTGTTCGTCTCATGAAAGGTCAGTACAGGCCTTCATCCACATGATTGTGCAGTGTGCTTTGAGATGTTGTGCTACTTGTATTGGTACTGTTTTAAATAAATGTTGAATTCAAGCTATTGTATTGCAGTCTTTTCCCATTAAGTAGTGAAAAAAATGGGACCAACCCCCTTTATATGTAGATGGAAGCACATACTGTTGTTGCGCCCACTCTCCCCTGGAACTGTTTATACTTTACGTTAATCTAATGCCGCTGGTAAAATTAAACAATGCCACTCTCATAATTAATTAACTACTGAATCTTAGTTCAAAACTGCAACACTTGTTAGGAATGGTACTATCCTGCTTCGTAGTTCTTTCTACATGTTTAACCAAGGTATTGTTAAGATAATGTCTCTGTTAAAATGAATCAGTTGCATTGTTTTTAGGAATGGTACTTTTCTGCTTTGTCGTTCTTTATACATGTTGAAACAAGGCATTGTTAAGATAATGTCTCAGTCAATATGAATGAATCACACTGATGGATAATTGCTACTCTCCCGCTTTGTTTCCCATTAAGATAAAGTAGATCAGTAGATGCTTTTCTTCTGGGAGTACAAGTCATCAACCGTTATTTCTTAGTAATTGTTTCCCTTATACCTATTCTTGCTTACAAGGATATCAGAATTAAAGCTTGGTTTTATTCCGGCTTCGATTTTAGTTGAACTGCACAAAAGGAGCCAATGTGTAAGGCAAACTGCTGCATTACTGGTTCCAGTTGGTCGTTCCACTTTGCAGAAAGAAGCAGTCACTGTTTGCGCTACATTACAGAAGGAATGACCGACAAGCTTTACAGAGTATTATTAAACACCGGTGACATGACTAGTCTACAGAGACCATTGGCAATTTAACAACACGTGGAGTGCCCTGGGCAAAAAGTCCCCAAACAAGTACAAGAAGCTACGACAGGACTACATGATCATAGGCATTACATATTTTGAATGGGAAAAGCTTGTCAAAGTTCAATCATTGATGTTAGCAAGAAGACGTTAGTTTAATATATTGGAATTGGAAAACCTTGTCAAAATTTGCTCACTGATGTTAGCCAGAAGAAGACATGCATTTGGTATTTTTGAGTGGGACGCCCTTGCTGTGAGCAGCGTCGAGTGTTTCTTCCTATTCATGTGTTCAGTTTAGAAGTAAATAGTTACTCTGCTGAGATATTCCCATGTTAAGAGTTTGTTCGGAATATTGTCTATGTAATGCCAGGCCTTGTGTTTGATTGCAAAGTTGAGCTTGTAATGTTGTGGCATGCGGCATCACAAGCTGTTCACCGTGCCTCCTGAGAATAATGCTTCATATTGTTTTGCATGTCGATCTAATGCCAGTGATTTGCTTGTTAAGAAGATCATCCTCTTCTGTTGTTTCCGTGCTTAAGAAATTCATCATCTGATGTTTCACTCATAACCTATACGACAAGTCGGGTAGGTTAGACATGAAACCATATGATCTTCCGACCAACTCATGATATTAGGCCGTGATTGGATCGTCATTTTCCAACCAAAACCGCTTGTAAAACTGACGCTTGTAAATTAAAGCAGATGGTCTCGGGCGAAGGCACTTGGTTGGTCGATTTCGACTAGTAAAATATCGGAAGTACTTCACACACGATAAAAATGCTGAACGACACTCAGACGATTGCTAATCCAGCCGTTAGCTGCTGTTTCAGCCTTGCCCATGGATGGCATGATACGCATGTCGTGCATGTATTGTCTGGTAATGTCGTCCATATTGCAGTGCTCGTAAAATATACACTGGTCTCTCAAATTGCACGCCTAACCCGCCGGTTTTACTTACAGACCTTGGGCCCTCGGTTTCATTATGCTTGTATTTTACGCGTTGTTTCCGATGATGAGTAAATTACACTTGTATGTTAATACAAGTTTGAAATAAACCAGAGCTCCCAAGCGCGGCCTTACCGTTTCATGCCGTCTCAGTTTCTCGAAGTTGCTTATAGGTGTCCGATGATCCTGGCTTCCTGAATGAGCAGTGGGCACTATATCAGACCATCCATAGGGCCCGCGAGGCCCTCTCCATTATCCTTCGAGTTGTTGCGCTCGACGTGGCACCGAGCATTTTTAACATCGTCAACGAACATGAGGATTCAGGAGATGACTTTATTTTGACTGGATGACAGTAGGGACCCACTAGGGCCATAGCTTTACGTACGCAAGTGCCTCCTTATTATGTACAACTATATTTTTTTCTGCTTTCTCCTGGTTTCCTGACATCATGGTCCCACACCATTGTCAACCTATGTCGTCAATATAAACGAGAGAATTGCACAAGGTGCGGCCGATAGCTGGGACCAAGCAGCTCGAGTAGGATTTGTGTTTTTGAGGCGTGAGCACTGCAGAGTTTTTCTTGGCGATGATTTCGTTGTTGTTCAGAGGAGAGCAGGGTATTAACTGGGCGGGCTGTGGCCCGTCTAGCCCAGGCCAGATATCCAGACAAGATACTAATTTTTCCAAGATGAAAATGGCTAGCCCAGCTATACGTCTTTTTGAGGAATACCCAGGCAAGGTCAACTTGTTATTCTCCGCCCCGCTGGGCTGCAAATCTTTCCTAGGAGGGATGCGTTAGGCTTAACAGGGAAATGGCCTTTAAAAAATAATAAATGGGACGTAATTATAAAAACTGGGCAGTAACTATAAAAAAAATGCACCAAACACGAAATTAGTTTATAAAATATTATTTGTGGATTTTGAAAATCTTAAATTTTCATTGTTGCGCGCGCAATGTTTCGTTGGATTTTTATGTAATACAAATTTATATTTAATCTTACTAGAAATTTCGGGATAAAAATATTTCGGATCCCATCAAAATGTGGGAGATTTTATTGAATTTTGTCTTCAACGTTTGGTTGAAATTATTAATCATTGTCCTAGCTAGAAAATGGGTTGTACTTTTAACAAACTGTAAATGGGCTGTTGTAAATTCCATTAGAATTCAAAAATGGGTTGTACATTCTTACAAAACGCAAATGGGCTATAAGTTCTCTGCCACACACTTGTGGGCCTACTAAGTGACGCGTCCCCTAAAAAATAAGGTGACGCGTATGCAAGGCTTTGTCAACTTATTATAGTCAACACACGGTTCTAGCGGCAGTGGCCATTGGATGCCTATCCAACGGATGTCGTGCTTCTTCTTCAATCTCGGATATTCTTAGCTTCGGCCGCACAAAAAATGATTCCTCCCCCTGACATATGGGGCACACCGTTTCGGAGGCTGACCTGTGGGCCTACTAAGTTGGAGTGTACCAAGGGATTTGTCAACTTAGTCAATATAAACGATTCTAGCTTCAGTGACTGTACAATGTCCATCCAACGGCTGTAGTGCTTCTTCAACCTCTGGTCTTCTTGGTCCAGCCGACCAAAGCAGCGCCGGTCGTGCCGCCTGCTCCTGCCTCCCGTGGTCGGCTGTGCTGCCGTGGAGGCCTCACCGCCCCCATACTACTCCCACCACTGGCCAGGCCATCCCTCCACTCACCCACACCCCATGTTATTCTGCGGCAACGGCAGCCTCACACCGTAGCCGAACCAGTGAACCCTCGTACTCCTCTCCGCGTGGGCTTCCATTGATGCGTCTTCCCCGGCTCCGCGTCGTCCCCTTCCTAGGCCTCGCAGCCGTCCACCTCCCTGGTGCTCTCGGCGCGGCGTGGTCAACATGATCAACGACCGACTTCCATCGGAATAGTACTGTACGTGGAGAGGCTGACAGCTGGGTCCACGGCAGCCGCAAGGAAGTGCCTCCTTATTCGCGCAAAATAATTATTCCTCCACCTGACAGGGGGGACCCACCAGACGGGCCACCTTATTTCATGAAAAAACGTTTCCCCCCTAACTGCTGGGACCCACCGGACAGGCCATCGTATTTGGTGAAAAAAACGTTCCCCCCGCTGTCAGCTCGGACCCACCGGAAGTGCCTCCTTATTACGCACAAAAAAAGAATACTCCCCCTGCTAGCTGGGACCCATCTTGGTGGGAGGCTAACTTGTGGGCCTACTAAGTTGACGGGGACGGAGGGCTTTGTCAACTTAGTCAAATATGAACGATTCTAGCTCCAGTGACCGTACGATGTCCATCCAACGGACGTAGTGCTTCTTCAACCTCTGGTCTTCTTGCTCCAGCCGCTCAAAGCAGTGCCGGTCGTGCCGCCTGCTCCTGCCTCCCGTGGCCGGCTGTGCTGCCGCGGAGGCCTCACTGCCCCCTACTATTCCCACAGCTGGCCAGGCCCTGCGGCAACAGCAGCCTCACACCGCAGCCGAACGAGTGAACCCTCATACTCCAGTCCGTGTGGGCATCCACTACCACATCTTCACCGGCTCCGCATCGTCCCCTTCCTAGGCCTCACCATCGTCCACCGCCCTAATGCTCTCGGCACGGCGTGGTCAACGTTGTCAAGGAACAACGTCCATCGGACGTGGAATATACGTGGAGAGGCTGACAGTTGGGTCCACGGCGGCAGCAAGGAAGTGCCTCCTTATTAGATGGAAAATAATTATTCCTCCACCTGACAGCAGGGACCCACCGGACGGGCCACCGTATTTTGCGAAAAAAAACATTTCCCCCCTGACTGCTTGGACCCACCATCTACACCTTCGCACGCAAGGAAGTGCATCCGGGCAAAAAAAACGATTTGCCCCCCTGACTACTGGGACCCACCAGCTACATCTTCGCACGCAAGGAAGTGCGTCCGGGCAAAAAAAAAAACGATTCGCCCCCCTGACTACTGGGACCCACCAGCTAGATCTTCGCAGGCAAGGAAGTGCCTGACAGTCGAGACCCACCTCGTCGAAGCGTATGTAGCGTTGTTATTCTGGTCGCGAACGTGTACGTACATATATACTGGTCGATGTAGAGGCACGCACGTAGCATGTACACGTACGTACAGTGGCCAGGGTGCAAGAAAGAAAATACGGCCACGTACGTACATATTACATACGGGCAGGGTCTCGAACGCCTACTCGCGCATACGTACAGCGAGGGCTCGTGTACATGGCTGGGTCGGAACGGAGAAACAGCATCATCGTCGTGTTCATGGGGAGGCAACGGAATGCGTCGTGTTCATGGGGAGGGGTGTGGCGTACCGCAAAACGGAGGAAACGGACCTCCTACGGTCGAAACGGGGGTCCTGTTGATCGGGAGGAGTGTGGTGTACCGCAAAACAGAGGAAATGGACCTCCTACGGTCGAAATGGGGGTCTTGTTGATCGGGAGGGGTGTGGCGTACTGCAAAACGGACGAAACGGACCTCCTATGGTCGAAACGAGGGTCCTGTTGATCGGGAGGGGTGTGGCGTACCGCAAAACGGACCAAACGGACCTCCTACGGTCGAAACAGGGTCCTGTTCATCGGGAGGGGTGTGGCGTACCGCCAAACGGGACTCCACGGGATACTGTTCATCTCCACCGTCGACCTCCTCCAGCCTCCACGGGCTACCATCCACCTCCTCCAGCCTCCACGGGCTCCTGTTCATCTAGCCTCCACCGCGCGCTACTCCACCAGCTACTGTTCAACCACCCCTCCACCGTCTACTGTTCATCCAGCCCTCCACACCACGGGGTCCTGTTCAACCACCCCTCCACGAGCACCCCTCCACCATCTACTGTTCATCTAGCCCTCCACACCACGGGGTCCTGTTCATCCAGAGGCAACGCCACTGTTCACTGTTCATCCACCCCCCCCCACGCAACGCTCATTGTTCATCCAATCGATCAGCTTCAGTTAGCAGCAGTAGCGAAGGAATCACTCGATCGGGTTCAGTTAACAGCCATCGATCGATCGCTCGGGTTCAGTAACGCGTAGCCTGCAGTGCAATCGCTCGGGTTCAGTTAGAGCCCAGCGCCTCGCTTGGGTTCAGTTAGACCCAACGCCTCGCACACACGCGCGTACGTGTACGAGATAAACGCGCATCGCTCGGCCCCCGACCTCCCACCGTAACCGGGAACTCCCTGCAATTTTCCTCGCCCTCGCTTCTACCATGGTTTTTTCCGTCATGGATGGCCCAAAGAATGTCATGCAGCTGCGTCTTCCGCCCGCCCAGGACGAGAAGCCCATTTTCTGTCATGATTTTTTGTCATAGAAGTAGGAGCCCACCACATCTATGATGATACTGGGTTTTGTCACAATTATCGTCATAGAAGTGTCATATGTATGACAGAAATTTTTTTCGTTCGGCCCAAAATGTCACGGGTGTGTCTTTTTTTGTAGTGACTCGGAGAGGGTTCACATGATTCACTATCAAGCAAAAGTAGCAAGTTCCGCCCACAGAAGACAGTGCACAAGCCCTAAGATGTTTTGATAACATGCATCATTCTGGTAATTAAACATAGGGAAATGCAAACTACCCTGAAGGATTAGCGTGACCAACTATTTCTTATCATTGATCTCTTGGGCAATGACCACAGCATGGACATCGGCATGGGAATCGATCTCTGGGGTATGTCCAATGGACTGACCATGACATCGGAATTGATCTCTGGGGCAATGTCCACAGGATGGACAGCGGCATCAGAATCAATCTCCGAGGCGATGTCAACAGGATGCACCGCGACGTCGAAAACGATCTCTGGGGCGTTGTCCACAGGACGGGCCGCGACATCAGAATAATCAAGGACGTCCACCGGCACCTGCACAACCCTAACATATTAGCAAGCACATTGCAAATAATCAAATACCACAACTATGGTAAGCCATTATTTTTTACCTTGTGCAGCTCACCGGGGGATCCCATCCCTCCGGGGCCATCTCCTCGTCCTCGATGGGGGCCATCACCTTGCCAGGGGAATATTGCTTCTCAACGGTGAATATCTCCTCAAACTTGGCCTTGAGCCTCGCATAGGTGGCCATTAGAGTTTCTAGGGTAGGCACAATGGGGCCCTTGCTGTTCTTCCAACTTTCTTTGAGGAGTTCGTCCGCAACATCGTCAACTCTTTGGCCAGTGCTTGTTTCTTGGAGTTCTTCATCTCCATGGGTTGGCTCGCCAACATGGTCAACTCGTTGGTCAGTGCTCGCTTCCTGGAGATTGTTATCTCTAGTGGGTTGTCCGCTGGCAACTCTTTGCCTAGTGCTCCAGGAACCATCAATGAACTGACAAACAAAAAGCCATCGAAAGGAAACCACAATCGCAATGAAAACGGGAAAATATGATGTGAGAATCGGTCGGTGGTTCGCAAAAAGAAGATTCTTGGAATGAAAATATAGCAGCATCACTGATTCGCCCACCTTTCCTTTGTCGGTATAGAAGAAAAATGGCAGAAGTGAGTAGCCTGGAGTGAGGTTTTGCTACCTCTTGAGGACTGCGTTGGTTTTCCCTTGAAGAGGAAAGGGTGATGCAGCAAAGTAGCGTAAGTATTTCCCTTCGTTTTTGAGAACCAAGGTATCAATCCAGTAGGGGACTGCACGCAAGTCACCTCGTACCTGCACAAACAAATAAGAACCTCACAACCAACGCGATAAAGGGGTTGTCAATCCCTTCACTGTCACTTACGAGAGTGAGATCTGATAGAGATACGAAGATAAATATTTTGGGTATTTTTATGATATAGATTGAAAGTAAAGATTGCAAAGTAAAATAGATTGGAAACTTATATGATAAAAGATAGACCCGGGTCATAGGTTTCACTAGTGGCTTCTCTCAAGATAGCATAAGTATTACGGCGGGTGAACAAATTACTGTCGTGAAATTGATAGAAAAATGCATAGTTATAAGATTATCTAGGCATGATCATGTATATAGGCATCATGTCCGCGACAAGTAGACCGAAACAATTCTGCATCTACTACTATTACTCCACACATCGACCGCTATCCAGCATGCATCTAGAGTATTAAGTTCATAAGAACAGAGTAACACATTAGGCAAGATGACATGATGTAGAAGGATAAACTCAAGCAATATGATATAAACCCCATCATTTTATCCTTGATGGAAACAATACAATACGTGTCTTACTGCCCCTGCTGTCACTAGGAAAGGACACGGCAAGATTGAACCCAAAGCTAAGCACTTCTCCCATTGCAAGAAAGATCAGTCTAGTAGGCCAAGCCAAACTAATAATTCGATGAGACTTGCAAAGGTAACCAATCATACATAAAAGATTTCAGACAAGAATCAAATATTGTTCATAGATAAACTTGATCATAAACCCACAATTCATCAGATCTCAACAAACACACTGCAAAAAGAATTACATCGAATAGATCTCCAAGAAGATCGAGGAGAACTTTGTATTGAGATCCAAAGAGAGATAAGAAGCCATCTAGCTAATATGGACCTGAAGGTCTGTGGTAAACTACTCACACATCATCGGAGAGGCTATGGTGTTGATGGAGAAGCCCTCCGTGATCGATTCCCCCTACGGCGGAGCTCCGAAAAAGGCCCCAAGATGGGATCTTTTGTGTACAGAAGGTTGTGGCGGTGGAAATGGGGTTTCGTGGTGCTCCTGGATGTTTTCGGGTATATGTATATATAGGAGGAAGAACTGGGTCGGTGGAGCTACGAGGGGCCCACGAGGGTGGGGGGCGTGCCCTGGGGGCAGGCGCGCCTCCCTGCCTTGTGGCCTCCTCGCTCGGGTTCAGTAACATGTAGCCTGCAGTGCAATCGATCGGGTTCAGTTAGAGCCCGACGCCTCACTCGGGTTCAGTTAGAGCCAACGCCTCGCACACACGCGCGTACGTGTACAAGATAAACGCGCATCGTTCGGCCCCCGACCTCCCATCGTAACCGGTAACTCCCCGCAATTTTCCTCGCCCTCGCTTCTACCATGGTTTTTTCCGTCATGGATGGCCCAAAGAATGTCATGCAGCTGCGTCTCCGGCCCACCCAGGACGAGAAGCCCATTTTCTGTCATGATTTTTTGTCATAGAAGTAGGAGCCCACCACATCTATGATGATACCGGGTTTTGTCACAATTATCGTCATAGAAGTGTCATATGTATGACAGAATTTTTTTTGTTCGGCCAAAAATGTCACGGATGTGTCTTTTTTTTTGTAGTGACTCGGAGAGGGTTCACATGATTCACTCTCAAGCAAAAGTAGCAAGTTCCGCCCACAGAAGACAGTGCACAAGCCATAAGATGTTTTGATAACATGCATTGTTCTGTTAATTAAACATAGGGAAATGCAAACTACCCTGAAGGATTAGTGTGACCAACTATTTCTTGTCATTGATCTCTAGGGCAATGACCACAGCACGGACATCGGCATGGGAATCGATCTCTGGGGGATGTCCACTGGACTGACCGTGACATCGGAATCGATCTCTGGGGCAATGTCCATAGGATGGACAACGGCATCCGAATCAACCTCCGAGGTGATGTCAACAGGATGCACCACGACGTCGAAAACGATCTCTGGGGCGTTGTCTACAGGACGGGCCGCGACATCGGAATCATCAAGGACGTCCACCGGCACCTGCACAACCCTAACATATTAGCAAGCACATTGCAAATAATCAAATACCACAACTATGGTAAGCCATTATTTTTTACCTTGTGCAGCTCACCGGGGGATCCCATCCCTCCGGGGGCCATCTCCTCATCCTCGATGGGGGCCATCACCTTGCCAGGGGAATACAGCTTCTCAACGGCGAATATCTCCTCAAACTCGGCCTTGAGCCTCGCATAGGTGTCCATTAGAGTTTCTAGGGTAGGCACAATGGGGCCCTTGCTGTTCTTCCAACTTTCTTTGAGGAGTCCGTCCGCCAACATCGTCAACTCTTTGGCCAGTGCTTGTTTCTTGGAGTTCTTCGTCTCCATGGGTTGGCTCTCCAACATGGTCAACACGTTGGTCAGTGCTCGCTTCCTGGAGATCGTTGTCTCTAGTGGGTTGTCCGCCGGCAACTCTTTGCCTAGTGCTCCAGGAACCATCAATGAACTGACAAACAAAAAGCCATCGAAAGGAAACCACAATCGCAATGAAAACGGGAAAAAATATGATGTGAGAATCGGTCGGTGGTTCACAAAAAGAAGATTCTTGGAATGAAAATATAGCAGCATCACTGATTCGCCCACCTTTCCTTTGTCGGTACAGAAGAAAAATGGCAGAAGTGAGTAGCCTGGAGTGAGGTTTTGCTACCTCTTGAGGACTGCGTTGGTTTTCCCTTGAAGAGGAAAGGGTGATGCATCAAAGTAGCGTAAGTATTTCCCTTAGTTTTTGAGAACCAAGGTATCAATCCAGTAGGGGACTGCACGCAAGTCACCTCGTACCTGCACAAACAAATAAGAACCTCACAACCAACGCGATAAAGGGGTTGTCAATCCCTTCACTGTCACTTACGAGAGTGAGATCTGATAGAGATACGAAGATAAATATTTTGGGTATTTTTATGATATAGATTGAAAGTAAAGATTGCAAAGTAAAATAGATTGGAAACTTATATGATAAAAGATAGACCCGGGTCAGAGGTTTCACTAGTGGCTTCTCTCAAGATAGCATAAGTATTACGGCGGGTGAACAAATTACTGTCGTGAAATTGATAGAAAAGTGCATAGTTATAAGAATATCTAGGCATGATCATGTATATAGGCATCATGTCTGCGACAAGTAGACCGAAACGATTCTGCATCTACTACTATTACTCCACACATCGACCGCTATCCAGCATGCATCTAGAGTATTAAGTTCATAAGAACAGAGTAACACATTAGGCAAGATGACATGATGTAGAAGGATAAACTCAAGCAATATGATATAAACCCCATCATTTTATCCTTGATGGAAACAATACAATACGTGTCTTACTGCCCCTGCTGTCACTAGGAAAGGACATGGCAAGATTGAACCCAAAGCTAAGCACTTCTCCCATTGCAAGAAAGATCAGTCTGGTAGTCCAAGCCAAACTAATAATTCGACGAGACTTGCAAAGGTAACCAATCATACATAAAAGATTTCAGAGAAGAATCAAATATTGTTCATAGATAAACTTGATCATAAACCCACAATTCATCGGATCTCAACAAACACACTGCAAAAAGAATTACATCGAATAGATCTCCAAGAAGATCGAGGAGAACTTTGTATTGAGATCCAAAGAGAGAGAAGAAGCCATCTAGCTAATATGGACCTGAAGGTCTGTGGTAAACTACTCACACATCATCGGAGAGGCTATGGTGTTGATGTAGAAGCCCTCCGTGATCGATTCCCCCTCCGGCGGAGCTCCGGAAAAGGCCCCAAGATGGGATCTTTTGTGTACAGAAGGTTGTGGCGGTGGAAATGGGGTTTTGTGGTGCTCCTAGATGTTTTCGGGTATATGTATATATATATATAGGAGGAAGAAGTAGGTCGGTGGAGCTATGAGGGGCCCACGAGGGTGGGGGGCGTGCCCAGCGGGCAGGCGCGCCTCCCTGCCTTGTGGCCTCCTCGCTCCTTTATTGACGTCTACTCCAAGTCCCTTGCATCACGTTTGTTCCAAAAATAACTCTCCCGAAGGTTTCATTCCGTTTGGATTCCGTTTGATATTCCTTTTCTGCGAAACACTAAAATAGGCAAAAAAAACAGCAATTTGCACTAGGCCTTGCGTTAGTAGGTTAGTCCCAAAAATAATATAAAAGTGTATAATAAAGCCCATTAAACATCCAAAAATATAATATAATAGCATGGAACAATCAAAAATTGTAGATACGTTGGAGATGTATCAAGCATCCCCAAGCTTAATTCCTGCTCGTCCTTGAGTAGGTAAATGATAAAATCAGAATTTTTGATATGGAATGCTACCTAGCATAATTCTTAATGTAATTTTCTTTATTGTGGCATGAATATTCATATCTGAGAGATTCAAGACAAAAGTTTAATATTGACATAAAAATAATAATACTTCAAGCATACTAACTAAGCAATCATGTCTTCTCAAAATAACATGGCAAAAGAAAGTTCATCCCTACAAAATCATATAGTTTGGTCATACTCTAGTTTCGTCACACAAGAATGCTCTCATCATGCACAACCCCGATGACAAGCCAAGCAATTGTTTCATACTTTTGTAATCTCAAACTTTTTCAATTTTCATGCAATACATGAGCGTGAGCCATGGATATAGAACTATGCGTGGAATAGAATATGATGATGGGGGTTATGTGGAGAAGACAAAAAAGGAGGTTTATGTGTGATAGAGTGTATCATATCACGGTGTTTGGATGCATCGGTGAAGTTTGCACCAACTCTCAAGGTGAGAAAGGGCAATGCACGGTACCGAAGAGGCTAGCAATGATGGAAAGGTGAGAGTGCGTATAATCCATGGACTCAACATTAGTCATAAAGAACTCACGTATTTATTACAAAAATCTACAAGTCATCAAAAAACAAGCATTACGTGCATGCTCCTAGGGGGATAGATTGGTAGGAAAATACCATCGCTCGTCCCCGACCGCCACTCATAAGGAAGGCAATCAAATAATACCTCATGTTTCAAATTTGTTACACAACGGTTACCATACGTGCATGCTACGGGACTTGCAATCTTCAACATAAGTATTTCTCAAATTCACAACTACTCAACTGGCACACTCTAATATCACCATCTTTATATCTCAAAACAATTATCAAGTATCAAACTTCTCATAGTATTCAATGCACTTTTTATGAAAGTTCTTATTATACCAATCTTGGATGCCTATCATCTTAGGACTAATTTCATAACCAAAGCAAATTACCATGCTGTTCTAAAGGACTCTCAAAATGATATAAGTTAAGCATGAGAGATCAATAATTTCTATAAAATAAAACCACCACCGCGCTCTAAAAAGATATAAGTGAACCACTAGAGTAAAATTATCTAGCTCAAAAGATATAAGTGAAGCACAAAGATTATTCTCATAAATTCCAATTCATGTGTGTGTCTCCCAAAAGGTGTGTACAGCAAGGATTATTGTTGTAAACTAAAAAGAAAAGACTCAAATCATACAAGACACTCCAAGCAAAACACATATCATGTGGTGATTAAAAATATAGCCTCAAGTGAAGTTACAGATAGAGGAAGACAAAAGAGGGGATGCCTTCCGGGCATCCCCAAACTTAGGATTTTGGTTGTCCTTGAATTTTACCTTGGGGTGCCTTGTGCATCCCCAAGCTTAGGCTCTTGCCACTCCTTATTCCATGATCCATCAAATCTTTACCCAAAACATGAAAACTTGACAACACAAAACTCAACAGAAAATCTCATGAGCTTCGTTAGTATAAGAAAACAAACCACCACTTAAGGTACTATAATGAACTCATTATTTATTTGTATTGGTGTTAAATCTACTGTACCTCCAACTTCTCTATGGTTCATACCCTCCGATAGTAGCCATAGATTCATAAAAATAAGCAAACAACACACAAAAAAACAGAATCTGTCAAAAACAGAACAGTCTGTAGTAATATGTAGGTTTCGAATACATCTGTAACCCCAAAAATTATGAAATAAGTTGGTGGACGTGATGAATTTGTCTATTAATCATTTTCTAAACTAATAAACCTAATTGCACTCTCCAGTAAAAAATGGCGGAAAATCTCGTGAGAGATAAAGTTTCTGTTTTTTACAGAAAGATCGCAAAAACTTCCCCCAAGTCTTCCCAAAGGATCTACTTGGCACAAACACTAATTAAAAGCATAAAACCACATCTAAACAGAGGCTAGATGAATTATTTATTACTAAACAGAACCAAAAAGCAAGAAACAAAAATAAAATTGGGTTGCCTCCCAACAAGCGCTATCATTTAACGCCCCTAGCTAGGCATAAAAGCAAAATTTGATCTAGGTATTATCATCTTTGGTATGCAATCCATAAGTAACTCTAATGATAGATTCATAAGGTAATTTAATTTTATTTCTAGGAAAGTGCTCCATGCCTTTCCTTAACGGAAATTGGAATCTAATATTCCCTTCTTTCATATCAATAATTGCACCAATCGTTCTAAAGAAAGGTCTACCAAGAATAATGGGACATGTAGGATTGCAATCAATATCAATAACAATGAAATCTACGGGCACATAATTCCTATTTGCAACAATAAGAACATAATTAATCCTTCCCATATGTTTCTTAATAGTGGAATCTGTGAGGTGCAAATTTAAAGAACAATCATCAAATTCACGGAAACCTAGCACATCACACAAAGTTTTTGGAATCGTAGAAACGCTAGCACCAAAATCACATAAAACATAGTATTCATGATATTTAATTTTAATTTTATTAGTAGGTTCCCACTCATCATGAAGTTTTCTAGGGATGGAAACTTCACAATCATCAAATTCTGCGAGGGGTTCTTTATATCGATTTCAAGCGAAATCGCCTCACCTTTCCAGTGGCACACTTGGATTTCCAAGTTGGGGCCAGGGTCAATCATTCCTTGTCAAATCTTGCATATGCATCACATACCGCATCCCGCATAGCATACCATGTTTGCATCATGTTGTTCGAGCATTTGCACGTGGTTGATTGTGTTCCTTTTGCTTGTTTGTCTTGGTTGGGTAGAGCCGGGAGATGAGTTCGCTAACGAGGAGCCCGTTGAGTTTGCTTTCGAGGATCCAGTCGACTCTGATAACTTTGCAGGCAAGATGATCATACCCTCGAAATTACTTCTATCTTTGCTTTGCTAGATGCTCGCTCTTTTGCTATGCCTATGATATGATGCCTACCACTTGCTTATCATGCCTCCCAAATTGCCATGTCAAACCTCTAACCCACCATGTCCTAGCAAACCGTTGATTGGCTATGTTACCGCTTTGCTTAGCCCCTCTTATAGCGTTGCTTGTTGCAGGTGAAGATTGGAGTTCGTTCCTTGTTGGAACATTATTTTCTTGTTGGGATATCACTATATTATCTTGTTATCTTAATGCATCTATATACTTCGTAAAGGGTGGAAGGCTCGGCCTTTGTCTAGTGTTTTGTTCCACTCTTGCCGCCCTAGTTTTCGTCATATCGGTGTTATGTTCCCGGATTTTGCGTTCCTTACGCGGTTGGGTAATAATGGGAACCCCTTGACAAATCGCCTTGATTAAAACTCTTCCAGCAATGCCCAACCTTGGTTTTACCATTTGCCACCTAGCCTCTTTTTCCCTTGAGTTTCCGGTGCCCGAGGGTCATCTTATTTAACCCCCCCCCCCGGGCCAGTGCTCCTCTGAGTGTTGTTCCAAACTAGAGCCCTGTGCAGCGCACAGGGAAACTCGAGGTTTGGTTTTAGTTGTACAGATTGCTCATCTGAGTGTGCCCTGAGAACGAGATATGTGCAGCTCCTATCGGGATTTGTCGGCACATTCGGGCGGTGTTGCTGGATTTGTTTTAACTTGTCGAAGTTGTCTTGTAGAACCGGGATATAGAGTCTGATCGGAATGTCTCAGGAGAAGGTTTATCCTTCGTTGACCATGAGAGCTTGTCATGGGCTAAGTTGGGACAACCCTACAGCGATTTGAACTTTCGAAAGTCGTGCCCGCGGTTATGGACAGATGGGAATTTGTTAATGTCCGATTGTAGATAACTTGAACCTTAATTTAATTAAAACAAATCAAAAGCGTGTGTTACCGTGATGGTCTCTTCTCGGCGGAGTCCGGGAAGTGAACACGATGTTGGAGTAATGTTTGCCGTAGGTTGTTCTCTAGTTCTTCGTTCGTGCTTTGCCTTCTCTTCTCGCTCTCTTTTGCGAACAGGTTAGCCACCATATATGCTAGGCACTTGCTGCAGCTCCACATATTACCTTGCCTTTACCTATAAGCTTAAATAGCCTTGATCGCGAGGGTGCGAGATTGCTGAGTCCCCGTGGCTCATAGATTACTTCCAAACCAGATGCAGGGCCCGATGACTCCATTCCAGATGATGCGCTTGAGCTCAAGTGGGAGTTCGACGAAGACTCACGCCATTACAATGTGTCTTTCCCTGATGATCCGTAGTGGTGCCCAGTTGGGGCGATCGGACCGTGTCGCATGTTGGGGTTGATCTTTTATTTTGGTACCGTAGTCGGACCATGATTGTATTGGTTGATGTAATGCTACTTATGTACTTTGTGTGATGTGGCGAGTGTAAGCCAACTATGTACCTTTCCCCTTATTATCTATTTACATGGGTTGTTGTGAAGATTATCTTACTTGCGACATTGCTTTCAATGCGGTTATTCCTCTAAGTCGTGCTTCGACACGTAGGAGATATAGCCGCATCGAGGGCGTTACAAGTTGATCTCTTCAGACCTCTCGGATTGTCTCTCTGCACGGTATTCCACAGGTGATCTCTTCAGACCGTGGCAGCATTTTTACCTCCATGTTTTGGGAGTCTTTTCAGAAGGCTATGGGCACCAACATCCGCTTCAGCACAGCTTTCCATCCCCAAAATAGCGGTCAAGTCGAGCGTGTCAATCAGATTCTTGAAGATATGCTCAGGGCTTGTGTGATCTCCTTCGGTATGAAGTGGGAAGATTGCCTTCCATATGCCCAATTCTCCTACAACAACAGTTTTCAAGCCAGTTCGGGCAAGGCCCCATTCGAAATTATGTATGGCAGGAAGTGCCGTACTCCTCTCAACTGGGCTGAAACCGGTGAACGTCAACTTCTTGGTAATGACTTGATCACAGAGGCAGAGGAAATGTGCAAAGTCATTCGTGATAACCTCAAAGCAGCGCAATCGCGCCAGAAGAGCTACTATGATAGTAAGCACCGTTATTTGGCTTTTTGAGATCGGAGATCATGTTTACCTCCGCGTCTCTCCTATGAAAGGTACTCGTCGCTTCAGTATCAAAGGGAAGCTTGCCCCGAGATACGTGGGTCCTTTCAAAATCGTCAGCAAGAAAGGCGATCTCGCCTATCAACTTGAGCTTCCTTGAAACTTTGCAAATGTGCACGACGTGTTCCATGTCTCTCAGCTCCGCAAGTGCTTCAAGACTCCAGACCGCACCGTCAACTTCGAAGACATTGATCTCCAAGAAGATCTCTCTTATCGTGAGCACCCTGTTGCTATTCTTGAAGAGGCTGAACGCAAGACTCGCAATAAGTCAATCAAATTCCTCAAAGTCAAGTGGTCACACCATTCTGACCGTGAAGCCACCTGGGAACGCGAGGATCACCTCCGTTCTGAGTACCCGACGTTCTTCCAGTCCTAGATCTCGGGACGAGATCCTCTCGTAGTGGTGGAGTGTTGTAACACCCCGGATGTAATTTATCTTATATGCACTCCAACTCTTGCCGTTTCCGGCGCTAAGTTATTTTATTTCCTCGGGTTCGGGTTTTTGTCTCCATGTGTTGTTGTCGTTGTCATGCATCTCATATCATGTCATCATGTGCATTGCATTTGCATACGTGTTCGTCTCATGCATCCGAGCATTTTCCCCGTTGTCCGTTTTGCATTCCGGCGCTCCTATATCCTTCGGTGGTCATTTCTACCTTCCTTTCATGTGTTGGGGTTAAACATTTCTGGATTGGACCGAGACTTGCCAAGCGGCCTTGGTTTACTACCGGTAGACCGCCTGTCAAGTTTCATACCATTTGGACTTCGTTTGATACTCCAACGGTTAACCGAGGGACCGAGAAGGCCTCGTGTGTGTTGCAGCCCAACACCCCTCCAATTTGGCCCAAAACCCACCAAAACCCTCTCCATCATCTAGAGTGTTCGAACACGATCGTGTGGCCGAAAACCGCACCTCGTTTGGACTCTCCTAGCTCCCTCTATGCCTATATAAAGACTCCCCATTCGAAATCACGGACGAAACCCTAGTCCCCTACCTCTCCACGCGCCGCCGGACACTTTCCGTCCGGCCGGACATTGTCCGCCGCTTCGCCGGACCAATCGCAGCGTGCCATGTGGGCTAGCGCGCCCACATCGCCGCCCCTCCGCCGCCGGCCCGCCAGGCCCGCACGGGGCCCTCCCCGGCCCGCACTCGGTCGCCGCCACCCCACGGGCTCCCTGAGCCGCGCGCCGCCCGCGCCATCGCCCCACCGCCTGCCGCCGTCCTAGCGCCGCCCCAGCGCCGCCTCGCCGGCCCCGTCCGTCGCTGACTGCCGCCCTCATCGAGCGCCTCCGCCGCCACCAACCGCCGTCGCCTCGCCGCGCCAAGTCCCTCTCCTCACCGGCTCCTTCCTCCGCCAAGTCCGGCGACCTCTGCCCCGAGTCTGGCGACCTCAAACTCCGGTCGGTGAACCTCGGTTCATGCGCTGCTACAGTACCCAGATCTGGATCTAGATCTGAAATCTCGGTTGACTTCTTCTCAGAAACCGTAATATTTTTTGCGTTTTTCATCATGCTATAACTTTGCATCCGTAGCTCCGTTTTGCGCATGTAGCATATCAAAATGTTCGTCTCAGAGAGCACATCATTGCATCTCATTGCATCATTTTCATTTGATTTCATCTTGATGCCCGAAATGCTGTTGGAAGAGAGCTATTTGAGTTAATTGTCAGATCTGCTGCACCAAATCGCTATTTGTCATTTTTGCCATGATTAATGTGTGCATGATATGCTCCTGAGCTCTACATGTGTTTTGTTATATGCCATGCCATCTTTACAGAGGTGCTATCCATGTATTTTTGGTGATATGTGTGGTGACTAGCACAAGCTTGCAATGTAGTGCATTCGTTAATGCTGATTTCAGGGACTTAGAATTTCTCTAAGTCCTTGATCTGTTTTTATCAATATGCCATATGTTCTTGTTGTTTCCTAGTGATCCGTGCCTCTTTTGAGTATGATCAGTAAGGATGATTTGTTATTCTTGTGGTGCTCTATCCGTCCATGTCTTTGTTTGAAATTATGGAGCACCCTAGCTTGAGTAAATCGAGCTCTACTTTTGCTATTTCGTGAATCTTGGGTAGATTGTCTACTTGTTAGCGATTTTGCCGAGGATGTTGTTGTTGATCCATGCATGCTATGTTGTTGTTATTGCCATGTCTAGCTTATATAATATGTATTCTTGATGGGTGTATGCTTAGTTTGTCATGCCTTGCTCTGTAGTGAGTGCATCGAGCTCGTGAACATGCCTACTCGTTAACAGATTTGCATGCTCCAGCTTTTCACTGAGTCTGTAATCTGATTATGTTTTTGCCATGTTTACATGCTTGCAATTGTATTTTCTGATCCCTTTTGGCTCAAGGTCACAAAGGGACTTTTGTTAAGCTCTTTGAGTAGCTCCATTTCATGCCTTGCTTTGCCATGTTAAGTTCCTGTAGCATATGGTTTTCATGCTCCAAAGTGTGCTACCTGATCTGAAATTCCAGGCTTGTGTTAATTTCACGAAGTCTGAAACCTGTTTATCAATTGCACTTTTGCCATGCTTGTTTTAACCTATTAATGGATGAATTGCCGTAGATTTGTGTTCCTCTTTTCTCAAGCATTATGAGTGGATCCCTGCCATGTATTTTTTTGTCATGATTGAGTGATGTAGCATAATTATCTTGATGCATTTAGATGGCTACTTGTTGTTTGTCGTAGACCGGTGCCATATTTGTTTTGCTTGCCATTTCCAAACCGTGTCTCCGATTCCGGTGTTCTTTATATCGATTTCAAGCGAAATCACCTAACCTTTCCAGTGGCACACTTGGATTTCCAAGTTGAGGCCAGGATCAATCATTCCTAGTCAAATCTTGCATATGCATCACATACCGCATCCCGCATAGCATACCATGTTTGCATCATGTTGTTCGAGCATTTGCACGTGGTTAATTGTGTTCCTTTTGCTTGTTTGTCTTGTTTGGGTAGAGCCGGGAGACGAGTTCGCTAACGAGGAGCCCGTTGAGTTTGCTTTCGAGGATCCAATCGACTCTGACAACTTTGCAGGCAAGATGATCATACCCTCGAAATCACTTCTATCTTTGCTTTGCTAGATGCTCGCTTTTTTGCTATGCCTATGATACGATGCCTACCACTTGCTTATCATGCCTCCCAAATTTCCATGTCAAACATCTAACCCACCATGTCCTAGCAAACCGTTGATTGGCTATGTTACCGCTTGGCTCAGCCCCTCTTGTAGTGTTGCTAGTTGCAGGTGAAGATTGGAGATCATTCCTTGTTGGAACATTATTTTCTTGTTGGGATATCACTCTATTATATTGTTATCTTAATGCATCTATATACTTGGTAAAGGGTGGAAGGCTCGGCCTTTGCCTAGTGTTTTGTTCCACTCTTGCCGCCCTAGTTTCCGTCATAAATGTGTTATGTTCCCAGATTTTGCGTTCCTTACGCGGTTGGGTAATAATGGGAACCACTTGACAAATCGCCTTGATTAAAACTCTTCCAGCAATGCCCAACCTTGGTTTTACCATTTGCCACCTAGCCTCTTTTTCCCTTGGGTTTCCGGAGCCCGAGGGTCATCTTATTTAAACCTC
>NC_041382.1:308356382-308446300 GCF_002162155.2 Triticum dicoccoides | reverse complement strand
GTGTTGGTCCAAACTGGAGCCCTGTGCAGCGCCCCCTCGGGGAAACTCGAGGTTTGGTTTTAGTTGTACGGATTGCTCATCTGAGAGTGCCCTGAGAACGAGATATGTGCAGCTCCTATCAGGATTTGTCGGCAGATTCGGGCGGTGTTGCTGGATTTGTTTTAACTTGTCGAAGTTGTCTTGTAGAACCAGGATACCGAGTCTGATCGGAATGTCTCGGGAGAAGGTTTATCCTTCGTCGACTGTGAGAGCTTGTCATGGGCTAAGTTGGGACTCCCCTGCAGGGATTTGAACTTTCGAAAGTCGTGCCCGCGGTTATGGGCAGATGGGAATTTGTTAATGTCCGATTGTAGATAACTTGAACCTTAATTTAATTAAAACGAATCAAACGCGTGTGTTACCGTGATGGTCTGTTTTCAGCGGAGTCCGGGAAGTGAACACGGTGTTGGAGTAATGTTTGCCGTAGGTTGTTCTCTAGTTCTTCGTTCGTGCTTTGCCTTCTCTTCTCGCTCTCTTTTGCGAACAGGTTAGCCACCATATATGCTAGTCGCTTGCTGCAGCTCCACATATTACCTTGCCTTTACCTATAAGCTTAAATAGCCTTGATCGCGAGGGTGCGAGATTGCTGAGTCCCCATGGCTCATAGATTACTTCCAAACCAGATGTAGGGCCCGATGACTCCGTTCCAGATGATGCGCTTGAGCTCAAGTGGGAGTTCGACGAAGACTCACGCTGTTACAATGTGTCTTTCCCTGATGATCCATAGTGGTGCCCAGTTGGGGCGATCGGGACCGTGTCGCATGTTGGGTTGATCTTTTATTTTGGTACCGTAGTCGGACCATGATTGTATTGGTTGATGTAATGCTATTTATGTACTTTGTGTGACGTGGCGAGTGTAAGCCAACTATGTACCTTTCCCCTTATTATCTATTTACATGGGTTGTTGTGAAGATTTCCTTACTTGTGACATTGCTTTCAATGCGGTTATGCCTCTAAGTCGTGCTTCGACACGTAGGAGATATAGCCGCATCGAGGGCGTTACAATGATGAATTTGATGCTACTGTTAGAGTAATATGCTAATGTATTTCTATCCTTTCTCACTAAGCTAATGAAGGTTTCACCTTGTTCCTACTTGTGCAAACAGGGCTCGTGTTGTGCCAATCATACATTTTAGTGTAACTACACAAGACAATACAATGAACTGTATCCCAGCCAGTGCTTTAACTCTGCTGGAAGTTCTTGATAATCTTTCGATATAATCTCAGCAGTGGTAAAACAAGAGTGATTTCAACCATACATTTGAAGTGCACAAAAATATATAGTATTGAGTGATTCCAGTGAGTGCTTTATCATCTCTTCTGGGACTACATGAATATGTTTTTTGCTCAGGTTGGTACCGGCCTAAGGCCTTCATCCATATTAGTTTGATGTTATCTCTATTTCTATCGTGTTACTTTCATGAGAAACTCCTTTATCTTTGCACATTAAAGTTTTGCAACCTATGATACATGGCAATGCTTTGAGTGTTGAGCTAATTGGCATTGATTAAATAAACTAATACCTCTCTTTAAGCAAGACTACTATGTTGCTAACTTTACCCATTAAGATAATGAGGGTGCTTCTATTTGTTAGTGTATGTTTCATCAACTAGTGCCACTATTACAGTAATCACACTCTCTCAATATAAGTGCCAACAGGGATGCTCGATTTTGGTGGAACTGCACAAAAACTTTGGGTGCTTCATTGCCTCGACAGCTTCCTTCCTTTCCTGTCAGTTTCTAATATGGGCTTGCTTCCTTCCTTTGCTTTCAGTCGATTGGCTTATCTTGGCTTCCAGTCAAAGGAAATAGTAATTGATATGCTACCTCGCACAGGTTGGTACTGGTCTTTATCTTGATTATTGTGCGTGTCATATGTATTGGTATTGTGCTACTGTTTGACGATTTCATAAAGGAGTAACTTGGAGCCTGAACTCGTAGAAAAATCGTTACATTGGGTGATTTCAGTAGAACTGCACAAAAAGATCAGATGGACATGTACTTATGCTGCTGCTATGTACTCCAAAGTTCACTCATACAAGCATCAATGTTGACAAGAATAAGTGCCTATATTCATTCGAGTATCAACCGGCGTCAACCAGTTGTCAAACTCCAAGTATTAGGAGAGTGAACGCCAAAAATATTGATTAGTGCATAGCCCAGAAAAACGCAGTCCAGTCTTTGGTCCCAACTTGTGCCTTTTGGTTATCGGCACATATGGTAGCGAGCTGTACGGCATGGAGTCTAAAGATTCCAGACAAGTTGGGTGACGCGTATATTCATCTGGAACTTAATCAGTCTGCACGCCAAGGATGCTCCATTTCAGTTGAAATGCACAAAAAAATTAGGTGGTTCATTTTCTCAATCGCCTCCTTTCTTGTCTGCAATGTAGATTTTTGGTAAGCTACAGGACCAAGATGAGCCAGTAAACCAGTTGGATGAAAGTAGTGGCCAAGTTGCTCAAACCTCCCTCGGCATGAGGCCACTATTTGAGGATAAACCTACAAGCAAAGTTCAGATTGTCTGTGCTGCCTCTTATGTACTCGAAAGTTTACTCCTAAAAGCAATAATTTTATCAACAAGTACCTCCGATTGAACAACATTTACCAGTATGTACCCTAGGTAAATAAAGTTTGTCCATGGATGATATTGGCTGTGATCTCAATCATTTGGATGCATAAACATACTGAACATGTGTATATCTGAATCTTTTTATGAATTATCCATGAATATTGTCGTGTGATCTATCAATCACTTGGATGCATATACATGCTGAACTTGTGTATATATGAATCTTTTGAGTTGTTGATTGTGAATGTTGGCTGTGAATATGAACGTGTCCTGTGAACCTAAGTTTGATACAAATGTTTACCTTTTCTATTGTACTTGTGTGTGAACTTGTTAGTATACCTACTGTGGGATTTGCGACGTGTGGGTGTCAATGGCACACCTTCTTCCCGAGAAGAATTGCACCTGCTTTGTTAGGGTAGCAATGGCACATCAGCTCTTTTTAATCTTTTTGCTCTGTCTTCCCCCTCCCCCACTCAACCCCTGCCGTAATGTTTTCGGTCTCAAAACAAACAAAGTACTGCGTTGTTTTTCAGGCTTGATGAAAAATTGAGTGCTGGTTTCTGTAGGTTGGCCCGCCCAGCAAATGGGTTGCTGGTCCACCACGGACTGGGAGGCTAAAAATACAAGTTGGATGGTGTAGAGGCAAGTCAAAAACGCCATCGAGAGCCATCCACTCAAGAAAAAAATTCGCTCCTAATGTGCTTCTTCAGTCATGTCGCCGACCCCTGTTTAATCCAGTTCACTTGGGGATCTAGTTGGTATCATTTTTTTCCAGAGGGCGGACAAGTATCCGCTAGGCCTAGGTTTTGTTTTTTAACATGCGTAGCCCACGACATACGGAGACAGTGGTTTCAACTTAGTTTTTGAGGTCCATACCGGCCTATGGGCTTTTTTCTTAAAGATCAGCAGCCCAATGTATTTTTCTTAATAAAACGTAGATCTTTGTTCTATTTATCTATATATAAGAATAATAATGTTGTCTCCAATTTATGTTTTCCCTTCTAACCACATTATATATATTGATATTATTACTATTATCGTATATTTTATAGAGACTTATATATACATTATAAAAACATCCCTCGTGTTATTAACTTACAAAAGTAAATGTTTAACAGAAGTTGTGAAGGAAAATCCTGGTTGTTTTTGACTCACAGGTAAGGAAAATCCTGGTGATTGCATACAAAAGCTTGCGAAGATTTTAAGGACCAATGTAATAATAACTCGCTCATTTTTATTTTGAGCAATAACTCGCTAATTTGTTAATTATATATATATAAAATGTGGCGCTGCGGTCTATTGTTTGATATTAATTTCTCCTTCTAACCTAACATTATATATAGAACAAGCCCAGCTAATTCGTGTATTTCAAGAAAGTGCAAATGTGATGGGATTTCATAGAAAATATAAATGGGCCGCATTGACGCGAAATTATTTGTTCACCCAGCCCAACAAATGGACAAAACATGGGTTAAATATATGCCACATTTTGCAGGCTGACATGTGGGCCAACAGGTCGAAGCCTACGCAGGGCGTTGTCAACTTGGTCAACAGATGGTTATGACATCCACAACCATTGGATTTATATCCAACAGCCGGCATGCACCTTCAATCTCTCGTCTTCTTCCTCCAGCGTCGTCGGGACCGCTTGTTCGGCCTCCGACGGCTAGCGGATCTTCTTAGCACGTATCGTTGCAAAGCGCTACCCCACCGCCGGCCATGCTATACCTCCAACCCTCCACACCTCCTGTTATTCTCCACCGACTGCAACCCCACGCCGCACCAGAACCAGTTATAACCCTTCTCCTCGTCTCAATCTGCGACTCCACTACCACGTCTTCCCATCTCCGGGCCGTTCTCATCCATGGCCTGGCCATCGCCCACCGCGTCACTGCTCCCGGTGCGGCGTGGTCAACAAATGAGAGTCATCAGAAGAGGACTATACATGGAGACCCCGACGGCTGGAACCCACGAGGTCCATGGTCGCACGCAAGGAAAGTTCCTCCTTATTAAGCTGGAAAAAAATGTTTCCTCCCACTGATAGCTAGGACCCACCGGCTGTATCTTCGTACGGAAGGAAGTGCCTCCTTGTTATGCAAAAAAAATATTCCTCTCGTTGACAGCTGGGACCTGTCAGATTTGGTGGCTGACTTGTGGGCCTACTAAGCGGACGTGTATGCAGGTTGTAAACTTAGTCAACAAAGGATTCTAGCAGCTGGACCATTAGATGTTAATCCAACAGCCGTGCTCCTTCTTCAACCTCTGTTCTTGCTCCTGTCTCTCATGGGCGGCACCGCGGCAGTGCTGCCGGGCACCCGAACCAGTCAAGTTTCCCACTCCTCTCCATCTGCGACTCCACTGCCGTGTCTTCCCCATCTTTGGGTCATTCCAGTCTGGGGCATCGCCATCGTCCATCGGCCTTGGTGCGCTCGGCACGGTGTGGTCAACGTGGTCAACAACCGAGAGTCATCGGAAGATGACTGTACGTGAGAGGCTGACAGTGGGGACGCACCACACCCATGGACTTATGCAAGCAACTGCATCCTTTTACCCTGAAAAATAATGTTTTCTCCCCCTGACTGCTGGGACCCTCCAGCTACATCTTCTCATGCAAGGAAGTGCCTGACAGTCGGGACCCACCTGGTCGAAGCGTACGTAGCGTTGTCATTCTGGTCGCGAACGTGTACGTACATACTAGTCGATGTAGAGGCGCGCACGTGTGGTAGTAGAGGCGCGCATGTGTGGTAGTAGAGGTGCGCACGTAGCACGTACACGTACGTACAGCGTCCAAGGTGCAAGGAAGTAAATACGGCCACGTATGTACATACGGGTGGGGTCTCGAATGCCTACTCGCACATACGTATGGCCAGGGCTCGTGTACATGGTTGTGGCTGGATCGAAATGGAGAAACTGCGTCATGGTCATGTTCATGGGGAGGCAACGGAATGTGTTGTGTTCATCGGGAGGCAACGAAACGCGTGTTGTTCATCGGGAGCCAACCGGCTTGGATGGAACAGGCGAGGGAAACGAGGCCTGGCGTACCGCGGAACGGAGGAAATAGCCTTGTGTTCGACCGGTCATGATGGAAACGGGATCCTGTTCATTGGGAGGGGTCTGGCATACCGCAAAACGGAGGAAACGGACCTCCTATGGTCGAAACGGGGTCCTGTTGATCAGGAGGGGTGTGGCGTACCGCAAAAACAGAGGAAACGAACTTGTGTTGGAGCGCTATGATCGAAACGGGAGTCCTGTTCATCGGGAGGGGTGTGGCGTACCGCAAAATGGGACTCTACGGGATATTGTTCATCTCCACCGCCGAACTCCTCCAGCCTCCACAGGCTACTTTTCATCCATCGTCGACCTCCTCCAGCCTCCACCTGCGACTATTCATCCACGGGCTCCTGTTCATCCAGCCTCCACCGGCTACTGTTCAACCAGCCCTGTCCACGGGGTCATGTTCAACCACCCCTCCACGGGCTACTGTTCATCCAGCCCTCCACCGGCTACTGTTCAACCAGCCCTCCATCGGCTACTGTTCAACCAGCCCTCCACGGGGTCCTGTTCATCCAGCCCTCCACGAGGTCCTATTCATCCACTGGCTCGATTGATCGGGGTACTGTTCATCCAACGGCAACGGCCTCTACTACCACTAGTTCCTGTTCATCCAACTCCCACCGGGAACTGTTCATCCAAACCCCCAAACAATGCTCATTGTTCATCTAGAGGCAACATCGATCGGCTTCAGTTAGCAGCAGTAGCGAAGGAATCACTCGGGTTCAGTTAACAACAAGGGATCGATCGATCGCTCGGGTTCAGTGTAACGCGTAGCCTACAGTGCAATCGCTCGAGTTCAGTTAGATCCCAACACATCACTTAGGTTCAGTTAGAGCCCAATGCCTTGCACCCACGCATGTACGTGTACGAGAGAAACGTGCATCGCTCGGCCCCCGACCACCCACCATAACCGGGAACTCCCCGATATTTTCCGCGCCCTCGCTTCTACCACATTTTTTCCGTCATGGACGGCCAAAAGAATGTCATGCAGCTGCATCTCCGGCTCGCCCAGGACGAAAAGGCCATTTTTGTAATGATGATACCGGGTTTGGTCACAATTATGGTCATAGAGGTGTCATAAGTATGACACACAAAAATTGTTTGGCCCAAAATGTGACGGATGTGTCTTTTTTTGTAGTGTGAGTTAGTTATGGGATGTTGCATTACGGAACGAGTAAAGAGACTTTTCGGTAATGAGATTGAGATAGGTATTGAGATACTGACAATCGAATCTTGGGCAAGTAACATATCGATGACAAAGGGAACAACGTATACTGTTATGCGGTTTGACCGATAAAGATCTTCGTAGAATATGTAGGAGCCACTATGAGCATCCAGGTTCCGTTGTTGGTTATTGACCGGAGATGAGTCTTGGTGATGTCTATATAGTTCTTGAACCTGTAGGGTCCTCACGCTTAACGTTCGATGAGATTGGTATTATGAGTTTATGTGTTTTGATGTACCGAAGGTAGTTTGGTGTACCGGATGTGATCACGGACATGATGAGGAGTCTCATATTGGTCGAGACATAAAGATCGCTATATTGGAAGGCCATGTTTGGACATCGGCATGGTTCCGGATGAGTTCGGGCATTTAACGGAGTACTGGGGGTTACCGGAACCCCCCGGGGAGTCAATGGGCCTTATTGGGCCTTAGTGGGAGAGAGGAGGAGGTGACCAAGGTGGGGGCGCCCCCCCAAGCCCAATCCGAATTGGGAGGGGGTTGGGCCCCCTTTCCTTCTCTCCCTTTCCCTCTTCCTTCTTCTCCTACTCCAACTAGGGAAGGTGGGAAACCTACTCCTACTATGAGTAGGACCCCCCCCCTTGGGCGCGCCATGAGAGGGTCAGCCCTCCCCTCTTCCACTCCTTTATATACAGGGGAGGGGGCACAACATAGACACACAAGTTGATTTCTTAGCCGTGTGCGGTGCCCTCCTCCATAGATTTCCACCTCGGTCATATTATAGTAGTGCTTAGGAGAAGCCCTGCGTCGGTAACTTCATCATCACCGTTATCACGCCGTCGGGCTGAAGAAACTCTCCCTCGGCCTCAAATGGATCAAGAGTATGAGGGACGTCACCGAGCTGAACGTGTGCAGATCACGGAGGTGTCATGCATTCGGTACTTGATCGGTTGGATCGTGAAGACGTTCGACTACATCAACCGCGTTTCATAACGCTTCCACTGTCGGTCTATGAGGGTACGTAGACATACTCTCCCCCTCTCGTTGCTATGCATCTCCTAGATAGATCTTGCGTGATTGTAAGAAATTTTTTGAAATACTGCATTCCCCAATAGTGGCATCCGAGCCAGGTCTATGCGTAGATGTTATATGCACAAGTAGAACACAAAGGAGTTGTGGGCGTGAGTATATAAATATTGCTTGCCATCACTACTTGATTCTTGATTCAGCGGTAATGTTGGATGAAGCGGCTCAGACCGATATTACACGTACGCTTATGCAAGACTGGTTCTACCGATTTGCTTCGCACACAGGTGGCTAGTGGGTGTTTGTTTCTCCAACTTTAGTTGAATCGGTTTCAATGAACATGGTTCTTTCTAAAGATCAAAAAGCAATCACTATACTACGTTGTGGTTTTGATGCGTAGGTAAGAACGGTTCTTGCTAGAAGCCCATAGCAGCCACGTAAAACTTGCAACAACAAAGTAGAGGACATCTAACTTGTTTTTGCAGGGCATGTTGTGATGTGATGTGGTCAAGACGTGATTATATAAATTTTTGTATGATATGATCATGTTTTGAAACACAATTATCGGCAATTGGTAGGAGCCATATAGTTGTCTCTTTATTGTATGAAATGCAATCGCCATGTAATTGCTTTACTTTATCACTAAGCAGTGGCAATAGTCGTAGAAGCAATAGTTGGCAAGACAACAATGAAGCTTCGATGGAGATCAAGGTGTCAAGCCGGTGACGATGGTGATCATGACGGTGCTTTGGAGATGGAGATCAAAACGCACAAGATGATGATGGCCATATCATATCACTTAGTTGATTGCATGTTATGTGTATCATTTATGCATCTTATTCTGCTTAGTATGGTGGTAGCATTATAAGGTGATCTCTCACTAAATTTCAAGGTACAAGTGTTCTCCCTGAGTATAAACCGTTGCTACAGTTCGTCGTGCCGAGACACGACATGATGATTGGGTGTGATAAGCTCTACGTTCACATACAACGGGTGCAAGCCAGTTTTGCACAAGAAGAATACTCGGGTTAAACTTGACAAGCCTAGCATATGCAGATATGGCCTCGGAACACTGAGACCGAAAGGTCGAGCATGAATCGTAGATATGATCGACATAGTGATGTTCACCATTGAAAACTACTCCATCTCACCTGATGATCGGACATGGTTTAGTTGATATGGATCACGTGATCACTTAGACGATTAGAGGGATGTCTATCTAAGTGGGAGTTCTTAAGTTATATGATTATATTGAACTTTAATTTATCATGAACTTAGTCCTGATAGAATTAGCATATCTATGTTGTAGATCAATAGTTTGCGATGTAGCTCCCCGTTTATTTTTGATATGTTCCTAGAGTAAAACTATGTTGAAAGATGATAGTAGCAATGATGCGTACTTGGTCCGTGATCTAAGGATTATCCTCATTGCTGCACATAAGAATTAGGTCCTTGATGTACCGCAAGGTGACAGACCTATTGCAGGAGCAGATGCACATGTTATGAACGTTTGACAAAGCTCGGTATGATGACTAATTAAATATTTTAGTGCACCATGCTTTATTGCTTAGAACCGGGACTTCAAAAACGTTTTGAATGCCACAGAGCATATAAGATGTTCTAAGAGTTAAAATTGGTATTTCATACTCATGCTCGTGTCAAGAGGTATGAGACCTCTGACAGTAATTTGCCTACAAGATGGAGGAGAATAGCTCAATCAGTGAGCATGTGCTCAAATTGTCTGGGTACTACAATTGCTTGAATCAAGTGGGAGTTAATCTTCCAGATAAGACAATAATTGACAAAGTTCTCTAGTCACTATCACCAAGTTACTAGAACTTAGTGATGAACTATAATATGCAAGGGATGACAAAAGTAATTCCCAAGCTCTTCGCGATGCTGAAATTGGCGAAGGTAGAAATTAAGAAATAGCATCAAGTGTTGATGGTTAACAAGACCACTAGTTTGAAGAAAAGGGCAAAGTGATAGAAAGAGGAACTTCAAAGAAGAATAACAAGCAAGTTGCTGATCCCATGAAGAAGCCCAAAGCTAGACCCCAAGCCTGGAACTGAGTGCTTCTACTGCAAAGGAAATGGTCACTAGAAGTGGAACTACCCTAGATACTTGGCGGATAAGAAAGATGGCAAAGTGAACAAAAGTATATTTGGTGTACATGTTATTGCCGTGTACTAGTGTTTATAGCAACCCCTCAGTATTTGATACTGGTTTATTTGCTAAGAGTAGTAACTCGAAACGAGAGCTGCAAAATAAACAAAGACTAGTTAAGGGTGAGGTGATGATGTGTGTTGGAAGTAATTCCAAGGTTGATAAGATCACCATTGCACACTCCCTTTTTCCTTCAGGATTAGTATTGGAACTAAATAAATGTTATTTGGTGTTTGCGTTGAGCATAAATATGATTGGATCATGTTTATTGTGATACAGTTATTCATTTAAATCAAGGAATAATTGTTGTTCTGTTTACATGAATAAAACCTTCTATGGTTTTACATCCAATGTCAATGGTTTAGTGATACACATAATATTGATGCGAAAAGATGCAAAGTTAATAATGATAGTGCAACTTATTTGTGGCACTGCCGTTCAGGTCATATTGGTGTGAAGCGCATGAAGAAACTCCGTACTAATGGGCTTTTGGAATCACTTGATTATGAATCACTTGATGCTTGTGAACCATGCCTCATGGGCAAGATGACTAAGACTCCATTCTCCGGAACAATGGAGTGAGCAATAGACTTGTCAGAAATAATACATAATGATGTGTGCGGTCCAATGAGTGTTGAGGCTCGCAGTGGGTATCTTTATTTTCTGACCTTCACAGATGATTTGAGCAGATATGAGTATATCTACTTAATGAAACACAAGTCTAAAACGTTTGAAAAGTTCAAAGAATTTCAAAGTGAAGTAGAGAATCATCGTAACAAGAAAATAAAGTTTCTATGATCTGATCGCAGAGGTGAAATATTTGAGTTACGAGTTTGGCCTTCAGTTGAAACAATGTCGAATAGTTTCGCAACTCATGCCACCTGGAACACCACAACGTAATGGTGTGTCTGAACGTCATAGTCGTACTTTATTAGATATGGTGCGATCTATGATGTCTCTTACCGATTTACCACTATTGTTTTGGGGTTATGCATTAGAGACATATGCATTCATGTTAAGTAGGGCACCGTCTAAAAATCCATTGAGAGGACACCGTATGAACTGTGGTTTAGCAAGAAACCAAAGCTGTCGTTTCTTAAAGTTTCGGGTTGCGATGCTTATATGAAAAAGTTTCAACCTGATAAGCTCAAACCCAAATCGGAGAAGTGCCTCTTCATAGAATACTCAAAAGATGCTGTGGGTACACCTTGTATCATAGATCTGAAGGCAAGATATTCGTTGCTAAGAATGGATCCTTTATAGATAAGAAGTTTCTCTCGAAAGAAGTGAGTGGGAGGAATTTAGAACTTGATGAGGTGATTGTACCTTCTCCCGAATTGGAAAGTAGTTCATCACAGAAATCAGTTATTGTCATGGAATTGTCACGGCAGATGTCCAAGCAGAAGGACTTAGTCGTGGAGCCATCGCAACAGGGTTAGCTTAAAAGGTATAAATGGGACAAAGAACACAAGGAGTCTATACTGGTTCGCCCCCTTGCGGTGAAGGTAAAGGCCTAATCCAGTTGAGGTGGTATTGCTTATGTCTCAATTACCAGGGAGCAAATACGCTTGACCTAGCTTTCGATTTGTTGTCTCTTTCCCTAAACCGATGCCGGGTCGTCCCTTGTTCATGTCAATGTTCAACACATAGAAAAAAATCCTTCTTCACCTGCTTATGTAAGATATTATAACCCGCCATGAAATCATCTCCTAGAATTACGGAAACCCGCCATGACATCATCTGTTATTAATTTTGCACAATACCCAACATATCTTAACGGATCCTTATCCATAGTAACCATCCTGAAAATCGAGGCGTTTGCATCGTCACATATCCATTTTTTGGTCTCCTTGATTCCCGCACATGTCAGTTATCCTTCCATCCTTATAAATAGGGCCAGGGGTCCCTTTGTTTCCTCTCCCCTGGCCTCTTCCTCCCTTTCTTCTTACTCGCATCTTCGCGACACACCTGCACGCCTCAGCACCGCCATCGCCGAACTCGTCAGCTTCCTCGACTCCGGCCGCTGCATCAACCTGAACTAGACCAGAGCAGCCGCGACATCTCTCCATTGTTCAGTGGATCCCGTAAGTGCCTCTCCTTTCTCATCTATAGATCTTCCATTAGGGTTTCTCGAAGTTCTTCAGAGTTCATCCTTGTTCTTTGCTGCAGCTAGTAACTTTGATCCAAACTTAGCACTTCTCCTGCACGGCAGCAGCCGTGATACTTGTTTCTGTTACTAGATCATCTCCTTCGCGTAAGAAAATCCCATTTGAACGTATGAACTGCTCGAGCACTATAATTTAGGTCAAAAATATTTTCCATTATCCGAAGTGTCCTAGATCCGAAATCCTAGCACCAATCTGTGAAACTTGTTTGCTTCAATACTTAGTAGAATTCGCTCTTGACAGGTCTTGAATATCATTGCTATCATGGTGGCTTACACCACCGGTTTGTCCATATATCATTAGGCCCCACTTAAGCCGCCAATCTGAATACATATTGTAGCATTTACTTCTGGCTTTAATGAATCAACTTAAACTGGCAAAATTTTCTTTCTTTTAGGCGTCTTCCTTCACAATGCCGCCGAAGACAGTCACCTCATGTAATTGGGTTCCCTCAATTGTTACTGAGAACGTGCTCAAAGACTTTGTCAACATCGGCTATTTACCAGCAAAAGATATCATGCATTGGCGCGCCCCGAAACCAAGCGAAGAAATACCTCACCCAAAGGATGATGAAGTCCTCGTTTTTACTGATCACATGAATCGGGGGTTCTCACCACCCGGATCAAAAAAATTCCGAGATGTTCTGCACTTATTTCAACTCCATCCTCAAGACAACGGACCCAATTCTGTGTCAAACATTTGCAATTTTCAAGTATTCTGCGAAGTATACCTTCAAGAGGGACCCAGTGTTGAACTCTTTAGGGAATATTTTTATTTGAACCGCCAAAACGAGTTTACGAACGGACCAAGCTTGGAACTTGGTGGAATCTCAATTCAACGAAGAAGAGGTGCTATCTTTCCCTATGCTTGCTTGCCGAGTCACCCCAAAGATTGGAACCAGACATGGTTTTACTGCAAAGATACCTCTCCGACTAATGAGAATCCACTGTTGGGTTATTGTGTCCAGCATCTTGACCCAAAGCAATGTCTTCCCGAAAAATTTACTGCCGCTGAACATGCAAAGCTTGCCCTTAGCATTGGAAAGGTCAAGGCTCTGCTGGGAAATGGGTTAACTGGCATTGACTTGGTTTGGTGCTGGGTTTCATGGCGGATCATACCCTTGAGTCGCTGGCCCAGTTTAATGTGTACTTACATGGGTGGTATAAAGGATCCACTGCGCCACAGCTCTGTGCGTTTAACTGATGAGGCCATCAATGAAATGACAAAGACCCTTCTGAATGAAGATCCAGAAGACTGCAGCAAAGTGGGTCTAAACCCGTTCTGCAAACTTAACCCGCCACCGGATGTGAGTCTCTAAATTACTTACTTTCACCTCATCATTCAAATATTGTATTAACTCAACTTTGATGACTGTCACAGGCTGAATCTGGCTTTTGGAAAAAACAAGAAAAGCAAGAATCAGACCATGAAACTACCAAAAAGGCTAGGGCTGCCAAGAAAGCTGCCAAGAAAAATGTCAAGAAAAGCAAGAAGAAGTTAACTGCTTCCGAGATGCTTAGTCTGGACGACAGTTCTGAGTTGCAGGTAGCCCTTGATTCCCTTGGCTCCTTTTTCAACTGTCCTATTGACACTGATTATCATCAGGATGACACGGGGACCAGTCAAGTAGTCGAAGAAGAGGTAACTACCATTTCGTTTGACTCAGAGCCTTTGCCAAGACAGAAAATTCGACGGGTAACTCGGAAAGTAAGCTTTTCACACCCCTTACCTCATTTGGATCCTCACTTTCTTTTGAAGCAACAGCAGCACGAGAGTCGGCGACAAACTCGGACCAGCAGAGGTGAAGATTATCGTCCGGCTGACCAAATACTCCAGCTCCACAGAAACGTCAAAACGAGGTCTTTCCAAACTTTAAACTCTTTTTACCTACTAGCGGGTCTCATTCGCCAGCCACTTAATCCTTCAGATTCACACTATCAGGAGGCTTCTCGCTCTTCCTCCGGCGACTCATCTCACACCCAGCTGCCGGCTTTCAAGACTGCCCCTGGGTAACATCACTTTTATTCTTTCTCCTTATACTCTTATACTTGTACTAATCTCTCATAACCCGTGTAGTGGACAAGCAAAGCCTAGCAAAAAAGCAAAGGTGACCAAACCAGCTGAAGATCCCAAAGCCCATGAGCCCGAGCAGCAAACTCCAGCCTCTAACACCCCCATACCACAACCACAAGAGCCCATCCATCATGCTCCACCAGAAATCCCTGATCTTTCTGGTGACCCTACAAATGTCAACCCTTTGGGCACTGAATCGTCAAGCCCCATTAAACCGTCAGGAACATCCACTGATGATGTTGTGATCACTAGGAGTAGCTTTAAAGAACCGGGACAACCCACTGTCTTGGTCAAGCACTCTGCCAAGGAGGAGTATCTCGAAAGGCAAAAAGTGAGATTTGATATTGCTGACTACTCTCAACTAAGAGCCAGTGAAGTACTCTCTGGTTATCTCAATCAAGTCCATACCAGCCATGATCTTGAGATTAATATGGTGAGACAGATGCACCAGAAATATGAGGTATGAACTCCAGCTTAATACAGTATTTATATTCTGTCAGCCCCCAAGTCTAATGCGTATGATATGATTGAACATGTTGTAGACTTAGAGTAGCCATGAGTACAATAAAACATCTTTGGTAGAATCCTTGCCAGGTTGGCTTTCACCATAAGAGTTAAACCGGATTTTGAATGATTAACATTGCATCCGTAGCCCCCAAGGGCCGGTTTAATCAGCATGAATGAACTGGTACTTATTATTATTTAAAGATCAGAACTTACTCATGTAGCCCCCATGAGCCAGCAATGGTTGTTTGCGGCATTACCGGGTCGTCATAAAGTAGTAATGAAATATGAGCAAATATGCATTAGCCCCCAAGTGCCAAGTACTGTTGCTTGCAAAGTGCTTGGGACTTAGTCATATAAGTCGTTGTATGAAGAATTTTTCGGTAGGCATTAGCCCCCAAGTGCCAAGTGTTGTTGCTTGCAAAAGGCTTGGGACTTATATGCCTGTAACCCGGATAATAATGTGATTGTAAACCTGTGCTTTATACAGAACGACACTGCTCAACTTCAACTAGAATTGGCGGATATGAAAACTCAGCTAGAGGTTCAAGAATCTGAGACCCAGAAAGCCGACTCAAAGTTCACATTTCGTCTGGAGGAGACAGAAAAGCTGAAGACCGGTTTTGATGCCGAAAGAACTGCCTGGGCCGAGGAGAAAACTGCTCTAATGCAGCGGGCCGAAAAAGCAGGAGCTGATCTTCAGAATGTGACCATTGAGCATACCGGTTTAAAACACCGTGTATCCCAAATGGTTTCTGCTATCGTTGGTGAGCCGCCTCGCCAGTATCAAAATTGTATCTCTTCTTTCTATATCATAAACCACCACTGATCATTTCCACAATTATTTACACAGGTCCAAGGAGCAGCAACCTTAGTCAAGATACGCTCGTGAAGCTTAAAGTTGTATATACGCTTATTGAACAGCTATATACCGGAGGTCAGCGCACACTAGCCACGATTTCTCCAACAACTCAAGGACCCAATCTGCTGAGCGATGTTTTAAAAAAAATCAATTCTTCTTGCGAGGATTCAAGAGATAAAACGGTCATGTGCAATACCAGCGCTGTGATGGCCTTGAGCCGTGCTAAGGCATGGGTACTAGAGCTAGACCTGGTTGAGGTAGCTACTGGCCATCCAAGTTTGAAAGAAGATGGCACTTCTTTTGATCAGAAGGACTTCGTTGCCTGCATGAAGGAAATATGTCATGTGGCGACTCTGATTGCTGATGAGACAAATCTATCAAAATATCAGCCAGCTTATGATGCAGAAGCTCAGAAGAAGCCCACGCAGGCTTATAAAGTGATGGATCTGATTCCCCCAATCCGTAAGCATACTTTTGCCCCTGAAGTTGACCCGTCCGATCTTATAGATGATGAAGCTGAATTCCATGCCTTACGTGGCATTGACTGGTCATCACCAAACTTCCAGACGTTGGAGGAGGACGAAGAATAGGAAAAGGATGATCCAGAAGCTTCAAGTCATCAAGACCAAGAAGACTGATCCATTGGGCGGTTCAAATATTTGAACTTCTGAAAACACTTGATCTTTTTGGCTCACTAGGTCATGTAATAGGCTAGTGAAACTTTGATCTGTCGTGCCATCATGCATGTTTTTGCTTTGTGCAACACTATTTGACCCGCCATTTGAAAAGCTACACTTTTATGCTTATGACATCGTCAATTTATGCCAATGAGATTAATCATTACCCTGCACACAAGTAAATCACAAGCGCCCTAGCAGTTTACCGCAGGACTGGTCATAATACCCATATAAAACCACTGGTTACTAAAACAGTGCATAAGCAGGGTCGATTCAATCATAATTAGATATAATCAAAAATATCATACCTGTGATATGTGATTAAACTGTCGGCTTACCATACCAAAGCAGTAAGGGTGATAACCCAAAACTTAGAAGACAATACTTCCAAGTATTTAATATCATCATATAATGGGGACTTATTGTCCAAAGCCAGGCTGGGATATCAGAAACGACGGGTACACTCAAATATGAGCTATAAGAATCGAGGCTATATAGCCTGAATCATTTAAAATCATATGTCAATATGATAAGATGAACCCAAAAATGTTCAAAAAAACAAATCAAAGCAAGAAAACAAGGCTTTCATAGGCCGCCAAGACTAAAGCTCCGAGGCTTTCATGGGCCACCAAGCCACTGAGTTAACCTTTTACACTTTGTGAATCCGGCCTCACATGACCGCCATTTTACCCTTGACAAGTTCAGGGTCTATGTAAGATTGACTTGTCAAGAGTTGACAAGTTCAGGGTCTATGTAAGATTGACTTGTCAAGAGTTCGGCTTTTCATTCTGGGATTACGCGGGCGGAGTGGCAGACTCTACAAAGCAGGAGAACCCGGAATGTTTTGCTGAATATACCTAGTGTTCCAACCCATCTCACAAGGGTAGTAACGTTATGTTTTCTTTGGTGAATACACCTATGTTTGAACAGGAAGCCCCAAGTGCTTTGTGGCATTGCGCCGATCAAGAGGGATATTCACAGCTGTGCTCGATGAGCAGGAAGCCCCCAAGTGACCATTTAGAGGTGTGGCATTGAGCTGATCAAGAGGGATATTCACAGCTATGCTCAATGAGCAGGAAGCCCCCAAGTGACCATTTAGAATGAAAAAGACTCGTTACTCTTGGAAACAAAATGACAGAGGCCCTGCATTATCAGGGATGTCGGCTTTATTATAATCATCATAATATATACATTGTCAAGATATGTACATTGTAAGAGCCGGTGGCTGAAGTGTAGTAAGGCCGAAGATGAGCAATATTCCACGGCCGACGGGTCTCCTCCACCGACCTGCGTGAGTCCTTGTGGTCTCGAATATCGATAAGGTAGTATGATCCATTATTCAAATTCCTGCTGACCACAAAAGGCCCTTCCCAAGGTGGGGATAATTTATGCATATCGGTATGATCCTGAATAAGTCAGAGCACTAGGTCACCTTCTTAAAAAGTTCTGGTTTTAACCTGGCGACTATGATAACGGCGCAGATCTTGCTGGTAAATCGCTGAACAAGCCGTCGTGATGTCACGCTCCTCATCTAACAGATCAAGTGCACCCTGGCATGCTTTTTCATTGTCAGCTTCAACATAAGCGGCCACACGGGGCGAGTCATGATGGATATCACTAGCGAGAACCGCCTCTGCTCTGAAAACCATGAAGAAATGCATGTAACCCGTAGATCTGTTGGGGTTAGTATTTATACTCCATAATACTGGGGGTAACTCCTCCACCCAAAACCCTGGCGTCCTCTATAAAGGAACCATAAGCCGGTGCTTGATGCCTCTCAGGATTTCTTGATTAGCTCTCTCTCTGCTCGACCATTAGACTGGGGGTGAGCCACTGATGATACATCAAGCAGGATATGCTCATGTTGATAAAATTCCTCCATGGCACCCTTGGATAGATTAGTACCATTATCAGTTATGATACTGTGGGGAAAACCAAAATGAAAAATCACCTTTTTCATGAATTGAACCATCATTGCCGCATCACATTTACTAACCGGCTCTGCTTCAACCCACTTTGTAAACTTATCAACTGCCACGAGGAGGTGCATCTTTTTGTCCTTCGACCTTCTGAAAGGCCCAACCATATCAAGCCCCAGACTGCAAACGGCCAAGTAATTGGAATCATCCTCATTTCTTGAGCTGGCACATGAGCGTGCTGTGAGAACTTCTGACAACCATCACATCTACAGACTAGATCCTCCGCATCAGTGTGCGCCATCAGCCAATAAAACCCATGACGAAATGCCTTGGCTAAAAGGGATTTAAACCTGGCATGATGACCACAATCCCCTTCATGAATCTCTCGTAGAATCTCACAGCCTTCTTCAGGATAAATACAATGTTGAAAAGCCAATGTGACACTATGATGATGCAATTCCCCATTAACAATAGTCATTGACTTAGACCGCCGAGTTATCTGTCTGGCCAAAGTTTCATCCTCAGGTAACTCGCCCCAGGTCATATAAGCCAAATAGGGATCTGTCCAATCAGGAATAGCATGAAGAGTCGCCACCAGTTGTGCCTCCGGGTCAGGAATATCAAGATCCTCCTCTGTAGGCAATTTGACAGAAGAGTTATGTAGAATATCCAGGAAAGTGTTAGGTGGCATTGGCTTACGCTGAGACCCTAACCGGCTTAAAGCATCGGCCGCCTCATTTTTCCTGCGAGCAACATGTTCAACTTGATAACCCTTGAAGTGACCGGCAATAGCATCAACCTCTCGCGATAAGCCGCCATGAGTGGATCCTTAGAATCCCAAGTGCCAGAAACTTGCTGAGCCACCAGATCTGGGTCACCAAAACACCTCACCTGGATTAAGCTCATATCCTTAGCCATCCGAAGACCATGGAGCAAGGCCTCATACTCAGCTGCATTGTTAGTACAAGGGAACATCAGCCGAAGAACATAAGAAAATTTATCACCTCGTGGGGAAGTTAATACAAATCTAGCCCCCGAGCCTTCCAACTGCCTGGACCCATCAAAGTGAATAGTCCAATATGTGTTATCCGGCTTCTCCTCAGGCATCTGCAATTCTATCCAATCATTGATAAAATCCACAAGTGCTTGAGACTTGATGGATGTACGGGGCACATACTTTAAACCATGAGGTCCAAGCTCAATGTCCCACTTGACTACCCGCCCTGTGGCTTCCCTGTATTGAATGATATCCCCTACAGGGGCAGAACTAACCACAGTGATAGGATGACCCAGAAAATATTACTTAAGCTTTCGGCTAGCCATAAAAACTCCATACAGAAGCTTCTTCCAATGTGGATACCTCTATTTGGACTCAATAAGGACCTCATTGATATAGTAAACCAGCCGTTGAACCGGATATTCTTTGCATGTTTCTTCCTTTCCACCACAATGGCAACACTAACAGCTCGACTATTGGCAGCCGCATATAACAGCAAAGGCTCCTTATCAATAGGAGCAGCAAGAACGGGCGGCTCAACCAACTGTTTCTTTAAGTCCTCAAATGCTTGATTAGTAGCATCACTCCAAACAAACTGATATGTTTTCTTCATCATCTGGTACAGTGGTAAAGCCTTCTCTCCCAACCGGCTTAAGGCCGCAATACGACCTGCCAGATGTTGAACATCATTGACACATGCCGACTTAGCCAAGGAAGTAATGGCCTTGATCTTCTCCGGGTTAGCTTCAATGCCTCTGTCGGAAACCAGTAAACCCAAAAGCATACCAGCTAGTACACCAAAACACACTTGGCCGGGTTAAGCATCATCTTATAAACCTGGAGATTATCAAAGGTATCCTTTAAATCATCAATCAGGGTCTCCTTCTTCCTGGATTTTAACACAATATCGTCCACATAAGCATGAACATTGCGCCCAATTTGACTATGAAGACAATTTTGCACACACCGTTGGTAAGTCGCCTGGGCGCTCTTGAGCCCAAAAGGCATAGACACTTAGCAGAAGGCTCCAAACAGAGTGATGAAAGCTATCTTCTCCTGGTCCTTAACTGCCATCTTGATCTGATGATAACCAGAGTAAGCATCCAAAAAGCTTAAAAGCTCACAACCCGCCGTAGCGTCAATAATTTGATCAATAAGAGGGAGAGCAAAAGGATCAGCCAGACAAGCCTTATTTAAGTCTGTGTAATCCACAGACATATGCCAAGTGTCGTTCTTCTTAAGCACCAGCACCGGGTTAGTCAACCACTCAGGATGAAAAACTTCAACAATGAACCCGGCCGCCAAGAGCCGGGCCACTTCTTCACCAATGGCCTTACGCCTCTCTTCATTAAAATGACGAAGGAATTGTTTGACCGGCTTAAACTTCGGATCAATATTAAGAGTGTGCTCAGCGAGTTCCTTGGTACACCTAGCATGTTAGAAGGTTTCCATGCAAAGATTTCCTGGTTCTCACAGATGAACTCGATGAGCACGCCTTCCTATTTCGGATACAAATTAGCACTAATGCTAAACTGCTTGGTTGAATTGCCAGGAACGAAATCAACCAGCTTGGTGTCATCTGCCGACTTAAACTTCAAGACCGGATCATGCTTTGTAGTTGGCTTTTTCAAAGAGGTCATATCTGCCGGGTCAACATTGTCTTTATAAAACTTCAACTCCTCTGTTGCACAGATAGACTCAGCGCAAGTAGCGTCACCTTCTTCACACTCCAAGCCTATCTTGCGACTCCCATGTACTGTTATAGTGCCCTTGTGACCCGACATCTTCAGCTGCAAGTAAACATAACAAGGCCTTGCCATAAACTTAGCATAAGCCGCCCGCCCAAAAAGAGCAAGATAAGGGCTCTTGATCTTAACCACTTCAAAGGTCAATGTCTCACATCTGGAATCATAATCATCTCCAAAAGCAACCTCTAGGGATATCTTACCAACTGGGTGTTTCCGACTTACGAGGCACCACACCGTGAAAGACAGTGTTCGACGGTTTAAGATTTTTATCAGTCAATCCCGTGCGACGTAAAGTTTCATAATAAAGGATATTGATACTGCTACCTCTGTCCATGAGTACCTTAGTGAATTTATATCCTCCAACCTGAGGCGCCACCACCAAAGCCAAGTGACCTGGATTATCAACCCGGGGCCGGTGATCCTCACGACTCCACACAATGGGCTACTCAAACCAGCGCAAGTAACGAGGAACTGTTGGCTCAACAACGTTCACATCCCTTTTATGGAGCTTCTGATCCCACTTGCATAAACTTGTGGTGAAGACGTGGTACTGCCCACTATTCAACTGCTTCGGGTTACTCTGATACCCAGATTGCTGTTGTTGATTCCCCTGACTGGATTGTTGATGATAACCACCCTTATTGCCTTGATTGCTTGGGTGACCCTGGAAACCGGCATTAGAGCTGCCACCACCGTAATCCGGGCCATGAGAACCTGCACCATCGAAACCTGAGCCGCCGCCCGACCCATGATTGTTCTAGAATAAATCAGAATTTTTGAACTCCTTCATAATGTAGCAGTCCTTTCAAAGGTGACTGGACGGTCTTTCCCGTGAACCATGCTTTGGGCAGGGCTGATTCATCATCTGCTCAAGATTGAGACCTGGCCCTCCTACCCAAGGAGGCGACTTCCCCTTACGACGCTGGCCATTATTCTCCATATTGGTATTGGCCACAAAATCTGAATCATTATCGGCCTTGCGCTTACCATTGCCTCCTGGCTTGCCGGGTTATGATGCTGAACCTTGGTGTAGTCACCCTTCTTTCCCTTTCCTGGCTTTTCATCATCAGACTCGGGGTCCTTGGTACTATCAGAGTTGGCATATTTAATTACAGCCGCCATCAGCCCCCCCATATCATTGCAGTGGCGCTTGAGCTGCCCTAGCTTCTATTTAAGAGGCAAAAACGGTAATTCTTCTCTAACATGAGGACAGCCGGCATTGATGTTATCTGATGAGTGCAAGATGACTTTGACCCGACGCACCCAATGGGTTGTTGACTCGCCTTCTTCTTGGGAGCAGGCATTCAAATCCACAATCGACATGGGCTGCTTGCACGTATCCTTAAAATTCTGGATAAATCAGGCTTTTAACTCGGCCCATGACCCGATGGAGTTGGCAGGCAGCCCTTTTAACCAAGTACGAACCGTTCCATCCAGCATCATGGTGAAGTATTTGGCACACGCAGCATCGCTCACCTCCAGCAGCTCCATGGCCATCTCATAACTCTCAATCCACGCCTCAGAGGGTAAGTCGGCTGTGTAGTTGGCCACCTTACGAAGTCCTTTGAAATCCTTGGCAGATGCTCATTACGAAGAGCCGGCACTAAACATGACACACCCGTGCTTCTAGAGGTCACGCCTGCCTCCACCGAAGCGGTCGGATAAACAGGAGATGGTTGATGAGCCGCATACTGAGCCACCAGCTCAGCCTCCCGACGTGCTCTATCCTGATCCATCAGGGCCTGAGTATTATGGGGCGGGTTACGATGCTGCTCACTACTTAACACTCAAGCCGGTAGTTGGGTCGGGTTTGACCGGGTAGAGCTCTATGAAACCCATTCCGAATAGCAAATGGGAAAAGGAGCAGACCCACGACCCTACCCATGGGTCTTGAGTCAGACCCATGCTCGAATCCATCGGGCAACCTGACCCATTAGGGCGCCCATCAGTTTTGAAATAAATATTTATTTTTACTGTCACATGACACAGATGACTGCCCTTCTTGAGGAATAAATCCTTCTAAAACCCACAAGTTTCTGTGCTAGCAACTTACAGATAAACAAGCGGCCAGCAGCTGCCTTTTATAGACTCTACGACGTGTCTATTGCCATGGCCAGCCGAGGTGGTACTAAACTTTACCAGGTGCCTGAACCAGCGATGCGTGTGTTGTATGGGCTGAACATTGTTGGGACTTCATTCTTGAAATGTGAAAGAACCAAAGGCCTAAAGATAAATAGTAATACAATTGTGCGTTGTTGGGCTTCCTAAATTTTTGCCTTGTGGCCTTTAAAGACTTGTACATTACGTACATGCCCGACTGGGTCGTTTGTTTATGAGGTTTGGGGCTCCGTACAACTATCTGATGTATGTGCATCTTATGGAACATATGAATATGAAATTTAAAGGTACTTTAATTAATAATTTTAATCGGGTAACCCATCGGTACAAACTTATACCCATGCCCTGCCCATCACTAATCGGGTTACCCATGGGTGAAGATGATGACCCATACCTTACCCATTTCGGGTCGGGTGCCCATGGATGCAGCCACCCATGGGTCGGATTGCCGGTTTGACTTGACATCGCCGGGGAGTCCATGTGTCTGCTATAACTCCGGTTTGGGTGAGGGGTTGAATGAATGCTCTCACGACTGTAAGAATAAGCCTCCTGCTGCACCAATGTTGTCCGAAGAAGCTCTCTAGCCCTCTGCATTTCAAATGCAGTTGGAGACTCGCCTTCAACCAGGAGAGCCGCCAATCGTGACACTGCAGCGATCATGTTATCCAAAGGGTTAGAATAATGACCTGGTGTTGTCGGCACATGTTGTGGTGGGATATTATTCTAACGAGGCGGGTCCATCGTGCATGGTTGAGCCGGCACTCCAGTCCCAAGCGCGGCTACTGCCCGGTTTACCCCTGGCGGGTCACTGGTCCCTGCACCAGGTGTGTTGAAGAGGTTCCTCGCCTAATAAACCGGAGGCAGATGACTCTAGTGCCTTCTCCTCAGGACTTCATTTGAAGCATTCTGATCCAAGGAGAGCCGGAAGGAATCAGCCTGGATTCATTGCGCCTGAGCATCCAAGGCGGCTTGTTCTGCAGTCATCCTTCCGTCCTCCGCCGCCAGATCTTCCTTGGCTTGAGCTATCTCATCTCATAGTTTTGCAACTTCCACATTATGCTGAGTTTGATTTGCCGGGTTAACCTCTACTTTCAACAATGTTGTCAAAGTGTCCAATAAGTCGGACAAGACATGAGCAGGCGGGTGCGCAGGACCTCCCGCCCCGGCCGCCGTCGCCGTTGCTGACCCGGAATCCATTGCCGATGCAGTCGAAGAATTCTGCACTGGCTGCATACCGGCCATGAAAATCGTGACCCGGTTCGGCGGTTCATAGGGGTCCAGAATACTGTCGCCATCGGAACAGCCCCCAAGCCTGCCGTCCTGGAGTTGATACAATGAAGTAGTATCGCCCGTGGACGAATCATCATCAGAATAGATGGCCGTCTGACCGCCAGACATGGATCCTTCCTCAAATTCTCCCCCATGGATGAATCCAACGAAGGCACGCTTCACGGTGGGTTGAACCCGGACGGGTCATGCACGCTGAGCTGTCTCGATGATGTCGGTGCAGGTGTCCGGCTCAGGGCCCGGTTCACCGATCTTGCCGATGAAGACGTGGATTCCGCCGAAGGGGACCGGGTACCCATACTCGATTGAGCCGGCCTCGGGGCCCTAGCCTGCATTGTCGATGTAAAGCTTGCCGCGTTGAATCTTAGTCATCCGGCCCATAGAATACCCTTTGATCCCTTCGAAGTTCCTCTTTAAGAACTCGAAACCACCATGCATTGGCCCATGGTGGGCGCCAACTACCGTGGAATTGTCACAGCAGATGTCCTAGCAGAAGGACTTAGTCGTGGAGCCATCGCAATAGGGTTAGCTTAAAGGGGTTAAACGGGACAAAGAACACAAGGAGTTTATACTAGTTCGGCCCCTTGCGGTGAAGGTAAAGGCCTAATCCAGTTGAGGTGGTATTGCTTATGTCTCGATTACCAGGGAGTGAATACGCTTGACCTAGCTTTCAATTTGTTGTATCTTTCCCTAAACCACCGTCCGGTCGTCCCTTTATATAAATAGGTTGACGCCCTGCGGCTTACAGAGTCCCGGCCAGCTCATAAACGTGTCTGACCTGGTGACTAGTTACACTTGCCTTACGAGACAAGTCATGTATATATGGAGGTTTACACCTACGGGCCTTAAGCCGCCTTTGGGCCTTGGGCACCTCATAAGAATCCTCATGAACCACCATCTTCGATTCCTTCATGGGCTTCGTGACAATGAACCGCCGTTGGTATAACCCGGCCCCTCCTGGGCGGGTCATACCTAATAGTTATATCCCAGCAGTTCTAGTGATTCCTATGCCAATTAGTGAGGCAGCTAATGATGATGATCATGGAACTTCAGATCAAGTTACTACCGAACCTCGTAGGTCAACCAGAGTATTGTCCGCACCAGAGTGGTATGGTAATCCTTTTTGGAAGTCATGTTACTAGACCATGATGAACCTATGAACTATGAGGAAGCGATGATGAGCCCAGATTCCGCAAAATAGCTTGAGGCCATGAAATCTGAGATGGGATCCATGTATGAGAACAAAGTGTGGACTTTGGTTGACTTTCCCAATGATCGGCAAGCCATTGAGATTAAATGGATCTTCAAGAGGAAGACAAACGCTGATAGTAGTATTACTATATACAAAGCTCAAATTGTCGCAAAAGGTTTTTTCGAAAAGTTCATGATGTTGACTACGATGAGATTTTCACACTCGTAGCGATGCTTAAGCCTATCCGAATCATTTTAACAATTGCCACATTTTATGAAATCTGGCGAATGGATGTCAAAACTGCATTCCTTAGTGGATTTCTTACAGAAGAGTTGTATATGATGCAACAAGAAGGTTTTGACAATCCTAAAGGTGCTAACAAAGTGTGCAAGCTCCAGCGATCCATCTATAGACTGGTGCAACCTTCTCGGAGTTGGAATATATGCTTTGATAAAGTGAGCAAAGCATATGGTTTTATACAGACTTGCGGTGAAGCTTGTATTTACAAGAAAATGAGTGGGAGCACTACAGCCTTTCTGATAAGTATATGTGAATGGCATATTGTAGATTGGAAATGATGTAGAATTTTCTGGAAAGCATAAATGAGTTTTTGAAAGGAGTTTTTCAAAGACAGGCCTCAGTGAAGCTGCTTACATATTGGGCATCAAGATCTATAGAGATAGATCAAGACACTTGATAAGATTTTTTTAATAATTACATACCTTGACAAGATTTTTGAAGTAGTTCAGAATGGAACAGTCAAAGAAGGAGTTCTTGCCTATATTGCAGGGTGTAAAGTTGAGTAAGACTCAAAACACGACCACGGCGGAAAATAGAAAGAGAATGAAAGTCATTCCCTATGCCTCAGTCATAGGTTCTATAAAGTATGATATGTTGTGTACCAGACGTATTGTATACCTTAGCATGATTTTGGCAAGGGAGTACAATAGTGATCTAGGAGTAGATCACGAGACATCGGTCAAAATTATCCTTAGAGGGTTATGGAAATATTTCTCGGCTATGAAGGTGATAAAAGAGTTCATCGTAAAGAGTGACGTCGATGCAAGCATTTCACAATGATCTAGATGACTCTAAGTCTCGATCTAGGTACATATTTAAAGTGGGAGCAATTAGCTAGAGTAGCTCCATGTAGAGTATTGTAGACATAGAAATTTGCAAAATACATACGGATCTGAATGTTGCAGACCCGTAGACTAAACTTCTCTCACAAGTAAAACATGATCACTCTTTGGGTGTTAATCACATAGCGATGTGAACTAGATTATTGACTCTAGTAAACCCTCTGGGTATTAGTCACATGAAGATGTGAACTAGTCACATAAAGATGTGAACTATTGGTGTGAAATCACATCACGATGTGAACTAGATTATTGACTCTAGTGCAAGTGGGAGACTGAAGGAAATATGCCCTAGAGGCAATAATAAAGTTGTTATTTATATTTACTTATATCATGGTAGATGTTTATTATTCATGCTAGACTTGTATTAACCGGAAACTTAGTACATGTGTGAATACATAGACAAACAGAGTGTCACTAGTATGCCTCTACTTGACTAGCTCATTAATCAAAGATGGTTAAGTTTCCTAGCCATAGACAAGAGTTGTCATTTGATGAACGGGATCACATCATTAGAGAATGATATGATTGACTTGACCCATCCGTTAGCTTAGCACTATGATCGTTTAGTTTATTGATATTGCTTTCTCCATAACTTATACATGTTCCTATGACTATGAGATTATGCAACTCCCGAATACCGGAGGAACACTTAGTGTGCTATCAAACGTCACAACATAACTGGGTGACTATAAAGATGCTCTATAGGTGTCTCCAATGGTGTTTGTTGAGTTGGCATAGATCGAGATTAGAATTTGTCACTCTGTGTATCGGAGAAGTATCTCTAGGCCCTCTCGGTAATGCACATCAGTATAAGCCTTGCAAGCAATGTGACAAATGAGTTAGTTATGGGGTGTTGCATTACGGAACGAGTAAAGAGACTTGTTGGTAATGAGATTGAACTAGGTATTGAGATACCGACGATCGAATCTCGGGCAAGTAACATACCGATGACAAAGGGAACATCATATACTGTTATGCAGTTTGACCGATAAAGATCTTCGTAGAATATGTAGGAGGCAATATGAGCATCCAGGTTTCTTTGTTGGTTATTGACCGGAGATGAGTCTTGGTCATGTCTACATAGTTCTCGAACCCGTAGGGTCCGCACGCTTAACATTCGATGATGACCGGTATTATGAGTTTATGTGTTTTGATGTACCGAAGGTAGTTCGGAGTCCCGGATGTGATCACGGACATGACGAGGAGTCTCAAAATGGACGAGAAATAAAGATTGATATATTGTAAGGCTATGTTTGGACATCAGAATGGTTCTGGATGAGTTCGGGCATCTACCAGAGTACCGGGGGGTTACCGGAACCCCCGGGGAGTCAATGGGCCGTATTGGGCCTTACTGGGAGAGCGGTGGAGGCGGCCAAGGTGCCCCCCAATCCCAATCCGAATTAGGAGGGGGGCCGGCCCCCCTTTCCTTCTCTCCCTCTCCCTCTTCCTTCTTGTCCTACTCCAACTAGGGAAGGGAGGATACCTACTCCTACTAGGAGTAGGACTCCCCCCCTTGGGCGCACCATGAGAGGGCCGGCCCTCCCCTCCTCCACTCCTTTATATACGGCGGAGGGGGGCACCCCATAGACACAAAAATTGATTTCTTAGCTGTGTGCGGTGCCCCCTCCACAGATTTCCACCTCGGTCATATCGTTGTAGTGCTTAGGCGAAGCCCTACGTCGGTAACTTCATTATCACAGTCATCACGCCGTCGTGCTGACGAAACTCTCCCTCGGCCTCAACTGGATCAAGAGTACAAGCGACATCACCAAGCCGAACGCGTGCAGATCACGGAGGTTCCGTGCGTTCGGTACTTGATCGGTTGGATCGTGAAGACGTGCGACTACATCAACCGCGTTTCATAACACTTCCACTGTCGGTCTATGAGGGTACGTAGACATACTCTTCCCCTCTCATTACTATGCATCTCCTAGATGGATCTTGCGTGATCATAGGAAATTTTTTGAAATACTGCGTTCCCCAACAATTTGTGGTAGTCTATTTTGATGATATACTGATTATAGCAAATCTTTGATAGAACATTTGGAACATTTACATGTTGTTTTTATTGCTCTACGTGATGCATGTTTGTTTGGTAACTCCACGGGGAATATTGTTACTCCACGGGGAATTGAAGTTGATAAAGCAAAGATTGAAGCTATTGAGAGTTGGTCGCAGCCCAAAACTGTCACACAAGTGAGGAGCTTTCTTGGACTCGTTGGTTTATATAGGAGTTTTGTGAGAGATTTTAGCACCATTGCTACACCTCTCAATGAACTTACAAAGAAGGATGTGCCTTTTGTTTGGGGTACCTCTTAGGAAGAAGCCTTCATGGTATTGAAAGATAAGTTGACACATGCTCCATTACTCCAACTTCCTAACTTTCATAAGACTTTTGAGCTTGAATGTGATGCTAGTGGAATTGGATTAGGATGTGTGTTATTACAAGATGGCAAACCTGTTGCATATAAAGAATTATATGCTCTTGTTCGGACCTTAGAAACATGGCAACATTATTTATTGCCGAAAGAATTTGTTGTACATTCTGATCATGAATCTTTGAAACACATTAGAAGTAAAGCAAAACTGAACCGTAGACAAGCAAAATGGGTTGACTTCATTGAGACTTTCCCTTATGTCAATAACACAAGAAGGTTAGAGAAAATGGTATTGCTGATGCATTGCCTCGTCATTATACTATGCTTTCGCAACTTGACTTTAAAATATTTGGTTTGGAGACCATCAAAGATCAATATGTGCATGATGTTGAATGTAAAGATGTATTGTAGAATTTCAAAGAAGGGAGAACAAGGAACAAGTTCGTCGTTAACGATGTATTTGTGTTTCGTGCTAAAAAGCTATGCACTCCAACTAGCTCCGTTCGTCTTTTGTTGTTGCAGGAGGCGCGTGGAGGAGGATTAATGGGACACTTTGGCGTGAAGAAGACGGAGGATATACTTGCTACACATTTCTTTTGGCCAAAGATGAGACGGTATGTTGAGCGTTTTCTTGCTCGCTGCACTACATGCCAAAAGTCTTAAGTCACAACTCAATCCTCATGGTTTATATATGCCTTTGCCTGTACCTAGTGTTCCTTGGAAGGATATATATGTGGATTTTGTTTTAGGATTACCTCGAACAAAGAAGGGGAGGGATAGCATATTTGTTGTGGTGGATAGATTTTCGAAAATGGCGCACTTCGTACCTTGTCATAAAAGCGATGATGCTGCTAATGTTACTGATTTGTTCTTTCATGAAATTATTCGCTTGCATGGTGTGCCAAATACTATTGTTTCAGATCATGATACTAAATTTGTTATCCACTTTTGGAGATGTTTATGGGCTAAGTTGGGGACTAAATGGCTTTTTAGTACTACTTGTCACCCACAAACTGAAGTAGTCAATAGAACATTTTTTACTATGCTTAGGGTTGTTTTGGATAATAGCAAGAAAATGTGGGAAGAATGATGGCCTCACATTGAATTTTCTTACAATCGTTTGCTCCATTCTACTACTAAGATGTCCCCTTTTGAAATTATGTATGGTTTCCGACCTCATGCACCTATTGATTTGTTGTCTCTTCCACCTTCAGGGACGGTTAATTTTGATTCTAAACAATGTGCTGAATTGATCTTTAAAATGCATGAGCCAACTAAGGAGAACATTGAGCGTATGAATGCTAAATATAAAAGTGCTAGAGATAAGGGTAGAAAACGTGTTGGGTTTGCACCTGGAGATCTTGTTTTCTTACATTTTTGTAAGGATAGATTTCCTGATTTGTGCAAATCAAAGCTAATGCCACTAGATGATGGTCATTTTAAGGTGTTAGAGAAAAAAATGATATTGCATATAAACTTGAGATGCCTACAGATTTCCGGGTTAGTCCCACTTTTAACATTGCAGATTTGAAGCCTTATTTGGGTGGGGAAGATGAGCTTCCATAGAGGATGACTTCATTTCAAGAAGGGGAGGATGATGAGGACATCAATACCACTGTTACATCCACAACCCCTGCTGCTATACATACTAGACCAATTACTAAATCTCGTTCACGCCAATTGAATTACCAGGTACTTTCGTTTCTTGGTGACGACTCTAATGTTCATGGGAATATGATGCTGCCAAAATTGGACACATTTGTGTTGATTACTAATGAAGGGTCTACATGGACAAGAGAGATGAACACTGGAGCAGGATCAAGCATGGAGATGAAGGCGTGAGCGAAGGGATCCAGTATGGCCTTTCTAGTGCATATTTGAGCACTTTGAAGCCTCTGTGATGACCTACAAGGACATGGACAAAATATACAAGATGCCCCTTCATAAATTTCTTCCATAGCTTATTTTAGGTGTTGTGCCACCTTATTTTTGGGCCAGGCCCATGTAATTTCGAAATACTTAAGTATATACTATTTTTAGAGTCCGTATTTGTGGGGAAACAAAGTTAGGGTTGGTTTCGGACCCCTCCTACAAGGGGTCATGAAATTCCCCCTACTCCTCCATATATACAGCCCTTAGGGCGTCGTTTAGACTTTGGGTTTTGTTTAGATTAAAGTTCGTCGTAGCTGAAACTTTGTGTACTTCGTTTGTGTTCACCAGACCAAGACGTCACAGAACCCCCCACCTTGATCAATAAAGTTTTCATCTTATATTCGCAATATCCAGATTGCAATCTCAGTTTCTTGCTTGTTCTTTGTTTACTTGCTGGAAATAGACCCTCATAGTCAGGTTGATCGTGCTTCGGCGTGGTCAATAACCTCTTGGAGTTGGTTTAGCGATTACCAAGGCGCAACGTCCTCTCACGATCATAGTCGGATCATCAAAGTCTACTCCTTCGAAAACGATTATCACCATCTCATCGAAAGAGGGACACCTTTGCCTCTATCATTGGGCGATGTATCTCTCTCCCACTTATGCCTTTATGGCTTAGACTATAAATAGACCTCCGCGTTCTCCTTTCTAGGGTTATCAAATATGATAGGTCATTTGTATGTGAGCTTTGCTACTATCTCCTCTTGAGAGAGAGAGAGACAGAGAGAGAGAGAGCACTCCATTGGAGGCCAAGACCTCCATCTAGGAGAAGATCCCGAGGGATTCAGGACCTCTTCACGAAGAAGATCCTTCTAGGATTCAAGCCCCCATCTCCTTTGGATTTGGGATGAACTCTACCTTGTATATTTCCCTTTGTTATTCATGTACCCATGTGGATCTTGTGTGTTTGATTTTCTAGTGGATGTGTGATGGGACTTGTTCTTGAGTGTTCCTCTCGTGTCTGTGTTCTTCGTGGGATCCCCTTCAAACCATGAAATATCAGCCCCTAGGGTTCCACCCTACATCATCTTGGTATCATGAGCCACGTTGATCACGAATTTGGAGTCTCCCCGCCGTTTTGTAGCCTAATTTTTCTTGATTTCGTCCTAAATTTCGAAAATCCCCAACAAAAATAGCCCCAATTTTTTGTGATTTGTTTGTTTGATGATGTTTTGTTGATTTTGATCCATGGATTTGCTATGTTTCGAGTGGATCTAGCATCTCCACAAGTTTCCTCACTTTCCATCTACAAAATCTCATCAATTTTGACCCCAAAATCCCCAATTTTCGCCCAAAATTTCGCCCCGGATGTGACATCCCGAGTTGACCCAGACTCGTCGGACATCTGACACTTTTTTAGACGTCCAGAGCCTTCCGAACCGCCGAACGACCGGTATTTACCAGAAATCTGACACCCCTAACTAGACCCAAAACCTCGGAAGTCCGACAATTCTCAGACGTCCGACACTTATGAAAACTGACTTTGCTTAAATTTAGTTTTGACCATAACTAATTCATGTGGAGTCCGATTTTGACGCATGTTACATGGGATTTCTTGTGATAATTCTCTCGGTCACATCATGTTTGATAATTCGCTTGACTTGCCATATGTTATGCATGAGATCAACAATATGTCATATTTGCAATCTCTTCATAGTAATTATGCATATGTCATTAAAATAAACCTAATTTGCACATGTGGCATAGATGACAAGCCCATGGTTATTGGCATTTGTTTTACTTGTGATGATATTAATATGCTCCCTTGCATCATTTCAATCATATCCCATGTCGTGACCACCTAGCTTCGGATATGCATTGTTTTGGATGCTATCCATTTTCTCCATATGATGTTTCCGATATTGCTCATGAGGAGACCCCCATAGTTACCTCATACATTTTAGGAGATTTTTATACATCCCATGAATTACATGATTTGTTGGGGAACGTAGTAATTTCAAAAAAAATCTTACGTACACGCAAGATCATGGTGATGCATAGCAACGAGAGGGGAGAGTGTTCTCTACGTACCCTCGTAGATCGTAAGTGGAAGCGTTATGACAACGCGGTTGATGTAGTCGTACGTCATCATGATCGACCGATCCTCAGTACCGAACGTGCAGCACCTCCGCGTTCAGCACATGTTCAACTCGGTGACGTCCAGTGAACTCACGATCCAATAGAGTTTCCAGGAAGAGCTTCGTCAGCACGACGGCGTGGTGACGGTGTGGTTGAAGCTACCGACGCAGGGCTTCACCTAAGCACCGCTAAGATATGACCGAGGTCGATTATGGTGGAGGGGGGCACCGCACACGGCTAAAAGATCAATGATCAATTGTTGTGTCTCCAAGGGGTGCCCCCTCCCTGTATATAATGGAGTGGAGGAGGGGGAGGGGGAGGCATCTTATGGCGTGCCCCATCAGGAGTCCTACTCCCACCGGGAGTAGGACTCCCCCTTCCAAGTCGGAGTAGGAGTAGGACAGGAAAGGAGAGAGGAAGAGAAGGAAAGGGGGGCGCCCCCCCTCCTTGTCCAATTCGTACTAGAGGGGGAGGGGGCATGTGGCTGCCTTGGCCGGCCCTCCTCTTCTCCCACTAAGGCCCAATACACTCCCCGGGGGGTTCCGGTAACCCCCCGGTACTCTGGTATATGTCTGAAACCTCCCGAAACACTTCCGGTGTCTGAACATAGTCGTCCAATATATCAATCTTTACGTCTCGACCATTTCGAGACTCCTCATCATGTCCGTGATCATATCCGAGACTCCAAACTACCTTCGGTACATCAAACACAAAAACTCATAATATCGATCGTCATAGAACTTTAAGCGTGCGGACACTACGGGTTCGAGAACTATGTAGACATGACCGAGACATGTCTCTGGTCAATAACCAATGCCGGAACCTGGTTGCTCATATTGGTTCCTACATATTCTATGAAGATCTTTATCGGTCAAACCGCATAACAACATTTGTTGTTCCCTTTGTCATCGGTATGTTACTTGCCCAAGATTCGATCATCGGTATCTCAATACCTAGTTCAATCCCGTTATCGGCAAGTCTCTTTACTTGTTCCATAATACCATAACTAACTCTTTAGTCATATTGCTTCCAAGGCTTATATTGATGTGCATTACCGAGAGGGCCCAGAGGTACCTCTCCGACAATCGGAGCGACAAATCCTATTCTTGATCTATGCCAACTCAGCGAGCGCCATCAGAGACACTTGTAGAGAACCTTTATAATCACCCAGTTATGTTGTGACGTTTAGTAGCACACAAAGAGTTCCTCTCATAATCGGGAGTTGCATAATCTCATAGTCATAGGAACATGTATAAGTCAAGAAGAAAGCAATAGTAGTAAACTAAACGATCAAGTGCTAAGCTAACGGAATGGGTCATGTCAATCACATCATTCTCCTAATGATGTGATCCCGTTGATCAAATGACAACTCATGTCTATGGCTACGAAACTCAACCATCTTTGATCAAAGAGCTAGTCAAGTAGAGGCATACTAGTGACACTATGTTTGTCTATGTATTCACACATGTATTATGTTTCCGATTAATACAATTCTAGCATGAATAATAAACATTTATCATGATATGAGAAAATAAATAATAACTTTATTATTGCCTCTAGGGCATATTTCCTTCAGTCTCGCACTTGCAATAGAGTCAGTAATTGCTACCTCTTGAGCTTGCGTTGGATTTCCCCGAAGAGGTAAGGATGATGCAACAGAGTAGCGTAAGTATTTCCCTTAGTTTTTGAGAACCAAGGTATCAATCCAGTAGGAGGCCACGCTCAAGTCCCTCGTACCTGCACAAAACGATAGCTACTCGCAACCAACGCGATTAGGGGTTGTCAATCCCTTCACGGTCACTTACGAGAGTGAGATCTGATAGATATAATATTTTTGGTATAGAGATGCAAAGTGAAAAGGAAAAGGTAAATTAAAAAGCAAAGCAAGATTAAAGTGATGGAGATACGATGAGAATAGACCCGGGGCCATAGGTTTCACTAGTGGCTTCTCTCAAGAGCATAAGTATTCTATGGTGGGTGAACAAATTACTTTTGAGCAATTGACAGAATTGAGCATAGTTAAGAGAATATCTAGGCATGATCAAGTATATAGGCATCACGTCCGTGACAAGTAGACCGAAACAATTCTGCATCTACTACTATTACTCCACTCATCGACCGCTATCCAGCATGCATCTAGAGTATTAATTTAAAAACAGAGTAACGCTTTAAACAAATGACATGATGTAGAGAGATAAATTCATGCAATATGAAATAAAACCCATCTTGTTATCCTCGATGGCAACGATGCAATACGTGCCTTGCTGCCCCTTCTGTCACTGGGAAAGGACACCGCAAGATCGAACCCAAAGCTAAGCACTTCTCCCATGGCAAGAACTACCAATCTAGTTGGCCAAACCAAATGGATAATTCGAAGAGACTTGCAAAGATAACCAATCATACATAAAAGAATTCAGAGAAGATTCAAATATTATTCATAGATAGACTTGATCATAAACCCACAATTCATCGGTCTGAACAAACACACCGCAAAAAGAAGAAGATTACATTGAATAGATCTCCACGAGAGAGGGGGAGAACTTTGTATTGAGATCCAAAAAGAGAGAAGAAGCCATCTAGCTAATTACTATGGACCCGAAGGTCTGAGGTAAACTACTCACACTTCATCGGAGAGGCTATGATGATGTAGAAGCCCTCCGTGATGACAGCCCTCTCCGGCGAAGCTCCGGAACAGGCCCCAAGATGGGATCTCGTGGATAAAGAAAGTTGCGGCGGTGGAATTAGGTTTTTGGGTCCGTCCCTATTCGTTTGGGGGTACGTAGGTATATATAGGAGGAAGAAGTACGTCAGTGGAGCTTGGGTGGGCCCACGAGGGTGGGGGCGCCTGGAGGTATAGGGCGCGCCCCCCTACCTCGTGCCCACCTTGAAGCTTCCTTGGCGTAGGGTCCAAGTCTCCGGGGTCATATTCAGGAAGAAAATCACGTTCCAGAAAGGTTTATTCCGTTTGGACTCCGTTTGATATTCCATTTCTTCGAAACACTGAAATAGGCAAAAAAAATAGCAATTCCGGGCTGGGCCTCCGGTTAATAGGTTAGTCCCAAAAATAATATAAAAGTGGAAAATAAAGCCCAATATAGTCCAAAATAGTAGATAATATAGCATGGAGCAATCAAAAATGATAGATACGTTGGAGACGTATCAGGCATCCCCAAGCTTAATTCCTGCTCGTCCTCGAGTAGGTAAATGATAAAAAGACAATTTTTGATGCGGAGTTCTACTTGGCATAATTTCAATGCAAATCTTCTTAATTGTGATATGAATATTCAGATTCGAAAGATTCAAGACAAAAGTTTATATTGACATAAAAATAATAATACTTCAAGCATACTAACAAAGCAATTATGTCTTCTCAAAATAACATGGCCAAAGAAAGTTATCCCTACAAAATCATATAGTTTGGCTATGCTCTATCTTCACCACACGAAGTATTTAAATCATGCACAACTCCGATGACAAGCCAAGCAATTGTTTCATACTCTAACTTTTTCAAAACTTTTTCAATCTTCACGCAATACATGAGCGTGAGCCATGGATATAACACTACATGTGGAATAGAATGGTGGTTGTGGAGAAGACAAAAGGAGGGGAAGATAGTCTCACATCAACTAGGCGTATCAACGTGCTATGGAGATGCCCATCAATAGATATCAATGTGAGTGAGTAGGGATTTCCATGCAACGGATGCACTAGAGCTATAAGTATATGAAAGCTCATCAAAAGAAACTAAGTGGGTGTGCATCCAACTTGCTTGCTCACGAAGACCTAGGGCATTTTGAGGAAGCCCATCATTGGAATATACAAGCCAAGGTCTATAATGTAAAATTCCCACTAGTATATGAAAGTGACATAACGAGAGACTCTCTATCATGAAGATCATGGTGCTACTTTGAAGCACAAGTGTGGTAAAAGGATAGTAACATTTTCCCTTCTCGCTTTTTCTCTCATTTTTTTATTTGGGCCTTTTCTCTTTTTTTATAGCCTCTTTTTTTCTTTTTTTTCTTTTTCGTCCGGAGTCTCATCCCGATTTATGGGGGAATCATAGTCTCCATCATTCTTTCCTCACTTGGGACAATGCTCTAAAAATGATGATCATCACACTTTTATTTTTCTTACAACTCAACAACTCGATACTTAGAACAAAATATGACTCTATATGAATGCCTCCGGCGGTATACCGGGATATGCAATGAATCAAGAGTGACATGTATGAAAGAATTATGAATGGTGGCTTTGCCACAAATACGATGTCAACTACATGATCATGCTAGCAATATGACAATGATGGAGCGTGCCATAATAAACGGAATGGTGGAAAGTTGCATGGCAATATATCTCGGAATGGCTATGGAAATGCCATGATGGGTAGGTATGGTGGCTGTTTTGAGGAAGGTATATGGTAGGTGTATGATACCGGCGAAAAGTGTGCGGTATTAGAGAGGCTAGCAATGGTGGAAGGATGGGAAAAAGTGCATATAATCCATGGACTCAACATTAGTCATAAAGAACTCATATACTTATTGCAAAAATCTAGAAGTTATCAAAGAAAAGTATTACGCGGATGCTCCTAGGGGAATAGATTGGTAGGAAAAGACCATCGCTCGTCCCCGACCGCCACTCATAAGGAAGACAATAAATAAATAAATCATGCTCCGACTTCATCACATAACGGTTCACCATACGTGCATGCTACGGGAATCACAAACATTAACACAAGTATTCTTTAAATTCACAACTACTCAACTAGCATGACTCTAATATTATCACCTCCATATCTCAAAACAATTATCATGCTTCAATCTTTTCTTAGTATTCAATGCACTCAAAAGAAAGTTTCACAAATCTTGAATACCAAGCATATTATTATTAAGCAAATTACCATGCTATTAAGAGACTCTCAAAATAATTTAAGTGAAGCATGAGAGATCAATAGTTCCTTTAAAACAAATCCACCACCGTGCTCTTAAAAGATCTAAGTGAAGCACATAGAGCAAAATTATAACGCTCAAAAGATATAAGTGAAGCACATAGAGCAAGACTACATAGCTCAAAAGATATAAGTGAAGCACATAGAGCAAAATTATAACGCTCAAAAGATATAAGTGAAGCACATAGAGCAAAACTACATAGCTCAAAAGATATAAGTGAAGCACATAGTCTAAAATTATAACGCTCAAAAGATATAAGTGAAGCACATAGAGCAAAACTACATAGCTCAAAAGATATAAGTGAAGCACATAGAGTATTCTATCAAATTTTAATTCATGTATGGCTCTCTCAAAAGGTGTGTACAGCAAGGATGATTGTGGCACACTAAAACACAAAGACACAAATAATACAAGACGCTCCAAGCAAAACACATATCATGCTGGTGAATAAAAATATAGCCCCAAGTAAATTACCGATGGAAGTGGATGAAAGAGGGGATGCCTTCCGGGGCATCCCCAAGCTTTAACTTTTTGGTGTCCTTGGATTATTTTGGGGGTGCCATGGGCATCCCCAAGCTTAGGGTCTTGCCACTCCTTGTTCCACAATCCATCAAAAGAATTCACCCAAAACATGAAAACTTCACAACACAAAACTCAATAGAAATCTCGTGAGCTCCGTTAGAGAAAGAAAACAAAAGACCACTTCAAGGTACTGTAATGAACTCATTATTTATTTATATTAGTGTTAAACCTACTGTATTCCAACTTCTCTATGGATTATAAACTATTTTACTAGCCATAGATTCATCAAAATAAGCAAACAACACACGAAAAACAGAATCTGTCAAAAACAGAACAGTCTGTAGTAATCTGTAGCTAGCGAAAGATCTGGAACCCCAAAAAATGTACAAAAATTTAATGACCTAGAAAATTTGCTTATTGATCAGCAGAAATTTGAATCGGTATTTTATCGCATTCTGCTGATTTTTAACAATTCGGCCACTGAACGCAAAGTTTCTGGAAATTACAGAAAGATCAAATAACTATCATCCAAGAAGATCCAATAGGTCTAACTTGGCACAAACACAAAGTAAAACACAAAACCACATCTAAACAGAAGGTAGATGGATTATTTATTCAAAACGACAGAAAGGAAATATATTGGGTTGTCTCCCAACAAGCACTTTTCTTTTAAAGCCTTTTAGCTAGGCATTGATAATTTTAACGATGCTCACATGAAAGACAAGAATTGAAGCACAAAGAGAGCATCATAAATCACGTGACAAACACATCTAAGTCTAACATCTTCCTATGCATAGGCATCTTATAGGCAAACAAATTATCAAAGCAAGCAAAAACTAGCATATGCAAGGAAGCGGAAAAGAACAATAGCAATCTCAACATAACAAGAGGTAATTTAGTAGCATGAAAGTTTCTACAACCATATTTTCCTCTCTCATAATAATTACATGTAGGATCATAGGCAAATTCAACAATATAGCTATCACATAACATATTCTCAATACGATCCACATGCATGCAAAGTTGACACTCTTCCAAAATAGTGGGATTATCATTAACTAAAGTCATGATTTCTCCAAGCCCACTATTATCAAAAATTCCATAAGATTGAATGTTATCCAAATATGTGGGATCTAAAGTTGTCACTCTTCCAAACCCACTTTCAATATTATTGCAAACACTATTATCAATCTTATATTCATCATGGGGCTTAAATAAAATTTCAAGATCATAAGAAGAATCTCCCCAATCATGACTATTGGACATAGCAAAACTAGCATCCCCGAGCTTAGGGTTTTGCATATTATTAGCATAATTTACATCAATAGAATTTATAATAAAATCATTGCAATCATGCTTTTTACTCAAAGATCTATCGTGAAGCACTTCATCACAATTTTTAGATTTACGGATTTCATGCAAAAGCTTATAAAGATAATCTAGTGCATCCAAATCACTAGGAATTGGTTCATCTTAATTGGATCTCTTAAAAAGATTGGCAAGCAGATGAGGATCCATAGATATTAGCTTCTCTATTTAGGAATAAATACTCAACTATTTCAACCAAACGAGCAAACGAGCCAAGTAAGACATAAAGGCTAACGGAAAAGAGAGGGCGAATAAAATGACAAGGGTGAAGTGGGGGAGAGGAAAACGAGAGGCAAATGGCAAATAATGTAATGCGAGAGATAAGGGATTGTGATGGGTACTTGGTATGTTGACTTTTGTGTAGACCTCCCCAGCAACGGCACCAGATATTCTTCTTGCTACCTCTTCAGCTTGCGTTGGATTTCCCCGAAGAGGAAAGGATGATGCAGCAGAGTAGCATAAGTATTTCCCTCAGTTTTTGAGAACCAAGGTATCAATCCAGTAGGAGGCCACGCTCAAGTCCCTCGTACCTGCACAAAATGATAGCTACTCGCAACCAACGTGATTAGGGGTTGTCAATCCCTTCATGGTCACTTATGAGAGTGAGATCTGATAGATATAATATGTTTGGTATTTTTGGTATAGAGATGCAAAGTGAAAAGTAAAAGGCAAAGTAAAAAGCAAAGCAAGATTAAAGTGATGGAGATTGATATGATGAGAATAGACCTGGGGGCCATAGGTTTCACTAGTGGCTTCTCTCAAGAGCATAAGTACTCTACAGTGGGTGAACAAATTACTATTGAGCAATTGACAGAATTGAGCATAGTTATGAGAATTTCTAGGCATGATCATGTATATAGGCATGACGTCCGTGACAAGTAGACCAAAACGATTCTGCATCTACTACTATTACTCCAATCATCGACCGCTATCCGGCATGCATCTAGAGTATTAAGTTAAAAACAGAGTAACGCTTTAAGCAAGATGACATGATGTAGAAAGATAAATTCATGCAATATGAAATAAACCCCATCTTGTTATCCTCGATGGCAACGATGCAATACGTGCCTTGTTGTCCCTTTTGTCACTAGGAAAGGACACCGCAAGATCGAACCCAAAACCAAGCACTTCTTCCATGGCAAGAACTACCAATCTAGTTGGCCAAACCAAATGGATAATTCGAAGAGACTTGCAAAGATAACCAATCATACATAAAAGAATTCAGAGAAGATTCAAATTTTATTCATAGATAGACTTGATCATAAACCCACAATTCATCGGTCTCAACAAACACACCGCAAAAAGAAGAAGATTACATCGAATAGATCTCCACGAGAGAGGGGGATAACTTTATTTTGAGATCCAAAAAGAGAGAAGAAGCCATCTAGCTAATAATTATGGACCCGAGGGTCTGAGGTAAACTACTCACACTTCATCGGAGAGGCTATGATGATGTAGAAGCCCTCCGTGATGACGGCCCTCTCCGGCGGAGCTCCGGAACAGGCCCCAAGATGGGTCTCGTGGATACAGAAAGTTGCAGCGGTGGAATTAGGTTTTTGGCTCCGTCCCTGTTCGTTTGGGGGTACGTAGGTATATATAGGAGGAGGAAGTACATCGGTGGAGCTTCGGTGGGCCCACAAGGGTGGGGGCGCGCCCCCTACCTCGTGCCCACCTCGAAGCTTCCTTGGGGTAGGGTCCAAGTCTCCTGGGTCATATTTGGGAGAAAATCACGTTTCAGAAAGGTTTATTCCGTTTGGACTCCGTTTGATATTTCGTTTCTTCGAAACAGTGAAATAGGAAAAAAACAGCAATTCTGGGTTGGGCCTCCGGTTAATAGGTTAGTCCCAAAAATAATATAAAAGTGGAAAATAAAGCCCAATATTGTCCAAAACAGTAGATGATATAGCATGGAGCAATCAAAAATTATAGATACATTGGAGACGTATCAGTAATCTAGATTACACAGTAATGATTCTAACACCCATGGAGTCTTGGTGCTGATCATGTTTTGCTCATGGAAGAGGCTTAGTCAACGGGTCTGCAACATGCAGATCCATATGTATCTTGCAAATCTCTATGTCTCCCACCTAGACTTGATCTCGGATGGAATTGAAGTGTCTCTTGATGTGCTTGGTTCTTTTATGAAATCTGGATTCCTTTGCCAAGGCAATTGCACCGGTATTGTCACAAAAGATTTTCATTGGACCCGATGCACTAGGTACAACACCCTGTCACAAAAGATTTTTCATTGGACCCGATGCACTAGGTACAACACCTAGATCAGATATGAACTCCTTCATCCAGACTCCTTCATTTGCTGCTTCCGAAGCAGCTATGTACTCCGCTTCACACGTAGATCCCACCACGACGCTTTGTTTAGAACTGCTCCAACTAACAGCTCCACCGTTCAATATAAAGACGTATCCAGTTTGTGATTTAGAATCGTCCGGATCAGTGTCAAAGCTTGCATCGACGTAACCATTGACGACGAGCTCTTTGTCACCTCCATAAACGAGAAACATATCCTTAGTCATTTTCAGGTATTTTAGGATGTTCTTGACCGCTGTCCAGTGATCCACTCCTAGATCACTATTGTACTCCCTTGCCAGAAAGATGCTAAGGTATGCAATAGGACTGGTAAACAACATAGCATACTTTATAGAACCTTTGACTAAGGCATAGGGAATGACTTTTCATTATACTTCTTTTTTCTGTTGTGGTCGAGTTTTGAGTCTTTACTCAACTTCACACCTTGCAACACAGGCAAGAACTCCTTCTTTAATTGTTCCATTTTGAACTACTTCAAAATCTTGTCAAGGTATGTACTCATTGAAAAAACTTATCAAGCGTCTTGATCTATCTCTATAGATCTTGATGCTTAATGTGTAAGCAGCTTCATCGAGGTCTTTCTTTGAAAAAATCCTTTCAAACACTCCTTTATGCTTTCAAGAAAATTCTATATTATTTCCGATTAACAATATGTCATTCACATATACTTACCAGAAATGTTGTAGTGCTCCCACTCACTTTCTTGTAAATACATGCTTCACCGCAAGTCTGTATAAAACCATATGCTTTGATCACACTATCAAAACGTTTATTCCAACTCCGAGAGGCTTGCACCAGTCCATAAATGGATCGTTAGAGCTTGCACACTTTGTTAGCACCCTTTGGATCGACAAAACCTTCAGGTTGCATCATATACAATTCTTCTTTTAAGAAATCCATTAAGGAATACAATTTTGACATCCATTTGCCAGATTTCATAAAATGCGGCAACTTCTAACATGATTCGGGCAGACTTTTAAGAATTAATATGAGTGATAAAATCTCATCACTATCAACACCTTGAACTTGTCGAAAACATTTTTGCGACAATTCGAGCTTTGTAGATAGTAACACTACTATCAGTGTCTGTCTTCCTCTTGAAGATCCATTTATTCTTAATGACTCACCGATCATCGGACAAGTCAATCAAAGTCCATACTTTGTTCTCATACATGGATCCCATCTCAGATTTCATAGCCTCAAGCCATTTCACGGAATCTGGGCTCATCATCGCTTCCTCATAGTTTGTAGGTTCGTCATGGCCAAGTAACATGACATCCAGAACGGGATTACCGTACCACTCTGGTGCGGATGTCACTCTGGTTGACCTACTAGGTTCGGTAGTAACTTGATCTGAAGTTACATGATCACCATCATTAGCTTCTTCACTAATTGGTGTAGGAGTCACAGGAACATATTTCTGTGATGAACTACTTTCCAATAAGGGAGCAGGTACAGTTACCTCATTAAGTTTTACTTTCCTCCCAGTCACTTCTTTTGAGAGAAACTCCTCTAGAAAGGATCCATTCTTAGCAACAAATGTCTTGCCTTCGGATCTGTGAAGACACATTTCTCCTTTGGGTATCCTATGAAGACACATTTCTCCGATTTGAGCTTGAGCTTATCAGGATGAAACTTTTTCACATTAGCATCGCAACCCCAAACTTTAAGAAATGACAGCTTTGGTTTCTTGCCAAACCATAGTTCATATGGCGTGGTCTCAACGGATTTAGATGGTGCCCTATTTAATGTGAATGATGCTGTCTCTAATGCATAACCCCAAAAGGATAGTGGTAAATCGGTAAGAGACATCATAGATTGCACCATATCTAATAAAGTACGGTTATGATGTTCGGACACACCATTACGATGTGGTGTTCCAGGTGGCGTGAGTTGCGAAACTATTCTGCATTGTTTCAAAATGAAGAACAAACTCATAACTCAAATATTCTCCTCCACGATCAGATCATAGAAACTTTATTTTCTTGTTACTATGATTTTCCACTTCACTCTGAAATTCTTTGAACTTTTCAAATGTTTCAGACTTATGTTTGATCAAGTAGATATACCCATATCTGCTCAAATCATCTATGAAGGTGAGAAAATAACGATACCCGCCGCGAGCCTCAATATTCATTGGACCACATACATCAGTACGTATGATTTCCAATAAATCTGTTGCTCGCTCCATTGTTTCGGAGAACGGCATTTTAGTCATCTTTCCCAAGAGGCATGGTTTGCAAGTACCAAGTGATTCCAGAAGTCCAACAGTATGGAGTTTCTTCATGCGCCTTACACCAATATGACCTAAACGGCAGTGCCACAAATAAGTTGCACCATCATTATCAACTATGCATCTTTTGGCTTCAACATTATGAGTATGTGTATTACCACTATCGAGATTCAATACAAGTATACCACTCTTCAAGGGTGCATGACCATAAAAGATATTACTCATATAAATAGAACAACCATTATTCTTGAATTTAAATGAATAACCTTCTCGCATCAAACAAGTTCCAGATATAATGTTCATTCTTAACGCTGGCACCAAATAACAATTATTAAGGTCTAAAATTAATCCCGAAGGTAGATGTAGAGGTAGCGTGCCGACGGCGATCACATCGACTTTGGAACCATTTCCCACGTGCATCGTCACCTCGTCCTTAACCAATCTTCGCTCAATCTGTATTCCCTGTTTCGAGTTGCAAATATTAGCAACAAAACCAGTATCAAATACACAGGTGCTACTGCGAGCTGTAGTAAGGTACACAACAATAACATGTATATCACATATACCTTTGTTCACCTTGCCATCCTTATTATCTGCCAAATACTTGGGGCAGTTCTGCTTACAGTGACCAGTCTGCTTGCAGTAGGAGCACTCAGTCTCAGGCTTAGGCCCAGACTTGGGTTTCTTCTCCTGAGCAGCAACTTGTTTGCCGTTCTTTTTGAAGTTCCCCTTCTTCTCCCCTTTACCCTTTTTCTTGAAACTGGTGGTCTTGTTGACCATCAACACTTGATGCTCCTTCTTGATTTCTACCTCCACAGCCTTTAGCATTGCGAAGAGCTCGGGAATTGTCTTATCCATCCCTTGCATATTATATTTCATCATGAAGCTCTTGTTGCTTGGTGGCAGTGATTGAAGAACTCTGTCAATGACACTATCAACAGGAAGATTAACTCCCAGTTGAGTCAAGTGGTTATGATACCCAGACATTCAGAGTATATGTTCCCTGACAGAACTATTCTCCTCCATCTTGCAGCTGTAGAACTTATTGGAGACTTCATATCTCTCAACCCGAGCATTTGCTTGAAATATTAACTTCGACTCATGGAACATCTCATATGCTCCATGACGTTCAAAACATCGTTGAAGTCCCGGTTCTAAGTCGTAAAGCATGGCACACTGAACTATCGAGTAGTCATCAGCTTTGCTCTGCCAGACGTTCTTAACGTCATCAGCAGCATCTGCAGTAGGCCTAGCACCTAGCGGTGCTTCCAGGACGTAACTCTTCTGTGTAGCAACGAGGATAATCCTCAAGTTAAGGACCCAGTCCATGTAATTGCTACCATTATCTTTCAACTTTGCTTTCTCAAGGAACGCATTAAAATTTAACGGAACAACATCACGGGCCATCTATCTACAATAACATAGACAAGCAAATACTATCAGGTACTAAGTTCATGATAAATCTAAGTTCAATTAATCATATTACTTTAAGAACTCCCACTTAGACAGACATCCCTCTAATCATCTAAGTGATCACGTGATCCAAATCAACTAAACCATAACCGATCATCACGTGAAATGGAGTAGTTTTCAATGGTGAACGTCACTATGTTGATCATATCTACTATATGATTCACGCTCGACCTTTTGGTGTCAGTGTTCCAAGGCCATATCTGCATATGCTAGGCTCGTCAAGTTTAACACGATTATTCTGCGTGTGCAAAACTGGCTGGCATCCGTTGTATAAGAACATTGAGCTTATCACACCCGATGAAAATGCAACTATCCCTGGGTGGTTTTGGTAATTCCTAACAACATATAGCTCATTGAGCTAATGCTACTTGAAGATAAATATTTCTGGAAAAGCTCAATGATTGGCATGGCATGGATTAGAAAGTGGACCCCTCAAAATGCTAAGGACAAAAGATTGGCTCAAGCTCAAAGCATAAGACTCTACATTTTACTTTTAGTGATCCAAGATCACATTGAGTCCATAGGAAAAGCCAGTACTATTAAAAGGGGGTGAGGTGTTGCTTAATGAGTTGCTTGCTCAAAATTCTTAGTGATATGCTCCAAAAACCCTCAACTACTTTCTCATATCCACATATGTCCCAAAACAAAACTCAAACTCGGCCCCACCGAAATCTTCTATCTGGCGCCACCGAGTTCACTTGACATAGCTACTGCCAGAAACCCTAGTCACTTCGGTCTCACCGATAGGGATCTCGGTCTCACCGAGATGGGATTGCAAACTCTCTGTTTCCCTTCGTAACATTTTGGTCTAACCAAGATGAGCGATCGGTCCCACCGAGATTGCAATGCAAACTCTCTTTTTCCCCTTCGTAATGTTTTGGTCTAACCGAGATGAGCGAATCGGTCCCACCGAGTTTGCCTAACCAACTCTCTGTTTGACTATTACCAAAATCGGTCCCACCAAGTTTGTGTAATCGGTCTCACCGAGATTACATTATGCCCTAACCCTAATGGAATCGGTCCCACTGAGTTGACATATCGGTCCCACCGAAAATCCTAATGTTCACATTTTGAACTAAATCGGTCTGACCGAGTTATATGATTCAGACCCATCGAGTTTCTTGATTTGTGCGTAACGGTTAGATTTTATGTGGAGGCTACATATACCCCTCCAACCATCTTCATCCATGGAAAGATCCATCAGAATATGCCTACACTTCCAACATGCATTTTCTGAGAGAGAACCACCTACACTTGTGTTGAGGTCAAGATATTCCAATCCAACCACATAAATCTTGATCTCTAGCCTTCCTCAAGTTGCTTTCCACTCAAATCGTCTTTCTACCAAATCAAATCCTATGAGAGAGAGTTGAGTGTTGAGGAGGCTATCATTTGAAGCACAAGAGCAAGGAGTTCATCATCAACACACCATTTATTACCTTTTGGAGAGCGGTGTCTCGTAGATTGGTTAGGTGTCAGTTGGGAGCGTTCGTCAAGACTGTGGAGTTGAACCAAGGAGTTTGTCCGGGCAAGGAGAACGCCTACTTCGTGAAGATCTACCCTAGTGAGGCAAGTCCTTCGTGGACGATGGCCATGGTGGGATAGACAAGGTTGCTTCTTCATGGACCCTTCGTGGGTGGAGCCCTTCGTGGACTCGCGCAGCCGTTACCCTTCGTGGGTTGAAGTCTCAATCAACGTGGATGTACGATAACACCACATATCGGAACCACGCCAAAAATCTCCATGTCTACATTATGTTGGCTCCCTCCAAACTCCTCCCTTTACCTTCATATTCAATTGTTTTACATTCCGCTGCTATACTCTTAAAACTTCATGTGTAGGTTTATTACTTGTATTGTGCTAAGCTGCTAAAATATGCCAAGACTTGAAATTGGGAAAAGGCTGGATTTTTATTTGGTCAAGTAGTCTAATCCCCCCCCCTCTAGACATACTTTTGATCCTACAAGTGGTATCAGAGCTTTGGTCTCCATTTGCCTTGATTTCCATAGCTTTGGTGATCATAGCCTAGGAGAGTATGGTGTCTAGTGAGGGAAATTACCATCGTAGAGGTCCTTACTTTGATGGTACTAATTTTGCTAGTTGGAAGCATAATATAAAATGCATATTCTTGGACATAACCCCGCCGTTTTGGCTATTGTGTGTATTGGCTTGCAAGGTGAATTCTTTGATGGGAGAGAAACGAACCATGAGGCTAGTGCGGAAGAGTTGAAGATGCTGCAATACAATGCTCAAGCTTGTGATATTCTCTTCAACGGATTGTGCCCCGAAGAATTCAATAATATCAGCCGTCTTGAGAATGCAAAGGAAATTTGGGATACTTTGATTGATATGCACGAAGGTACCGACTCCGTCAAGGAATCCAAATTGGATGTGATTCAAAGTCAACTTGACATGTTCAAAATGAAGGATGGTGAAGGTGTCGCTGAAATGTACTCTAGGCTTGCTCTCATCACAAATGAGATTATTGGCTTAGGAAGTGAAGAGATGACCGATAGATTCATCATTAAGAAGATCCTAAGAGCCTTGGATGGAAAATATGATACCGTGTGCACATTGATCCGAATGATGCCCAATTACAAAGATCTCAAGCCAATGGAAGTCCTTGGAAGGATTGTTGCTCATGAGATGTCACTCAAGGATAAGGAAGAGCTTCACAACAAGTCAAGTGGTGCTTACAAAGCCTCATGTGATGCTCCCACATCATCAAGTGAGAAACAAAACTTCAAAGAAGAATTGAGCCTAATGGTGAAGAACTTCAACAAGTTCCACAAGAGTAGAAGCAAGGAAATTAGTTCCAAGTCAAGGTCCTACAATGGCAAAAGATCTTCAAGTCGTGAATGCAATTGCTATAATTGTGGAAGACCCGGACACTACTCCAATGAGTGTACGACTCCCTACAAAAGAAGAGAAGATTCTCCCAAAAGAAGGAGTAGGAAAGAAGAATCACCACCAAGAGAGAGAAGGAGTAGAGATGACTGTTATGAATGAAGAACATCACGGAGAAGCAAGGATTCGGAAAGGAAGGACAAATCATCAAGGGGCTACACAAAACGAAGACATCAAGCTCACGTTGGTGAATGGGTATCCGGCTCCGACTCCGACGATCACTCCGAGAGAAGTTATCACTCCGACTCCAAATATACTCAAGATGACCGTGTTACCGGTCTAGCACTTTTTTCAACCAACTCCTACGACATATTTGAGTCACCAAATGAAGGAATTGGAAGATGCTTCATGGATAAAAGCCCAAAGGTATCACATCCCGAGTATGTTGATTTCAATAGTGATGAAGATGACTTGCTAGGTGATGATGGTTTACTTGTTGACAATTCTAGTGATGAAAACTATGATGAACTTGCTATTAATCATGCTAATCAAGAAAAAATGAATGACGATGATAAGAAGGAGATTGAGCGTCTAACTAAAGAGCTAAACACTCTTAAGTTAGCTCATGAAACTACCTTGGAAAATCATCGAGAACTTTTAAAGACTCACGAAAAGTTACGCTTCGAAAAGCTCAACCTTGAGCAAGAGCATGGGTTCTTAAAAGCGATCAATGATGATATTCACAAGAAAAGTTCTTCTTACATTGCCAATCATTTACTCTTATCTACTTACATGCCACAAGTTAAATCTAGCAACAAGAGTAAGAAAGATTCTTCTTCTAGTAGTAACAATAATCATGCTAAACCCAATGATGTTGCTTCTAGTAGTTCTCTTGATTCCACTAATGATTCTCTTAGCCAAGTTACACTTGAGCAAGAAAATAGCTTATTGAAGGGAATTATAGAGAAAGGTGTTTACAAGAGCCCTGCCGGAAGTAAGCAATTTGAGGAAATTGTACGCAAGCAAGGAAGACACCGGAAGAATCAAGGTGTTTGTTTTGAACGAAAGTTCAATGCCAATGGAGTTGAGTGGGAAGAAGATCAATACCCCAAGACGAAATTTGTTCCTCAACAAGAGAAGTATGATCCTACTTCTTTCCAAGGAACACAAGGTCAAGATTATCTTCCATCACAAGACCACAAGCAAAAAGGAAAGGACAAGATTCAAGAGGAGATTAACGCATTTGAGGAAGCTACCAAAGCCTTGGTCAAGTGGGTTCCCAAGACTACATCAAGTTCTACTTCATCAAGTACGACTACAACTCCAAGGATGCCCATCAAGTTGGTGTGGATCCCGAAGAAGAAGAACTAGAGAGTTCTTGAGGGTGACTCCACCAACATACTTCACTCATATCATTTTGGCGAGGACAAGTTCAAACAACTTCCATATCTTCCACTAGTTCAAGGAGTCACAAACCCTCTTGTTGGTAAGACAAGTTACAAGGTAACCTAATGCTTTCATGGACATCATCCTACTTGAACATCACACTATGTCTATGGATATCCTTGTTTGTTCCTTGTGGGACTAACCCGTGTAGGTATTGAAAGTGCAACTCACTCCAAAGGATTGCTCCAAAAGATCTACATCAATGTTGACCATCTACATCTTCAACACCTACATGAAGTCAGCATCGACAAAACCCAAGGTTAGTTCATCCCTCTTAGGGGGGATATCACATCTAGGGGGAGCTTTACTCTAATCAATTGAGATAAAGCAACTCTAATGGTGTGAACACAACAATGCTTTATGTAAAAGTGGCAACCCCACTTGTGCTTAAATGATGAGTATGACCTACGATCAAATGTTCTCATTTGACTCTTAAGTCAATATACTCATATATAGATGACCTAGTCGTCGCCAAGTTGCTTGATAGATCCTAGAGTGATTGTGCATCCTTTGTCACATATTTCATTTGCCATCTTATTGTGTGAGCATGTTGGTTGCATATTTTACTCATTCGAGGACATCCATTTGTTGCTTTGATTGTTTGGATTTTTCTCTTTTGCCAAATGGATGGACAAGAATGCCTAATTAAGAACTCCCTCTAGCTATCTATGCTACATCACAAAGTTTGATCAAGTCAGATTCGAACCACTCTGCGTGAGGAGCACTTGGAGTCCCTGATTTTTCATAGACTTGAACATCCAAAACCTCTTTGTGCATTGTCGTATGATTGAATCTTCCATTTCGGTCACACCAAGATCACTAAGTTGATCTAGGTTTTCAATCTCGGTGCAACCGATTAGAACTTTTCGGTCACACCGAGTTGCAGCAACCGCTTGCGATTCTGCATCTCGGTGCCACCGAGTTGGTCCACTCGGTCACTCCGACAGGGTCAGGATATATATACCCACAGATGAGATTTTGGAAATTCCTTCAAAACCTCTCAGCCCGCACGTGTCCTGCTCTGCCACCTCGGGTCTCCAGATCGTCCTCTCGCTGCCAGCGACCTCCCGCCACTGGTTTCCGTTGCCATCAATGGATTTTTGTCCCTCTGTTGCCGCCGTAGCAAACTCCGATGAATTAGGGTATGAGTTCGATCTTTTGTGCTATTCCTTTAACTCCGGTTCGTAGCACATTACTTTGCCATGATCATGACCACGTATGCAATCAATCTATCCACTGAAAACATCCCTTAGGTTAGGTTTGATTTGAAAGTTTAGGGTTAGGTCGACGCTAGACTCATCTCGGACCGACCGAATTGTAGAAATCGGTCTCACCGATTTGGCTTAGGCCATTGCAGTTGCACTTTCGGTCTGACCGAAAACTGCAAATCGGTGTGACCGAGTTTGATTCTTTGTGAAACCCTAGCAGTCTTGGTGCCACCGAACTGTGACTCGGTCTGACCGAGTTCACTAGTTTAGGTTCCAAAAGCTGCTTCGGTATCACCGAGTTTATAAATGGGTAGCTCCGAAATGCTTTCTGTGAAGAACTAAAACTAAGTTTTTAAGTCATTCTTTTTGCAAAAACTCTGCACTTTGTGATGCTCATCCACTCCACCTCATCCATATCTATTCACAGGGTCTGCTGTCAGTAAGTTTGCAGAAATGTCTGACCAGAGCGACAGCCAGAACAAGTCAGAGGAACAGGTACAATTGAGTGAGGGCACTAGTCCCTCTAGCACTTCTAATGAGGGCAGCAGGAGCACACCAAGCAACTTGCCCAAGGCAGCCACCAGAACAAGGAAGAAGAAGACCTCAGATTCTGAAGATGAGGATTATGTGGTTGTTGAGGAGGAAGCCAGCTCCAAGAAGAAGGTGTTGAAGAAGGAGTATGGCACAGTTGCATCAACTAAGCCTGGCTTGCACAAGAAGGCCCCTGCCAAAAGGGTGCTAACCTTAAAAGTTAGAGCCTCAACTGCTGAAACCTCCAAGCCAACTAGAGAGGCTGCTGGAGAAGGAAAGAAGAGAAAAGAAAGTGTCAAGAAGACCACTGCCAGAGTACTTGGTAGATCCTCCATTATGAGAAATTCAGAAGAAGAAGAGGAGGAAGAGGATGCTGCACTAGCTCCTAAGGCTCAGAAGCTTATGGGAGATGCAATCAAGTCAGGGGCTTCTCCATCTAAGCCCAAATCTACTCCCAAGGTTGCTGCTCAGAAACCCCCAAAACCCAAGAGGAACACCAGGAGTATACCCGCCGAGGAGAAGAACAAGGCCCCAGTGCCTGAAGCTGAAGAAGAAGAAGAAGAAGAAGATGATTCTCATGTTTTGAGGAAGTTGAAGCCCAAAAATCCTGACCACAATGATGCTCACCCAGTCGCTAATGACATGCACACCAGGAAAGATGCAGGACTGAGGTTTTGGAGACAGTCTGATCCCTATGCTATTAGGAGGAGGACTGTAGTTGACTACATGTTCCATACAAAGGAACAACAAGATTTCTATGAGACAATTTTGCTTGACAAGAAGCCCATAGTGTGTGACATGAAATGGGTGGACTGGGAGTTCATCCGAGAAAATGAAGATCACTTCCCTGGAGTGTATGGCAGCTTTAAGGCATGTGGAGTTGATGAATTCATTGGACAAAAGCTCACCAAGTGGAATGATGAGTTGATCATGCAGTTTTACTCCACTGCCCACTTCTATCCAGATGGAAGGATAGTTTGGATGTCTGAGGGTACCAGGTACCAGTCCACAGTTGATGAATGGGCAAAGCTAATCAATGCCCCAGAGGACAATCAAGATGACTTGGATGTGTATGCGAAGAAAAAGAAAGACCACAACTCCATGGCAAACATGTACAAGTAGATCCCTAAAAAAGCTTTGGAAACACATAAGCTTGGATCTATACACTATCTGTTGTCTGGTCTGCCTACCATTAACTGGATCTTAAGGCACACATTGCTACCCAAGTCAGGAGATCACAAGATGATCAGAGAACACTCCATCAACGTGCTGCATTTTTTTATGTTCCCCAGAAGTTCAAAGTTATGAGATTGATTGTAGAAACTATCAAAAGGACTGCTGCTGACCAAAAGAGGAGTTGTGGGTATGCTCCACATATTCAGTAGCTCATCATATCTAAGATGGGCATAGGGACTTATTTGCTGGACAAGGAGCATCTATCTCTATATCCTGAGTTTGAAGACAACACTGTTGTGATGAATGAGGATAAACCATCATCCGCTCAAGTCTAGGAGAAGAGAGCCAAGGAAAAGGCTGAGAAAGCTGCCCAGATGCCAAGTGTTGAAGAGGCATCTCGAGTCTTCCTGAAGAGCAAGCAAGATCATTTAGGCTATTTGATTCAAGCTACACTAAGGATTGATAAGGGCTTGGCCACCCTGACTCAGAATCAAGAGAGCCTGGAGAGGATTGTGGAGACAAAATTCTATGATCTTGATCTGAAGGTGACTGAGATTTAGACTACAGTTGAGCAGCTTCAGGAGGAAGCAGAGGAGAGGAAAGGAAAAGTAACCACTGATGCTTTTCAGCCTATGCCATGAGGTCCAAGGTCTGCTGGAGTGCCAGTCTCAGATGCCAGAGCTTTAGTGTCAGCACCAGCAGCTACAGCTCAAGTGCCACCTCCAGCAGCCACTCCATTAGCTCCAACTATATCGTCGGAAGCCTTCGTCCTTGGAGTTCTATCTACACCACCTTCCGAAGACCAAGCCTGAGAGACGTATAGCACTATGCATTTTCACACTTTTTGGCAACTTGTTGCCAAAGGGGGAGAAATATGTATAGATCATAGGCTTCGAGAGGGAGTGTCTTGCTTTTTATCTCTCTTGCTTTTGGTTATACTTTTTGTGTACTTGTGTGAGATACTTTATGTCCTTATGTCCTTGTGAAATACTTATGTGATCATGTGGTTGATCATATGCTACATTAACGTTTGGTTGAATGATGTTATCCTTTATATTCCATATATGATCATTTAGTTTCTTAGTGATGAGTGCATGCCTCTAATTTCTATCATTTTGAGCGCTCCACCAAGATGTATGTGACATGGAAGAGTAACCCATGATCCTAATTGATTGTGCATTTGCATTCAAAAGCAAATTTTAAATAATGCAAAAATTTAGGGGGAGCTCTTGCTTATCATATACTTCTCAAAGCAACGATGTTCTTCAGTCTTATAATCAATTGTCGAAGCTTTGATCTATATGTTGTCATCAATTACCAAAAAGTGGGAGATTGAAAGTGCAACTATCCCTGGGTGGTTTGGGTAATTCCTAACAACATATAGCTCATTGACCTAATGCTACTTGAAGATAAATATTTCAGGAAAAGCTCAATGATTGGCATGGCATGGATTAGAAAGTGGACGCCTCAAAATGCTAAGGACAAAAGATTGGCTCAAGCTCAAAGCACAAGACTCTTCATTTTACTTTTAGTGATCCAAGATCACATTGAGTCCATAGGAAAAGCCAATACTATTAAAAGGGGTGAGATGTTGCTTAATGAGTTGCTTGCTCAAAAAGCTTAGTGATATGCTCCAAAAACCCTCAACTACTTTCTCATATCCACATATGTCCCAAACCAAAAGTCAAACTTGGCCCCACCAAAATCTTCTATCCGGCGCCACTGAGTTCACTTGACATAGCTACTACCAGAAACCCTAGTCACTTCGGTCTCACCGATAGGGATCTCGGTCTCACCGAGATGGGATTGCAAACTCTCTATTTCCCTTCATAATGTTTTGGTCCAACCGAGATGAGCAATCGTTCCCACCGAGATTGCAATGCAAACTCTCTGTTTCCCCTTCGTAACGTTCCGGTCTAACCAAGATGAGCGAATTGGTCCCACCGAGTTTGCTTGACCAACTCTCTGCTTGACTATTACCAAAATCGGTCCCACCGAGTTTGTCTAATCGGTCTCACCGAGATTACGTTATGCCCTAACCCTAATGGAATTGGTCCCACTGAGTTGACGGTCCCAGCGAAAATCCTAACGTTCACATTTTGAACTAAATTGGTCTGACCGAGTTATATGATTCGGTCCCACCGAGTTTGGTGATTTGTGTGTAACGGTTAGATTTTGTGTGGAAGCTATATATACCCCTCCACCCACTCTTCATTCGTGGAGAGAGCCATCAGAATATGCCTACACTTCCAACATACATTTTCTGAGAGAGAACCACCTACACTTGTGTTGAGGTCAAGATATTCCAATCCAACCACATAAATCTTGATCTCTAGCCTTCCTCAAGTTTCTTTCCACTCAAATCATCTTTCTACCAAATCAAATCCTATGAGAGAGAGTTGAGTGTTGAGGAGACTATCATTTGAAGCACAAGAGCAAGGAGTTCATCATCAACACACCATCTATTTGCTTTTGGAGAGTGGTGTCTCCTAGATTGGTTAGGTGTCACTTGGGAGCCTCCGTCAAGATTGTGGAGTTGAACCAGGGAGTTTGTACGAGCAAGGAGATTTCCTACTTCATGAAGATCTACCCTAGTGAGGCAAGTCCTTCGTGGACGATGGCCATGGTGGGATAGACAAGGTTGCTTCTTCATGGACCCTTTGTGGGTGGAGCCCTCCGTGGACTTGCGCAACCATTACCCTTCGTGTGTTGAAGTCTCCATCAACGTGGATGTACGATAGCACCACCTATCGGAACCACGCCAAAAATCTCCATGTCTACATTGTGTTTGCTCCCTCCAAACTCCTCCCTCTATCTTCATATGCAATTGTTTTACATTCCGCTACTATACTCTTAAAATTGCATGTGTAGGTTGATTACTTGTATTGTGCTAAGTTGCTAAAATCTGCCAAGACTTAAAATTGGGAATAGGCTAGATTTTTATTTGGTCAAGTAGTCTAATCACCCCCACCCCTCTAGACATACTTTCGATCCTACACCTGATCATCACATGGTGTCTCGGCACGACGATCTTTTGCAACGGTGCATGCTCAGGGAGAACACTTGTACCTTGAAAATGTTTTAGTGAGAGATCATCTTATAATGCTACCGTCAATCAAAGCAGAATAAGATGCATAAAGGATCAACATCACATGCAATCAATATAAGTGATATGATATGGCCATCATCATCATGTGCCTTTGATCTCCATCTCCAAAGCACCGTCATGATCACCATCGTCACCGGCGTGACACCTTGAGCCCCATTGTAGCATCATTGTCGTCTTGCCAACTATTGCTTCTACGACTATCGCTACCACTTAGTGATGAAGTAAAGCAATTACATGGCGATTGCATTTCACACAATAAAGCGACAACCATATGGCTCCTGCCAGTTGCCGATAACTCCGTTACAAAATATGATCATCTGATACAATAAAATATAGCATCATGCCTTGACCATATCACATCACAGCATGCCATGCAAAAACAAGTTAGACGTCCTCTACTTTGTTGTTGCAAGTTTTACGTGGCTGCTATGGGCTAAGCAAGAACCGTTCTTACTTACGAATCAAAACCACAACGATAGTTTGTCAAGTTAGTGTTGTTTTAACCTTCAACAAGGACCAGGCGTAGTCACACTCGGTTCAACTAAAGTTGGAGAAACCGACACCCGCCAGCCACCTGTGTGCAAAGCACGTCGATAGAACCAGTCTCGCGTAAGCGTACGTGTAATGTCGGTCCGGGCCGCTTCATCCAACAATACCGCCGAACCAAAGTATGATATGCTGGTAAGCAGTATGACTTGTATCGGCCACAACTCACTTCTGTTCTACTCGTGCATATAACATCTACGCATAAACCTGGCTCGGATGCCACTGTTGGGGAACGTAGTAATTTCAAAAAAATTCTTACGCACACGCAAGATCATGGTGATGCATAACAACGAGAGGGGAGAGTGTCGTCTACGTACCCTCGTAGACCGTAGGCGAAAGCGTTATGACAACGCGGTTGATGTAGTCGTACGTCTTCATGATCGACCAATCCTCAGTACCGAACGTACAGCACCTCGCGTTCAGCACACGTTCAGCTCGGTGACGTCCCGCGAACTCATGATCCAATAGAGTTTCTGGGAAGAGCTTCATGAACACGACGGTGTGGTAACGGTGTTGATGAAGCTACCGACGCAGGGCTTCGCCTAAGCAGCGCTACGATATGAACGAGGTGGATTATGGTGGAGGGGGGCACCGCACACGGCTAAAAGATCAATGATGAATTGTTGTGTCTCCAAGGGGTGGCCCCCTCCCCGTATATAAAGGAGTGGAGGAGGGGGAGGGGGCCGGCCTCCTATGGCGCGCCCCATGAGGAGTCCTACTCCCACCGGGAGTAGGACTCCCCCCTTCCAAGTAGGAGTAGGAGTAGGAGAGGAAAGAAAGAGAGAAAGAGAAGGAAAGGGGGGCGCCCCCCTCCTTGTCCAATTCGGACTAGAGGGGGAGGGGCACGTAGCCGCCTTGGTCAGCCCTCCTCTTCTCCCACTACGGCCCATTAGGCCCAATACACTCCCTGGGGGGTTTCGGTAACCCCCCGTACTCCGGTATATGTTTGAAACCTTTCGAAACACTTCCGGTGTCCGAACATAGTCGTCCAATATATCGATCTTTACGTCTCGACCATTTTGAGACTACTTGTCATTTCCATGATCACATCCGGGACTCTGAACTACCTTCGATACATCAAAACACAAAAACTCATAATACCGATCGACACAGAACTTTAAGCGTGCGGACCCTACGGGTTCGAGAACTATGTAGACACGACCGAGACATGTCTCCGGTCAACAACAAATAGCGGAACCTGGATGCTCATATTGGTTCCTACATATTCTACGAAGATTTTTATTGGTCAAACTGCATAACAACTTACGTTGTTCCCTTTTTCATCGGTATGTTACTTGCCCGAGATTCGATCGTCGGTATCTCAATACCTAGTTCAATCCCGTTACCGGCAAGTATCTTTACTCGTTCTATAATGCATCATCCTGTAACTAACTCATTAGTCATATTGCTTGCAAGGCTTATATTGATGTGCATTATCGAGAGGGCCCAGAGATACCTCTCCGACAAGTAGAGTGACAAATCCTATTCTTGATCTATGTCAACTCAACGAACACCATCGGAGACACCTGTAGAGCACCTTTATAATCACCCAGTTACGTTGTGACCTTTGGTAGCACACAAAGTGTTCCTCTGGACGGGAGTTGCATAATCTCATAGTCATAGGAACATGTATATGTCATGAAGAAAGCAATAGCAGTAAACTCGATCAAGTGCTAAGCTAACGGAATGGGTCATATCAACCACATCATTCTCCTAATGATGTGATCCCGTTGATCAAATGATTAATCATGTCTATGGCTAGGAAACTCAACCATCTTTGATCAAAGAGCTTGTCAAGTAGAGGCATACTAGTGACACTATGTTTGTCTATGTATTCACAAATGTATTATGTTTATGGTTAATACAATTCTAGCATGACTAATAAACATTTATCATGATATGAGGAAATAAATAATAACTTTATTATTGCCTCTAGGGCATATTTCCTTCATGATTCCCATGATTGTGTGCACCATATGCATCCCATGAATAAAAATGCTATTGTTGTGCCACACACTTGCTATAATCGCATGCTTAATCTGTGTCCCCATCCTGTTATACATAACAAATATTCTTTCATGATGGATAACATGTTCTTATACCATGCATCAAATTTCTTTAAACGATGCTTATCTAGTGCTAACTCACACGTGCACATACACATCATGATGGATGATGTGTGCATTTACCACACACACAATTTCTTTCATTTGTGTATTTGTTGTGTCGGTACCCATGCTTACTTGTCAACCTCACAATCCCATGAGTTGACGAAACGAGCTCTAGAGAGCAAAAATGACTTGGTATCCCATGTATTGATTTCCACACCATTTCCATTGCGCCATGACTTCACACATTTCTTCTGCCCTCACTTGGCTATGGGTTCTTGTCCATTACATATTATATGCCCATCTTGCCATGTTCACTTCACATGATATGCTCATTTCCATTTGGATGACATGCTTTGGTGACCCATGCTTTGCATCTCACATGATCCATAATTCTAGGACTCGTATGCGTATTTGCAAGCTTGGTGGAGATATTGCTTGTTATTGCCATGTTCCTTTTGTGACCCATTCCAATGATGATACTATGATCTTGCTTTGTGTTCGTGCTTGCGATATGTCATGTGCATTACCTATACCTACTATTTGCTCACCTGATATGATTGCCATGCTTTGCCCTAGTGTGTTGCATCTTCGCTCCACTAGTTTGCACGACTTGGTTACTATGATTGCTTGCCTTGTTGCATCACCGATAATTCATACTTGCTCGTTTCATGAGGTTGATGACAACCATCTACACATGATTGTTATTGGTTCTTGTCATATATCTCCATATATTGCCTCTCTCATGCTACATGACTTGCCATGTATTGAGTGCAACAATGATTTTAGTCTTGCTAATGAGATTGCCCCCATAGCATTCTCGCATATATTTGGAGATTTTGACATATTCCTTGTGAAGCGTGCTTGTCTTACCTCTTTGCACCATATACCTAGTGGCATGAGATGATGTGCTTAAATGCCATGTCACAATCCTTTGTCACGCCATATGCTATGCTTGATAATGACACTTTTTGGGTGAATCACCTCTTGAATGTTTGGTTTTGCACTAACACTAACCACATTTCTTTTTCCAATTGTTTGTTATCCTTGCTCCTTTTGAAGGAACCACAAGATGGTGCGACATTGGAGACTTCCCATTCCGAGCTTGAAGATGATGAGTACTTGGTGATTGTCCACCACTACACGACAAAGCCATCTCTTTGCCACGGTGATTTGGATTTCGATCTGAGGTCAGAGCTTTCCCAAGGGATGGGAGATGATGCGGAGCATCCTACGGACATCACCATGTCAAGAGCCCGTTTGGCAGGTGCCATGTGTGACATCTACTTAACAAACACAAATGTGAATCATCTCCTCTTCACGTGCTCACTTGACCCCTTCGAGGATGGTATACTACTTGACATTCCTCTTGTGTGCATGCATAGGTATTGTCGGAGCTTCACGGATGACGAGGAGGAGTGAAAGCGCCAAGAAACGACTGCACCATCCGCAAGGGAAGCATGGAAGCGAAGACAGAAGAAGATAGAGATGCGGAGTCTACAGCGACCGGAAGCCATCAGACATCCGACACTCTACAGCGCCCGGATGGCCGGCGTCCGCCGGACGTCCGACACACCCTCGACCTGCCACTCAGGAAACGAGCAGCAGACCAAGTCTACAGCGGCCAGACGACCGACGACCTCCGGACGTCAAACATACTACAACCACCGGACAACCGACCGCTACCAGAAAATCGACGCCACCTCAACAGAGCCAAAATGTCGGATGTCCGACCTGCACCAGACGACCGGTCCCTCATGAGCCATCGGACGTCCGACATGATCGGACATCCGGTACCTGCCTGTGCGCAGCCGCGGGCCTTGGGCCTTGTATCTTTCTCCCACTTACCCCTTCGTGGCTTAGACTATAAATAGACCTCCCCTTCTCCTTTCTAGGGTTAGAAAATATGATAGCTCATTTGTATGTGAGCTTTGCTCCTACCTCCTCCTCTTGAGAGAGAGAGACCACTCCATTGGAGGCCAATACCTCCATCTAGGAGAAGATCCCGAGGGTTTCAAGACCTCTTCACCGAGAAGATCCTTCTAGGGTTCAAGCCCCAATCTTCTTTGGATTTGGGATGAACTCTACCTTGTATCTTTCCCTTTTTTGTTCATGTACCCACGTGGATCTTGTGTGTTTGATTGTCTAGTGAATGCGTGATTGGACTTGTTCTTAAGTGTTCCTCTCGTGATTTCCCTCATGTTTCCCCTCGTGTTCTTCATGGGATCCCCTCCAAATCGAGAAAGATCATCCCCTAGGGTTCCACCCTACACCAATAGCCTTCTAGAAGGTATCCCCAAAATTGAAAGTGAAGATGCTTCCACAGTCTGAGGAGATCAACTGAGGAATCCTGTGCAATGAGGCCACTCTGGAAGTGTAAAACTTCGCCAACTGAGCTATAGAGATAGATTCCTTGACTTGTAGGAAGTGAGCCAGTTTTGTGAGTTTTTCAATGACAACAAAGATAGCATCATTCCGTCTCTTGGATTTGGGAAAGCCGATGACAAAGTCCATGTCAATGTGGTCGAACTTCCACTCAAGAATAGGTAGGGAATGAAGGAGTCCTGCTAGACACTGGTGTTCTTCTTTCACTCTACAGTAGACATCACACCCGTTTACAAACTAAGCAATCTCAAGTTTCATATGAGTGCACCAAAAAGTTTGCTTGAGGTCGTGATACATCTTGGGACTGCGTGGATGAATGGAAAGGAGAGAATTATATGCTTCATGCATTATGACCTTCCTTAGACCACCCTTTGGAACCACTAGCCAGTCCTCGAAGAATAATGTGTCTTTGTCATCCATGCGATAGAACTTGTAGTTGGAAATGCCCTTGGCGAAACTATCGAAAACCTTCTTCACCATGATACTAGGAAGTTGCGCCTCATGAATCCGATCCTCTAAAGTTCGAGAAACTTGAAGGTTGGCAAGAAAGCCTTGAGGAATGAATTGAAGGTTGAGCTTCATGAAAGCTTGACGAAGATTGGGATGAAGTGGATTGAGAATTAAGCTGTTGCAATATGCTTTACTACTCAAAGCATCTGCGGTCACATTGGATTTGCCTGGAATGTACTCAATGCTTGGGTTATACTCTTGAATCATCTAAACCCAACAAGTTTGCTGGAGATTAAAGTTGGGCTGAGTGAAGATATATTTCAAGCTCTTATGATCGGTATAGACTTCAACTTGTCTGCCCAACAATAGATGCCTTCGGGTGATCAAAGCATGGAGAACTGCCGCTAACTCAAGATCATGAGTGGGGTAGTTCCTCTGATTTGGCTTCAACTGCCGAGAAGTGTAAGACACAACTTTATTGTCTTGCATAAGAACTCCAGCCGGACCTTGCAATGAGGCATCACAGAATACTTGGAAGGTTTTGGATTCATCTAGAGGAGTAAGGACTAGAGCTGGAACGAGCTTCTCTTTGAGTGTCTTGAAAGCAACATCACACTTAGGAGTCCAAGCATATTTGACATTCTTCTGGAGGAGGTTAGACAGAGGCTTAGCAATCTTGGAGAAGTTCTCCACTAATCTTCTACAATATCTTGCAAGCCTGAGAAAGCTTCGATGTTGCTTGACATTTTGAGGAGGCTGTCAGTTGACAATAACTTCAACCTTTTCAGGATTTACTGAAATGCCCTCAGTAGAGATAATGTGAACAAGGTAGAGTACGCCCTTGAGCTAGAATTCACACTTTGAGAATTTTGCATAAAACCAATGCCCCCTGAGCTTGTCAAGAGCCAAACACAGATGCTCTGCATGCTCTTCAATCTCGGAGAAAATCATGATGTCGTCAAGATAGACGAGGATGAAATTAATCGTGTAAGGACTGAACACATAGTTCATAATTCTTGAGAAAATTGGAGGGGCATTTGCAAGACCGAATGACATCAACTTATACTTAAAGAGCCAAAGCTTGTCTAGAAAGCAGTTTTCGGAATGTCTTCTTCATAAATTCGGATTTGATGGTATCCCATACGAAGATCGAGCTTGGAAAACACCTTGTCACCTTTGAGTTGCTCGAATAATTCATTGATATTGGGAAGTGGATATTTATTGTTGATTATCTTCTTGTTCAATGGTCGTATGCAAAGTCTTTCTGTGCCATCCTTTTTCTTGAAAAAGAGAACACCAAATCCCCAAGGAGATGAACTTGCTTTGATCAGACCCAGACGCTCTTGTTCATCGAGTTGTTTCTTCAACTCCTGCAGCTCTGCTGGCCACAGCTTCTAAGGATGTCTACATGCGGGTTTTGTGTCAGGCCTGAGTTCAATCACAAACTCAATAGCTCGGTTAGGAGGCATTTCAGGCAATTCTTCTACAAATACATCGTCATATTCACAGACCACTGGAATTTGAGATATGGCATTAATCTCGCCTTACTCCTTGAGAGAGAATAGCTGAATGGTGTTGTCGTGAGCTGCAAAGATAATCACCTCTTCAGAAGAATGGGTCAATTTAATTTCTTTGGGAGCACAATCAAGAGAAGCCTTGTGCGTAGAAAGCTAATCCATGTTGAGGATAAGATCAATATCATAATTCCCAAGAACAGTTGGAGAAGTTGGCAAATAATAATTGCTCATCTTAATATCCATGTTAGCATGCATGAATAAACCCAGAGAAACAACTGATAACAGACAAGGCAAATCTTGAAAATCCAACTCATGCTTTGATGCAAAAGGTCTTGAGATGAAAGAATGTGATGCACCAGAATCGAACATACCTTTAGCGGGAATACAGTTAACTGTAAGAGTACCCATGATCACTTCAGAAGACTTCTCTGCTTGAGCTGAGTTCACCATGTTCACCCTTGCTGACTTGGGATTGTGCCTGACAATTGCATTGCTTGGAAGTCTGCTAGGAGGAGGAGGAAAAAGGTGCCTCTAGTTGAAGCGCTTATTATAATAGTGACCTTTTAGACCGCATTTGTGACAACTGACCTCTGAGAATGGGCGAGCAGGAGGACTGCCTATCCTAGGAGCTTGAGGCCTCTGCTGGTACACTGGGTTGGGTGGCTGGGTAGAACCACGACCACTAGACTGCTTCTGCTAAAGTGGAGGACGAAACGGAGGAGGAGGCGAGAGTCAAAAATTATGCTTCTTAGAAACCACTTGAGAGGAGAACAAGGAGAGAACCGCATCTATGAGTCTCTTCTTAGAAGCTTCAAACTCGATCTGAGATGATTCTTGCTTGGGAGCCAAGTTATAAAATGGGTCAAACTCAGTTGGCTCGGAGAGAATAAGAGCTAGCTGGAGGTCCTGTCTAAGACCACCCCTAAACTTATAGATCTTGCTCTTCTCATCTAGAATGTCTTGCTTGGCATATCAAGTAAGATTTTGGAACTTGATGTTGTATTGATACACACACATGTTGCCTTGCTTCAGTTTAAGGAATTGCTCACGCATGCCCTTGGTAACACTTCCCCGGATGTGATGAGCTCAGAAATCATGGCAGAAGTCAGTCCAGCTGAACACTTGGCCCCCTTTGAGTCTCTATACTGCTGCCAAATACTAATCAACTTCCTAGTTCTTGAGTTGGAAGGTAGCAAACATAATGTAGTCCTCAGGCCTGACATTACTGCACTCAAAATGCTTATTGGTGCCAATGAGCCAATCGTTGGCATCCATCGGCTCTGCACAGGCACTAAACATCTTGGGCTGATTTAGGAGTAACTCATTGAGAGTAGCAAATTGAGGCTAATTGTTCAAGTTCCCTTGGCCTTGATTTCCTTGTCTGCCTTGGTTGCGCTCTTGCATTAGCTGAATCAACAACTGAGTTTTGGCATTGGTGGCCGCCATGAAAGCTTGCCATGCCTCTGGAGGTGGTGGTTGATTTTTCGATTGCTTTTCCTCATTCCGATTCGGATTCAGGCAAGTTGCGGGAGCCATCCTGAAGATGGAGACAAAAGTTAGAATCATAATTGGGGAATATCCAAGCTTAATCAAAAGGCCAGATAGATTGCAACATATAGTCTTCACAAATAGCATCGGAACAGGAAATTTGGATGAATGCATTCCAAAGGTAGGATGATCCATCAACTGATTGAGAAGCCACTTCGAATAGCGTTAGAATTAGCGAACAAGCTAACGGACTAGAAACAAACATATGACAGATATTTTGTCCAAAGTGTTCATGATGAGGCCCATTGGGCACGATGTATAGAAGACATCAGAATGATAATGAGATGTCCCCCAATAGGCATAACCAAGGACTCTTTAAGATGCCTCGAGACCACTGTAAATCGGTCGTGACAAACGAACCACTAGACGTTAGACCCCAACCTCAAAACATACATCTGTCGGAAAGAATTCCTGGTTTGACTACTTGAATTCCCACCTGGGAACTCTCAAAATTTTGGCTATGCAATCCGGTATAACAAGCTACAAAATTTTTGAAAACAAAATCTGCTCTAATTTTTTAAAAACCTATTATTATCTTGAAACCAGCCACACCCGTCCCTCACCTCATCAAAACAGCTCGAGGAATATATTCTGGGTGAAAAGTAATTTATTTCTATTGATATATGTATATCGAAACTAGAGTGTTTTATTTCATGTTTGTGAACAAGTATTATTCTACTACTTTTGATCCATAGCAACGCACGGGCCGGCACATTGGTAGTAGTAAGAAACAAATATCGAGTTTCACACAAGTTCATGTAGTGGTAGCACCACAAGGCTGGGTGCAAGAGTTACATTTCCCACTCGGAGCCTACCGGACTGAGCTTTGGCGCCTTAGTACACCTGCCTTTCAGTCCATGACATGTGGACCCGATAGGTGGTTGGCCCACATGTCATGCTCATAAAGGCAAATGGGTGGTGGGGCGGAGAGGAGTGAGGCGTAGGTCGGGGGACGTGGTGTCCTGGGTTCGAGCGGCGGCATGGGAATCACGTGTGGCTATGATAGAAACTTGATGGTCATCGTAGTTCAGCTGGCCTACTTGTCATGCACACAAAGGTAGAGGGGCGGTGGGGGCAGAGAAGGGTGAGGCGCACGTCGGGGTACATGGTGTCCTGGGTTGGAGAGGCGTCGCGGGAATCGCGTGGCAGTAGTAGAAATGTGATGGTTAACGTAGTTCAGCTTCCATGGACAAGTTGTCATGTCTACTGACAGATGCATTGCATATCGATCACTGCAAGGAGTAGTAGAGAAAACTAGGGAAATAAATAGTTTATTATATTCAAGAAAACCTACACCACTATACTTGTTCCAAAGACATGCACACTAGAGAAATAGTTCCTCTATCAATATATACTAAGAGGAAAAAATTCTGAATAAGAGAGGAAATAGTTCATCCATCTATAATGCCCTGCTACTGGTGTAGCTTCTTCATCTCATTTTCTGTGGCAGGCGGCTTCTCTAAAAGCTCTTTCGACCTTGCAGCTATCTCGAAACTCACACGGGCATCCACGACAGCATATTTTATCCGCTCGTAGGTAAGGGGTAATTCTCCCATCCAGACAACCTTAATCTCAGTGTCTTGTCACACTTCTCTAGATTTGTTCTGAGCACATATTTTGCTACGTCGAATAGGGATGATGTTTGTATATCATAACCGTCTACAGGAATTTTGGTTTCTAGGCCAGTGATGTTTTTCAAATCAAGGTTTTATGGCGCCAGCTTTTGTTTGTCCCCTTTGATGTTTGCCCCACAGAAGAATATGTCCTCCCGAGACATGAAATTGTTCATCTCACCTGGTATGGAGGGCGCGTGTATGATGTGACACACCAAAACTTCATCTTCGAGGCACAGCTGAAGGATGGCGGCATGTTGGATCTTCCTAATGGCATGCTCCGTGTGCTCTGCGTCGCGATTGATGACCTTCATCTCCACCTTTTCGAGGAAGTTGGATACATTGTTGATCCACTCCCGAACAACCCTTGGGTGGTCAGTGACGGTGGCAGCTATGCCCAACGAGCCTTCGCTGAGGACATGTTTGATGCTAAAAAGTTGCATAGGGATCTCTTTCGCCATTTGGAACTACTGGACCAGAGGGCTATGGTTTGGAGTATTAGGATTAGGTGGCCAGTATAACTAGAAGAAGATGATTATTTAAAGGGGCTTTGAAATTACTCCAGGAGTATCTGAAGAGGTTAAAACAGTGTGAATCTTGTGGGGTTTGAATGCAAATGAAGGAAAGGTGAAGAATCCGAGGAAAATCGGTTCCCGATGGAGTAGTAAATGGGAGAAGTAGCATGCATGCAGTGCATTAGATGGCTAGGTAGACCAACCTGCAAAACAAAAAGCCTATGCGGGTAGCGTACTGATTATTATTCAATAGTAGGAGTAGTACGTGTCCATGTACGTGGCCATCCTTCTATAGCTACATGTGTCACTAGCTAGTTGAGGTAACTCTTTCAAATCACCATGGCGAAACATTTTACGATTCCTTTTTATTTCTGCACCCCTCCTGAAAGGTAGGACCTACAGAAAACCCACATCGGTGGATGAACAGATATACAAACATATCCATCTCTTTGCACACAAAAATTTGTCGTAGATGGTTCCGATGGATATTAGCGTCTGCGTGCGAGAGACAACATTGTCTGGTTAAGGAATATGTGGTTATCCTCAAAAAAGAAAAAGGCCTTCTTCACACTTCCTCATGCACGAGAATTTGGTTCTGCTTGCAATATGGATGCTCCTGGAGGATGAAGTAAACCTAGAGGCATGCAGGTACGACCTCTTTCCCTATACAGTACTACTCCGTATGTTACTACTACTAGTAGTACACCTGTAGTACACTTGTTGGTCAAAATATTATTCATCTGTTCATCACAGCAAAGTGAGAAGACCCTGCGCCCGAGGTGACACTAGTCCAGGCAGTGTGTTCGGATTACGAAAGTCAGCCTCACCATGTGCACTGCATAGTCACTGTCACTGTCGCTGTATAGCATGACTCACCTTGTCTCCCTCTCCCCTAGCACCACTCCATCTCCATCTCCATCTGGCCAAAGATCCTAAGGTCACTCTTCATCATCTCACTGTGCCCCCGCATACCCTCGCCTCGCTCGTCTCCCCTTAGTACCACTATTCCCTTGCTAGCCACTCCAGCACCAAGAGCCTTCTCCCCCGTAAATCAAGCCCCAAAAAACCCCACCTTCCAAACTCCATGATACGTCTCCAATGTACCTATAATTTTCGATTGTTCCATGATGTAATATTATCAATCTTGGATGTTTTATAATCATTTTATATCATTTTTTGGTACTAAACTATTGACATAGTGCCAAGTGCAAGTTGATGTTTTTTGCATGTTTTTTTACATCACAGGTAATCAATATCAAATGGAGTCCAAACGCAGCGAAACTTTTTGTGGATTTTTTTTGGACCAGAAGACAACCAATGGGTCGAAGAAGCACCTGGGGGCTGCTCCAAGGGGAGCACAACACACGAGGGCATGCCTAGAGGCCCAGGCGCGCCCTAGTGGGTTGTGCTCGCATCGGATGCCCCCCGGACCGCCTCTTTACTCTATAAATACCCCAATATTCCAGAAACCCTAGGGGAGTCGACGAAAATCAATTCCAGCCACCGCAGAGTCCAGAACCACTAGATCTAATCTAGACACCATCACGGAGGGATACACCACTTCCATTGGTGCCTCTATGATGATGCGTGAGTAGTTCTTTGTAGACCTTCGGGTTCGTAGTTAGTAGCTAGATGGCTTCTTCTCTCTCGTTTGATTCTCAATACAATGGTCTCTTGGAGATCCATATGATGTAACTCTTTTGCGGTGTGTTTGCTGGGATCCGATGAACTTTGAGTTTATGATCAAATCTATCTCTTTTTATCCATGGAAGTTATTTGAGTTGCTTTTATCTCTTATATGCATGATTGCTTATAGCCTCATATTTCTTCTCCGATATTTGGGTTTTGTTTGGCCAACTTGATCTATTATCTTGCAATGGGAAGAGGTGCTTTATAGTGGGTTCGATCTTATGGTGGTTGATCCCAGTGACAGAAGGGGAACCGACACGTATGTATCGTTGCTACTAAGGAGAAAATGATGGGGTCTATTTCTCCATAAATATATCTTGTCTACATCATGTAATCTTTATTATTGCATTACTCCATTTCTCCATGAACTTAATACACTAGATGCATGCTGGATAGCGGTCGATGTGTGGAGTAAAAGTAGTAGATTCAGGCAGGAGTCGGTCTACTAATCTTGGACGTGATGCCTATATAATGATCATTGCCTGGATATCGTCATGATTATTTGAGGTTCTATCAATTTCCCAAGACTAATTTGTTTACCCACTGTTTGCTATTTTCCTCGAGAGAAGCCACTAGTGAAACCTAGGGCCACCAGGTCTCTTTCTCATATTATTTGCCTTTGCGATCTATTTTCCTTTGCGTTTATTTTCAGATCTATTAAACCAAAAATACAAAAATAACTTGCTGCAATTTATTATTATATATTTTATTTGGCATTCGATCTATCAATCTACTACAATTTATTCATGTCTGTTTGCCAATTTCTGGCGCCGTTACCCAAAAGGGATTGACAACCCCTTTAATACGTCGGGTTGCGAGTATTTGTTATTTGTGTGCAGGTGCCATTTACGTATTTTTGCTTGGTTCTCTTACTGGTTCGATAACCTTGGTTTCATCACTAAATACCTACTGTCGTTGTGCTACATCATCCCTTCCTTTTTGGGGAAATACCGATGTAGTTTCAAGCCGCATGAAAAGGAATTTCTAGCGTCGTTGCCGGGGAGGATCATCAACATATACCAGGTTCCTAATAAAAAATCTCATCTCCTTGCAATTTACATTATGTGCCATTTGCCTCTCATTTTCATCTCCCCCCACTGTACAAAAAATTTCCATTTTAATTTGCCTTTTTTCGTTCGCTTTTTTCTCGTCGGATCTCTTGTTTCCTTGTGATCTTGTTTGATATATTTTCTTGTGTTACCATGTGTATTCTATTTTCTTGCATCTTTGCTTGCTAAAAGTCTACTAATATGGATACTAATCCACTTGCTAATCTTTTTAAAAGATCCAATCATGATGAACCAATTGCTAGTGATTCGAGTGCACTAGATTATCTTTATAAAGTTTTTCTTGAGATTCGTGAATCTGAAAATTGTGATAAAGAAATTTACAAAGTGATTCATTATAGTTCCTTAAATGAAAAGCATGATTGAAATTATTTTACTATAAATTCTATTAATGTCAATTGTGCTAATAATATGCAAAACCCCAAGCCTGGGGATGCTAATTTTGATATGTCCACCGCTTATTGCAATGATCATGATTGGGGTGATTCTTCATATGATCTTGAAAATTTATTTAAGCCTCATGATGAATATGTTTGCGATAATATTGAAAGTGGGTTTGGAAGAGTGTCAACTTTAGCTAAAAATAATCCCACATATTTTGAGAGTGTTCAGTCTTATGAATTTTTTTTATAAAGATGGGCTTGGAGAGGTCATGACTTTATTTGATGATAATCCCACTATTTTGAAAGAGTGTCAACTTTGCATGCATGTGGATCATGAACAGAATAGTTTATGTGATAGCTATATTTTTGAACTTGATCGTGATCCTACATGTAATTATTATGAGAGAGGAAAATATGGTTGTAGAAATTTTCATGTTACTAATTTACCTCTCGTTATGTTGAGATTGCTATTGTTTCTTTCTTCTTCCTTGCATATGCTAAAATATTTTTTGTCTTGATAATTTGTTTGCCTACAAAATTCCTATGCATAGGAAGCATGTTAGACTTAAATGTGTTTGTTACAAGTTTTATGATGCTCTCTTTACGCTTCAATTCTTGTCTTTCATGTGAGCATCTGAAATCTTATGCCTAGCTAGGGGCATAAAACGATAGCGCTTGTTGGGAGGCAACCCAATGAATAAAATTTATTTTTTCTTATTGCTTTATGTTCTTGAGTGTTAGCACAATTTATGCTACTGTTATGATTGTATTTTTTATGTTTTAATTAGTGTTTGTGCCAAGTAAAGCCATTAGGTTCTTCTTGGGCGATAGTTGTTTGATCTTGCTGAAAAACAAAAATGTTCGCGCTCACAAAACAATTCTCATCTCTAACCAAAGAGCGATATAATACCAATTCTTTTTGTAGAAGATTAATATACAAATTACCCAGGTCTTCCTAATTTTTTAGAGTTTTTGGAGTTACAGAAGTATTCGAAATATCCAGATTGCTACAGACTATACTATTTTTGACAGATTATGTTTTCTTTGCGTTGTGTGCTTGTTTTGATGATTCTATGGTTTTCTTTGATGATTTTTTACCATAGAGAAGTTGGAATACTGTAGATATAATGCAAGAACAAAATATTAATTGGTTTTCTGCATCACTTATAGTAGTGATTCGCTTTCTTATACTAATGGATGTCACGAAGGTTTTGTTGAGTTTTCTGTGATTGAAGTTTTCAAGTTTTGAGTTATCTTACGATGGATGAAGGAATAAGGAGTAAGAAGAGCCTAAGCTTGGGGATGCCCTGGCATCCCAAGCTATTATCCAAGGGAGAAAGCAACTAAGCTTGGGGATGCCCCGAGTGGCATCCCCTCTTTCTTCTAACGACCATCGGTATTTTACTCTAATATATATTTTTATTCATCACATACTATGTGTTTTGCTTGGAGCGTCTTGTATATATGAGTCTTTGCTTTTTTTTGTGTTTTAAGTCTTGACCCCTTGCTGGACACACCTATTTGAGAGAGCTAAAAATATGACATGGCTTGTTAGAATTGCTCTCTATGCTTCACTTCAATTTTTATGAGCTATGGATTTTCTCTAATGCTTCACTTATATATTTTTGAGCATGGTGTGCTTTAGTATTTTTCAAGAAATTCTCTCTTGCTTCATTAAATTAATTTGAGAGAAAGAAATATCATGCTCATGATCTTCACTTATATTTGTTTGAGCTTATCAAAAGCAACACATGGAAATTAGTCTCAAAGTGATAGATATCCAAGAAGGATATAATAAAAACTTTCATGATGATCATTGGAAAAAATAAACTTGTTTATTAGTAATAGTTTTGAGATATGATGATGTGATATGTGAGTCATGTTGATGAGTAATTATGCTTTAGTAAGAACATTGGTTTTAAGGTTTGTGATTGCCTATGCAAGCATGAAAGTCAATACTTATGCAATGAAATTACATCCTACTTGTAGTGCATTATTCAGTGTTAATTATGATTGATGCTCGCTTATGAGATTATTTGTTTCTTGGATGGTCGCTTCTCAATATTTTGCTAGCCTTCACTTTGTACTAAGTATGATCAGTACTTGTGCATCCAAAATCCTTTAAACCAGTATTGCCACATGATTCCACTGTATCTACCTATATGCGGTATTCTTTTGCCGTTCTAAGCAAATTTGTATGTGCCATCTGTAATATTCAAAATAAATTTCTCTTTTGTGTGCTTGTATCGCTCACGTGGCGGTGAGGGGTGGCTAATATTTTCCATGCTAGATGTGTTATTCTCACGATGAGTGTTTATTCACTTGTCATTGCACAAGAGTAAGGCAAAGGTATTAGTGATGCCCAGCCCCGAAATGAAAAATGAACTTACTTTATGTTGTCAAATAATAAATTCATTGGAAAGTGTTGGTATGGAAGGCTGGGGGGTCCTGGATTAGGGTGTCCTCGAGTGGCCGGGCTGTGTGATATGGGCCGGACTGATGGGCCGTGAAGATACAAGGCAGAAGACCTTCCCTAGTGTCCGGATAGGACTCTCATATGCGTGGATGGCAAGATTAGTGTCCGGATATGTAATTTCCTTCCTCTACAAACCGACTTTGTGCAACCCTAGGCCCCTCCGGTGTGTATATAAACAAGAGGGTTTAGTCCGTAGAGGCTATCAGAAATCATATTGGCTAGACAGCTAGGGTTTAGCCATTATGATTTCGAGGTAGATCAACTCTTGTAACCCCTATATTCATCAAAGATAATCAAGCAGTATGTAGGGTTTTACCTCCATTAAGAGGGCCCGAACCTAGATAAAATCGTGTCCCCTTTGTCCCTTGTTACCTTCGATCCTCAGACGCATAGTTCGGGACCCCCTACCCAAGATCGGCCGGTTTTGACACCGACATTGGTGCTTTCATTGAGAGTTCAGTTGTGTCGTCGACAGAAGGTTTGATGGCTCATTCGATCATCGACAACGATGTTGTTTCCGGGGAATCTTTTCTCCCTGGTCAACGTTTTGTGTTTGGTGGCTTCGCTTTGCATGCCAATTCAGTTGGTCACCTTGAACAGATCGATAGCTATGCCCCTGGTCATCAAATCAGGTTCGGAAGCCTGAACTATGTCGCTGATATCCTAGGAGACTTGATCTTCGAAGGGTTCACAGCCTCGACTGCTATTCCTCATCTGCAAGAAGGAAACCCGTCGGATCCACCATCACGCACCGTTCAAGGATCAACTATCATTCCTGACCCAGCCTTAGATCCAGAGCATACCACCGCGTCCGAAGACGGGAGTATTAACCGCAATGGACTCTCTCCTACTACGGAGCTCCCCGCTAGAGTCCCAGAGGCGGCCATATTATCTGTGGACCAAAACCCAAACAGGGTTCTCCCTGTCATCAGAAAGCCAAACTCACCTTTGGATGTTAACTCTGAACTTTTGAGATCTGCGTCCATTGGGTAGGGCCGAGCAGCGTTCATCAGGCCCAGCTCCACGGATTCTCAGCCACCAGCCCAGTTTTCACTTCTAAACGAAGCTCTAGACTTAATGCGATCTCTCGCCATCACTGAAGTGTCGCTTACCGACTACGCCCAGCCCAAACTAGGGGTAAGTGCGGGGAATTTTGTGTCCCACCCACCACCCACTTGGTAGCCACTGTTGAGGACTTAACCGATATGCTAGATTACGCCTCCAAAGGCATCGACGGTATGGACGACGATGTCGGAGCCAACCCAGGCCAAAACCCGCCTATCTCCAGGAGTTGGACGGCCACCTCTATATATGACATGTATATGGTAGATACACCTAAAAAGGATGACGATAGCGCTAAAAACCCGACTAAGTACAAGCCTGTCGGGGCACCATCAAAACGCCGATGTTAGCAGCGCCGCTCAAAAGCACATCACGAAAAGGAAAGCAATACCGACACTGGAGACAACACTCCGGATGACGCTAAAGACCCCAAAGACCCTGTCGAGCCTGCGTCCGAGGAGGATGAATGGGAGGAGGGACAAGTTAACCCCTACGAACCTGTCCAGAATGAGGATTCAGAGGATAGTAACTATCTTCCGGTCTCCGAGGAGGATGTCAGCCTCGGCAACGAAGATTTCGTCGTGCCAGAGGAACCCCTCGAGCAAGAGCACTTCAAGCGACAGCTAATCGCCACTGCGAGGAGCCTAAAAAGAAATAGCAACAGCTTCAAGCCAAACATGATACAGTCAATGACAAATGGACCCAGGTCCCAGCTGCCGAAGAATATGTCCTCGAGCGCCCAACAAAGAGTTATGCGAAGTGTCGGCTAGTGCCACAATTTGACGACGAGGCCCTTGAGCCAATACTGTCAAGATATAATCACGTTGATGAACTAGACCCACCACCACGTGGACGAGACAAAGCGGCTGCTTATTCCGAACACCAGCCCGCGCCACCTCACCATCAAGACAAATAGGTAGCGGCTCCAGGCTACACTTACGACTTGCATCAGGACCTGGACAATAGAGCCAGTCAGACTAGATCAATCTACGGATCAAGGGGACGTGCTCCAACAAGAGACAACAACCATCAAGCCTGAGGCGATAAGCATAATCAAACTCGGGCTGAAAACCAAACATGGATGTCATCCAAGCTCTGTCGTGATGTTGCCCGATACAGTGGTGCCGCACACCCCTTGTGCTTTACCGATGAGGTCATGCAGCACTAGTTTTCGGAAGGGTTTAAACTCGTAAACATCGAAGCATACGATGGAACGACAGATCCCATTGTATGGATTGAAGACTTTCTTCTCCATATTCACATGGATCGCGGTGATGATCTCTACACCATTAAATACCCCCCTAAAGCTAAAGGGACCAGCACGACACTGGTTAAGTAGCATCCCAGAGAACTCTATTGGCAGCTGGGAAGATCTGGAGGATGCCTTTCGAGACAAGTTCCAAGGTACTTATGTCCGGCCACCGGATGCTGATGACCTTAGTCACATAGTCCAGCAACCCGGAGAGTCAGCCCGTAAACTCTGGACTCGGTTGTTAATTAAAAAGAACCAAATCGTCGATTGTCCGGACGCCGAAGCCCTAGAGGCCTTTAAACATAGCGTCCACGACGAATGGCTCGCCCGACACCTCGGTCATTAAAGTCAAAGTCTATGGCAGCTCTTACCGCACTCATGACCCGCTTCTACGCGGGAGAAGATAGCTGGTTAGCTCATAGAAGCAACAGTACCAGCGACCCTGGCACCTCCGAAGACAGGGATGGCAACATCAGGCCACGACATAACAAACATAAGCGTCAGAACAATAATGAAGAAATTGAAGATACGACAGTCAACGAGGGATTCAGTGGCTCTAAACCCAGTCAGCGGGAGAAGCCTTTCAATGGAAATAGGGACGGTCCATCTAATTTCGACAAAATACTCAACAGACCTTGCTAGATTCATGGCACCCCCGACAAGCCTACCAACCACTCCAATAGAAACTGCTGGGTTTTTAAACAGGCCAATAAGTTAAACACTGAACATAAAGGGAAAGGGCTGCCAAGCGAGGAGATGATGAGCCTTGCCCATCGAACACAGGGGGACATAATTCCCCCTGAGGTGAAGACAGTGAACATGATATATGTCACACATATCCCCAAGAGGGAGCGCAAGCGCGCACTAAGGGACATCTACACCGTAGAGCCTATCGCCCTAAAATTTAACCCATGGTCGGCTTGTCCGATCACCTTTGATCGCAGGGACCACCCAACCAGTATCCGACATGGAGGTTCAGCGGCCCGGTACTCGACCCAATCATTGATGGATACCATCTCACTTGAGTCCTTATGGACGGCGGCAGCAATCTTAACCTGGTCTATCAAGACACTGTCTGTAAAATGGGTATTGACCCGTCAAGAATCAAGCCTAGTAACACCACCTTTAAAGGAGTGATACCAGGCGTAGTGGCCCTCTGCACGGGTTCAGTAACATTGGAAGTAGTCTTCGGTTCACCGGACAACTTCCGAAGCGAAGACTTGATCTTTGACATTGTCCACTTTCGTAGTGGTTACCACACACTGCTCGGACGAACCGCCTTCGCCCGCTTCAATGCAGTACCGCACTATGCTTACCTAAAGCTCAAAATGCATGGACCGCGCGGTGTTATCGCAGTCAATGGAAACATGGAGTGCTCCCTCCGTACTAAGTAGCACATCGCGTCCCTTGCAGCCAAGGTACAAAGTGGCCTCATCAAGTCGAACAAATCATCGGCAATCAAGCCCCCGGACACTGCTATGCGAGTCCGGCCTACTCTACGGAACGACAGCTCGATGGATCCTGAGATGGATTAGAAGCTTCTCCTCTGTCAATCGCCTCATAAAACCGAGGCATATCACTACAAAAAATACACTCCCGTGATGATACGTGTTTGTCACAGTAGGTTGCGTTTTTAGTCATGCATGTACATCCATGACGATTTTATGACAGAATCAAGATAGTCATACCTGTGCTGTCGTAGAAGTGTTCCATGACATTACCAAAATTATCACCACGGAAGTGTCCACTTCCATGACGATAAATCGTGCGTCACAGAAGTGCTTTCGTCAAGGGTGACAGACACGTGGCATCCACCGTAATGGAACACCGTTAAGCTATTGGGTCCAGTTTTGGATCCAATAACCCATTAACAGCCCCGACAAATGGGGATTTTCCACGTGTAAAATCATCATTGGCTGGATGAAACATGTGTCGGCTCACCGTTGGGACATATGTCATCCACTCATTGGACCCAAGGCGCCTATCATACGTCGACATGTGGCATGGCCCAACAGAGGCCCATTCCTGTGAAAAGGCCGGCCCGTTTGACTTGGTCAAAAGGTGGCGAGCCGGCACATGGAAAGCCTGTTAACGGCATGTTCGCATATAGCCCATTTACAACCCGCTGACTCACAGCCCATTATGGCCTACCGGAATTAGGCCCAGTAGCGTCATCTCGGCCGTCCAATATGATTCCATCCCATTGTAACTTCTGGCCCATGTACGGCCCATGACGTATTTCGGCCCATATGAGTCCCCTTGTAACTCTTGGCCCATTAATGACCCGTGGTGAAACCGGCCCGTAATGAACAGTGTATCACTTTATACCCATTAGCAGCCCATTATTCCATTGGGTCGTTTCCAGCCCGTGTTACCTTTCGGCCTTCTCAGGGACCATTTATTCTTGGGCTCATTTCCAGCATTCGGTTACTTACGGCCCGTTACTGGCCTTTTCAACTTGTGGGTCAAATTCAGCCTGTGGATACAGTCGGCTCGTTTGTGGCCTGTTAATTTGTTGGGCCATTTTCATAGCATCATCAAATACGGCCTATTAATGGCCTGTTATGGTCAACCCACAAAACGTACGATTTACACTCTAGACCGTTTACGGCCCCTTATATGGCCCGTATAAGGCCCATAGATGAGATGGCCCGTAGAAGGCCCATTGATCCGACGACCCATAGAAGGCCCATTGATCCGACGGCCTGTAGAAGGCCCACGGATCCAATAGCCCATAGAAGGCCCACGGATCCGACGGCCATAGAAGCCATGGATCGTCCATCCCGTAGATGGCCCATGGATCGTACGGCCTATGGAGGGCCATGGTCACGACAACGTTTGGGTGAGTTGGCCCCCGTTTGAACGATATAGCATATTCAAAGAATTATCCTACTCTATACTATCACCTCTAAAAACATACACTATACAATAAAGAGACTAAGGCATAGAAACGTAGAATAATCCTACACTATACAATAAAGAAATTATAGCCGATTATACCCACTGGGCATTATGGTTCGGCACCAGTGATAATAAAGGATACACAAACAGCAAATTACATACACTAGGCAAATACAAATCCTACATCATGGACGCGCATCAACATAACTTACCATTTGAACTATAATCTCTTTAGAAAATAGGATTGGCCGGATTTAGATAGCACAAATTTCAGTCTGCAAAATCTCCAATTCCTTCGTTGTTACCTCAGTGTCTTGTTTCATTTTTTTGACTCCTGCATCTAATACCTGCATGTCCAGTCTCAACTTGTTGATTGTACGTTGAGAATCATGTACACGTTGTCTTGCCACCTCTAGTTGATGCTCGAGAATATCAACACATTCCAATGCCAATCCATAATCATTCGGTAACGGCCGTGCCGCACTGCTCGCAAATCTTTGTGTTGATGTCACTTCATCCTGAAATGTTTCTGTAAGTACACATGACTAGGGCAAAAATATAGTTACAACAGTGAAGTGAGCAAGACAGACTATTTTGTAAATGGCAAAACAGGACTAACAATAATGTTATACGTCATGAAGCATAAGCATGTGATATTTTCAAAATTATAAAAAAAGTAGTCTATGCAGCCTACATACAGAAATCTCTCTTAGCTCACCAGAGGAGCATGATGTTGGGGCCTAATCCAAAACACAGACAAATTACAAATTTAGACAACACGTTGTGTAGAAATAAGCAAGCAGTTGGCCATTCTGTAGCTCAATTAAAGTCTTAGGGAGCATAATGAACAGCAGAGGGTTTCATACAAACATACTACAGCAAGCAAAACTATGCAATCATTAGCCTAGTATAAACTAGATTGTGAGCCTCATGCAATAATAGTTGGTTATAGACTTCAAAGCTTCAGGCACACTTCGGCAGAGTAATTAAATGGTAAGGCCTTTAATTATGTCAACTAATAGTTATACAAGTACCCAACATCAGGAATCATTCTTTGGGCATCTCATTAACTAAGGACAAATAAAGCAATTGAAAAGAGCAAATTAACTATGCCTGAAACAAACAAGGAATTGAACTGTTGAGTTGGATACAGTGACTTACCTTAACAGGTTGAAGAGGCTTAGTGCAGCTCCTACTTCTCTTGCAAGGCTCCTTCCTAACATCGTGTACTTTGAAATACTCGATCTTATCTTCATTGCACCCCCTCTACAAGGTGACACAAACTAGTTACTCGTCTCCTTGGAAGATAAATATGCATACTTTCCTGTCTGTGAACAAAAAAGGATGAGATTATAACAAAACAACACCACATAATGAAACATGCTGCATCTCTTGCACTTACACAGAATGAAATGAGCATTTACTATGTCTGCACTATGTAAAAACTAGGCATACCTTCAAACTAGATCTCCAGGTACTCTTGGAGAGCCTACTTTAGTGTATAGCCAAACCTTTATGTCACCTATGAGTTAGAAAAGGCCCCACTACAGCAGCCCTTAGTGTTTAAATTGTTGATAAGCTCTGTTATTAGGTCAAGAACAGCAAGTAATCAAAGCAAACATTCCTAGTATGGCTGGCTGATGCAAACAAGCAATTGAACAGATGTGTTAGCAAATCTGACATATCAAGAAAATAAGCAAAGAAGGAGGCTTAAAGACCATCACTTGACTGACCAGATTTAAGGGGCATTTAAACATCATGTGCAACATATGAACTAACATAAACATTGCATATTCCAGAATCTAAAATGGAATGCACATGTATTAGGTTATGCCGTGTATGATGATGCCTAAATGTACACTATAGCAGGCATGAGAGATTCATAATTGCACGCACAATTGAATTGCAGGTTAAGGGCTAGTTCTATTCTGCCTTTTCAGGGCTTATTGTGAAAATAAGCCATAAAAGATGTAAAGAAGTCCTTTTTGAGTTATGGGCTTGGGCTTAACTAATTGCTCTTTGGAGGGGGTGTTTCGGGTAGAAACTCACTAAAAATTGAAGGGAAGGGGAACAGTGAAATGACTCTGTTGTCTGCCTATATTACACTCAAAATGCAACTGCTGACGCCCGCGTCACACCTCACCCTCAAGTAACAAACACGCAAGTGTTCATTGCCCTTCCCGCTTGCATCTCCTATCCCCTTTCCCTCTACCTCGATCCCCTGCGTGCAGCACTAGGGTTCCTCCAGCGAGCCGTCGCCACTGGTCCCATCTTGCCTGGTCCTCGACGATGCTCTGTCCAGCTAGTCTACATGGCCGGCGGGTAGGGACAAATCTCCCTAGCTGCTCCTCCCTCTGGCGCCGCCCCTCATTCTCATGGTCTCCAACAGCTGCTCCACTGTGGTTCGTCCAACGCACTACTCCGGCAGGCGCTACACAACTATGGCTGATGCCACAGTGTGGCGGAAGGCACCTTATTCCCCCTCCCCACCTCCCAAGCCGTGGCCTTGAGGTGCTGTTGAAGGATGAGCTCATCCAACAAGGTGAGGATCTCCTCTGATTTTTTACCAAATTTTCATTCTGATCCACTATACGATGAATTGCTATGGGTTGCTTCTGCTGCTGCTATATGATGCATTGCTATGAGCTGCTTCTGCTGCTGCTATATGATGAATTGCTATGAGCTGCTGCTGCTATATGATGAATTGCTATGAGCTGCTGCTGCTATATGATGAATTGCTATGAGCTGATGCTGCTGCTATATGATGAGTTGCTATAAGATGCTCCTGCTGCTGTATGATGAATTGCTATGACCTGCTCCTGCTGATGCTATATGATGAATTGCTATGAGCTTCTCCTACTGCTGCTATATGATGAACTGCTATGAGCTGCTCATGTTGCTGCTATATGATGAATTGCTATGAGCTGCTCCTGCTGCTGCTATATGATGAATTGATATGAGCTGCTGCTGGTATATGATGAATTGCACACTGCTGCTGCTGCTGTATGATGAGTTGCTATGAGCTGCTGCTACTGCTATATGATGGTTTCAGGTGCTACTGCTATATGATAATAACCAGCCACTTGGACCATCGAATTTTAATAAATAATTGTTCTTCATTTAAATGTGGGTCATGCATTCTTTGTTTAAATTAGGCAATGGGATCTCTATGGAAAATATTGACCAAAGTAGATTGTGCCAAGTAGATGGTATCTTTGTAGTTGCATTTTGAGCAAATAGTGATGGTCTATTATCCTATCATATTAATTACTGCACTGGGTTCAATTTGTGATGTTTGCAAGTCAAATTAATTTTCATATGGGCAGCAAAATGAAAAAATATAATGCAATCTAGACTTGTCACTGATCATACCAAAGATAAGCTGAAAACACAATGAAAAGAACTGGTTGGCTTATTACATGGAGCTTATATTCACAGGTGCTTATTTTCTTAGGATAACTCGTAATAACTGTCCCTAAGAAACTTGGCCAATAGAACTGACATATAAATAACATGTCATGATGATTGCAATGGAGGAGTGACGTACCATAGCACACTATATAGGCTCACCGCCGCCTCTCCTTTTTTGGCGATGTTCCATGAAATTGCCACATACATCTTGTACTTTCTCATTGTGTAACACTATCTGCAAGTTGACACGGCTAATTTCAGACATCTCTACATGATAATACATTGCATATCCCTTGCGCATATTTAAACTAGCAATTAATGATTGTGTGTGTAGCATAAACTAGCCTTGACTCTGTGTGCTGGACTAGCAGGCACTCTAAGGGAGCCTAATGTAGTGCACTGGAATTCCTACATGCCACCTACGATTTTGTGTAATGTACTGCCTCTGTTCCTAAATATATGTCTTTGTAGATATTCCAGTATGGACCACATACAGATGTATATAGATGCATTTTCGAGTGTAGATTCACTCATTTTGCTCCGTATGTAGCCTATAGTGGAATCTCTAGAAAGACTTATATTTAGGAATGGAGGTGCGAGTTAGTATCATGTATGACATCTACATATCTAATTTAGTAGCCAGTAGTAGAAATCATTGTCTGCACAAAGGGATTACTGGTCGACAATCCTAGCAAAGCACGCTAGCAGGCACAAAACAATACAAGAGAGAGAGACGCACTTACAAGATCATAGCAATGCCTCAGTCCAGGATCTTGGTTGGCCAAGCTGTTAGATCCAGAAGAAACATCATCCTTGTAGTTTTTGCCAGCTGAATAATAGGTAACAGCGACCTGTTAGTATATTTGAAGTACATCGGGTAGGTGATGCTGGATGGGTTTAAGGGTGACAAGTACCTAGGCCGTAGCGGGTGCTTGGCATCTTGCCAGACGGTGGGAATCAGGTTAGGAACGTCAAGGGTGATGACTTTGCGCTGGCTGTCGGGGTCCGGTAAGGAGATCTAGAACCGTCGAGTAGGGTGTTTGTGGAGCGGCTCCGGTAGGGTGGACTACGGTGTGGGTGAAGTGGATCTATGGCCAGGAACAAGGGCATATGTGAAGCTGCTCCGGTGATTGGGTTAAGGATGGTGTCGATGATGCGGATCTGCGGCCGTGGATGCGGCGTCAGAAGCTGCTCCGGTAGGTTGGATGAGGGTGCGAGGAAGCGGATCTGAGGCCGTGGACTTGTGAGTTGGCAAAGCGGCCCCGATAGCGTTGATAATGGTATAGGAGAAGCTACTCCGGTGGGGTTGATGATGGTGTCGGCGAAGCGACTCCGATAGGCTTGAGGAAGGTGTGGGCGAGGAGGATCAGAGGCCGTCGACGGGGGCGTCGGTGGGGCAGCTCCAGGGGGTGTGGATGAAGTGTCTCCGATGGGGAGTACGAATGAGCCGCTGCAGATGCGCAGCGGTTGATGAGAGTATCGGTGAAGCAGATCCGGCGCCGTGGACAAGGCCGACACTGAATGGGATGTGGTACAGTGGTGGATGAGCAGTCTACTAGTTTCTAGGGGAGGTGGGAGGGGTAGATGCGGCCACGGAAGCAGATCCGGTGAGGTGGATGCCGCTGGCAGTGAATGGGCTCTGGTACGCCGGTGGATGAGCAGTCTAGGGTTTTGAGAGGGGAGTGGAGAAAGGCCAATGAAGTACGGACGGCGCGTTGTAAGATGCTTTGGTGCTGTGGAGTTAGTCATTTTTGTAGGAGGGGGAGAGGAAATGGGGGTGCCGTGTGGTGGGGGGAACCGGAAGTTACCAATGCAGCCCCGACCTATTATGTAGATGAGGGCGGTATTGTAACTGTTGGTCTCCGTGCACCAAGGACAAAAGGGGAATTTCGCATGCTAAAGACTAAGGTGGCGGAAATTTTAGAAGGAGGCGAGACATTTTGCGGTCGTCAGGATCGTTCGTATCCAGTTTCAACTAATTTTGGACCGAGCTAGCGGGAAGGTCATGCGAGACTGTGTACACGGGGCACGCGTCAGCAGTTAATAACTGGTGTGAAGTCCACCCCAGAAAAAAAGATAATAACTCGGGATGATGCGCCGATAACTTGGATGTTCACACGGGCACGGCCAATCGTACGGGTGTAGTGGCGCGTTCACAAAAAAGGGATCAAACACTAAGCCTATGTATTTCTCGTGTAAATAGATAATTTAGTGCAATTGGTTATTTAGTTTAAACATAATGCATTGACGTGTTAGTGTAGAGGCGCACAAAAAGAAATAGATATTGTAGTCCGCTACTTAAAAGTGTTACCTCATATGATTACGTAGCCTCCATTTCATAAATTGCGTATCAGTTGAATTCGTATATGAATATTACATATATTACTTCATAATATAACCATAAATCATCCAAGACTAATGATTTTGAATTCAAGAGTAACAATGGTGCATGTACATGATATCTACATTGGTTGTTTGAAGAAACATCATTGTAACTTTGGCATGCACAACTGAAAAGGTTTATTTAAATATAAAAAAATGTGATACATGAGTGTCCAATCTTTATAGCGTTGTATCGATATTGTACCTTTGGCCACGATATGAAGTAGATATTCATTTATGTTCAAGCGATGCACGTCCATGATCGCTAGCTAGTGATACGTGAATGAATTGTGCAATCTCTCTCACACGCATACATATCTCATTTCCCTATGGGCATCGGAATCACACACGCGCACTTCATGTATTTCTCTCCCTCCATCAAGGTTAGAGTTTGTCTTTCTACCCCGTCCTACAAGTCTCTCACACAGAAACACGCACGCTCTCTCTGTCAAACACGCCCACCCCTTTAATTCCGCCCACCCACTGCCACTAATGTCTCAAAGTATAAGAATGTCTCTCACACATATGCCTAAGGTTAACTCGAGTTCCGGAACCATATGAATACATACAATGGGATTCCAGCACAACACCTTTTGTTTTGAGATTTTGCTCTCTCTCTCTCGCTCGCTCTCTCTCTCTCACACACACACACACGCTTGCATTTGCATGCACACCGTTGTGTTTATCTTCATGATGCTTTAAGTATGCCTCGCACAAATGCTATCTACCTATCCCTTAATATAGCTAGATATGTGTCACACAAACTCCTTCTCCCTACTAGCAAGATGCCCATGAGCACCTTTTGTTTTGAGATTTCGCTCTCTCTCTGTCTCACACACACACTTGCATTTGCATGCACACAATTTTGTTTATCTTCATGATGCTTTAAGTATGCCTCGCACAAATGCTATCTACCTATCCCTTAATATAGCTAGATACGTGTCACACAAACTCCTTCTCCCTACTAGCAAGATGCCCATGCATTGCACGGAACATCAAGATGCATTTGTATGAGTAGTTTATCTTGTGGGAGAAAAGGATGAACAAGGGAATGCCTTATTTGCAAATGCGGAGAGCGGTGTGGGTATCTTTTTGCAAAATTGCCACAGTTTCCTTCCTATCCGTCGGATATAAATCGGATGGCCTATAATGCAGGATGGCAGGAACACCATCATCACCAACTTTGTTTTTATAAGAGTAGAGATATGTAAGTGTCACTGTCCCCCCCCCCCGATACACACACCCACACACACACAACCACACACACACATTTCCCAACACCAAAGGAGTAGGGTGACACCTCGACCTTGATACTAATCTATCGACTGGCTTCTCTATCAAACACACACACACACACACACACACACACACTACCCGACACCGAAGGAGTTGGGTGGCACCTCGATCTTGATAGTAATCTATCTACTCCTCTTTCAAACACACATGCACACACTCACTAGTTGTGCCTCTATGCCTACCACGCACACTCTCGATACGTCTTTCTCTCCCTCCCACTCCCCCCGCCACCCCAATAATGATAGAAGAAGGGTGACAACTCGATCTGATCGTAATCTGTTAATTGGTTTCTCTCTCGAACATTGTGTCTCTGTGCCTCACTCAGTAGCCCCCTCGATATGTAGACTTCTCGCGCGCACACAACTGTAGTTACGATGACACAGAACTCAGTGTGCCTCGTTTTTACCGGCCTCATGTGATAGTTTTCACCCTGTTTTCTGTTAATTAACAAGGCAACCTTTTCTTTGTTACTACTAGTGAATCTGAAATCATTCGGGGCAGACATAAAATATATCACTTCAACCCAATTATCGCAGTAACTATTTTAAAAGAAACTAGCTAGATGCCCGTGCGTTGCATGGAACATCAAGATGCATTTGTATGAGTAGTTTATCTTGTGAGAGAAAAGGATGACCAAGGGAAGGCCATATTTGCGAACGTGGAGAGGGGTGTGGGTATATTTTTGCAAAATTGCCATGGTTTCCTTCATATCCGTTAGATATAAATCTGACGACCTATATTACAGGATGGCACGCACACCATCATCATCAACTCTGTTTTCTACTCCCTCCGTTTCTAAATATTTGTCTTTTTAGAGATTTCAACAAGTGACTACATATGGAGCAAAATGAGTACACTCTAAATTATGTCTACATACACATTCGGATGTGGTAGTCCATTTGAAATCTGAAAAATACAAACACTCCCTTCGTTCCTAAATATAAGACCTTTTAGAGATTGTACTATAAACTACATACGGATGTATATAGACATCCTTTAGAGTGTAGATTCAGTCATTTTGCTCTGTGTATAGTCTATAGTGGAATCCCTAAAAGGTCTTATATTTGGGAACGGAGGGAGTATTTAGGAACGGATGGAGAATAAGAGTAGGCATGGAGATATATCTCCTGCATGGTCTACAACAAAAATGTGCTGGACTGGTTAGCGCCGGATGCTCGCAATGCGATGACATGAGTTCAAATTTTGTCCTTAACTTTAGATTTTTATATTATATATTACTTATTTAATACTCCCTCCATCCCAAAATTCTTTTCTTAGATTAGTCTAGATACGGATGTATCTAATACTAAAACGTGACTTGATACACCCGTATTTAGACAAATTTGAGACAAGAATTTAGGGACAGAGGGAGTATATACTTCTTTTGCTACTGTACTGACAGTGGAACCCACAGAGTACTTAGAATACAAGATTACGAATGGACTTGTTTCTTTTTAACTTTCTGTACAAAGCTGTAGCCACCCTGCAAGTCACGTGTACACTGTACATGCAATTAACTTTTTATAGAGGGACAATCATACACACAATTAACTCAAATGAATTGGATGTCACTTTATTATTTCCAGCATAAGAGCATCTCCAACGCCAGCCAGCAAATTTCCTCCCGCTTCCTTCCGCGGATGACGACATCAAACGCCAGCGGCATACATTTTCATAACTCTAACCAACCAGATGAAATTCATGCAAACACAGATTGATTTCATATAAGCATGAAGAATTTCCTATAAAAAGCCGGATCTTCATATAAACATGATGGATTTCATTACATTTACATGAACTAAGTGGTGCCAATCCGGCTCTCCTGGTATAATCAATACTCCCTCCGTCCAAAAATACTTGTCCTAGAAATGGATGTATCTAGACTTATTTTAGTTATAGATACATACAATTTATCCATTCTTAGAACAAACATTTCCCGCCAACTGGAGAGGGAGTACATAATCTAAATGGCCGCCAGCGGATCCATTTGTCTTCCTCATGTCCGGCAGACACTTGCGGGGTCGACGAAGGTCCTCGGAAGAGACGAAGCAGCAAAGAAACCACCTAAATGCGCAGTCGTCGCCTTGGCGGTGGCCTTCATGGGTCCCAAGTGGCGGCGGCCTCCCGTGTTCTACTTCTCCTCGATGATGGAGGCGGACACGGAGAAGCTGGCCACCAACTCGTCGCTCTCCACACACCCGGCTTCTGTCTATGCCTGCATGGCATTGCCGCAGGAACGGGAGGCGCGCCCACAGATACTGGTCGCACGGTACGACGCGGCACCGACGACGCCCATACCGGTGTGCTCGCCGCCGTGCCGGCGTGGAGCAACTCTCCACTCCTCACCGTGTTGAACTGGAGCAGCGAGTTCCTGATCCACGCGCCTGCTTGGGGCGGCAACTGGCTTCGTTGGGCCAAGCGAGGTTGGTGAAGCACCGAGCGGCCTCGCCTATATCCGAAGGGCTCAGCGGTCCATCCAGCCGGGTAAAATGTCAAAGAACGGCTCCTCGGAAGCTATCGGAAGAGTGGAGAAGATGGTGAAGGAGGAGATGGGGGAGCGGCAGAGGGGTGCGATTCTTGCCCGCTTTCTATCTGGCCTCGTGTAAATAGAGTGCAGACGGTAGGTGCTTGGCCGGCGTCTAGCCTCGTTTAAACTAAGGGCGGACGGGAGGGGCTCGGCCGGTGTTGCGTTCAATTCCGGCCTGCTCATGAATGGACGTGTGGCAGGAGTAGGTTTCTCGGTTTGCATGCTGGTTTAATAGAGGCGAGGAGGCGTGTTCAGCCTGACGTGCAGCGCGCGATGCAGTACTATTCAATTTGACAGCGGGCGGCACAGTCCCGATACGGATTTAATGCAGACGAGGGAGGGAGTAGTAGTTCCCGAAATGTTGAACGACCAATGCATCCTCCTTCAATTAATGCATGTGGGAAGTAATGGGAGGAGGACCGGGAAAAGAGGCTGCACGATGTGAATGCAACACGGTTTGCCCTCATATAAAGGCGCCCCTCCATTCCAATGCATCTACCACATCGTACGCACCTAAGCATTTGCCTAAGCACCTACACTACGCGCAAAAGTCCTCGCTCCAGACCCATGGCGGCGATGAGAGCGAGCAGCCAGTGGTTGTTCCACATGGTCCAGGACGCCGGCCTGCAGCATGGCACCGAGGATCGTCTCTAGACGGTGTTGGCGACTGGCTGGTGGATGGCCGCCGTCGACGCCCACTACGACTCTCAGTTGGACCAGATGATTGTGGCACCCCGGCTCAGAGAAGTCTCTGGAATACGACACTGCTTGACATAGAACAAATCATCTCTTATTACAAGAATAATAATTACACGGGTCTGATGTTACAATGATCACATCAGCATGGCGACACTACGGCTGCGATACTATTGTTGCTCTATGCTAGCAGCGGAACAACTCGTAGCAGCAGAGAAACTTCTAGCAGCGGAACAACGATGAAGGTGGTGAACTCCATTCTGCAGGGACTCTGGCTGGGACACGATCTAGCTCGCACGAATGGAAACCACAACAAGCAATCAAGCAATCACGACATCACATGCAATCTGGCATGACACGCCAGGTCAGTACATTGAATGTACTTGCAAGCTCACAACAACCATAAACATCAAGGCAAGACAATAACATAGCATTAACAGGTTAATTAATTAACAACTACCATGATGAAGCAACTACTAAGCATGAGACGAACTAATACAATGTTGATAAATCACCATCTCAGATCTCCGTAACCATATCTCTCTTGGCTAACCAGCCAAGCAATATACCATCTCGATCAACTCATGATCAAAACCATACGGTGATCTTTCCGGTGATCACTACCATGACCAACACTTGGTCTCAAATTGTGATCTTTCCGGCGATCACAACCATGATCAACACTTGATCTCAAACTGTGATATTTCCGGCGATCACAACCACGACCAAAACTTGGTCTCCAACATCATCATCAACATCCTGCCAATCTGTACTGCTCAACATATCAACATATGAATCACCTCTAAGTCATTCCGTCATGTGAGTGTTGATCGAACGGTGGGACCTAGTACGGACGCGACTATCGATAGATTAAATACACTCTGCAGAGGTAGCACACTGTACCCACACCACGGAACCCATGGCCTCGCACTCCCATTCGGGTGGACCAACGACATTCCGACAAAACCCTTCCATTGTCATAGCACTCTCCCGGCCACTCCGACCCAAATCCCCAACGGGCTGGTCCTGGGTGGCCACGTGTCTACCAAAGACACCCCAACCACCATCGTGGTCAAAACACTCCCACTCGGGGACACTCCCACTCGGCGACTCGGATCCATAAAAACAACAACGGGCACACAAGGTTATGTCTGCTTACCGGGCCAGGGTACGCACGCCCATAACCTTCCCTAGTTGGAGGCACCGGCGAGAGGCACGATAATAGAACGGATTAGGGCCTTCCCATAAAAGGCAAATGTGGTTGCACTGGAAAAAGCCCGGTTTGGTGGCACCTGACCAACTTAATCACGGAATTTATCCCCAAAAACATAACTGTGGTAACCGATACTCCAATATCAACTATCAAACTATAATCCAAGTCATAACAATATCCAACAAATAATCCAAACATAATCTCATCATCTCAAAAATACTCCAAGGGTAGCACAACACTACTGTCATGATGAATCCCAAAACAATAATCCTACTACTCCAATAACAAGAACAAAGCTATTCGGCTAAGATCCACATGTAAACATCATTTTCGAAAATAATACTCCAAGCAACAGAACATCAACTAGCATCATGAAAATAATCATACTAACCACTAATAATCCAAAGGCAGCATGATATCCAAGGTAATACTCCCAAAGATAATAACAGGTATCATCATGAAAATAATCATACTAACCACTAATAATCCAGAGGCAGCATGATATCCATAGTAATACTCCAAAAATATAATAACAGGTATCATCATGAAAATAATCATACTAACCACTAATAATCCAGAGGCA
>NC_041382.1:308319538-308356088 GCF_002162155.2 Triticum dicoccoides | reverse complement strand
CAAAGATAATAACAGGTATCATCATGAAAATAATCATACTAACCACTAATAATCCAGAGGCAGCATGATATCCAAAGTAATACTCCAAAATATAATAACAACTATCATCATGAAAATAATTATACTAACCACTAATAATCCAGAGGCAGCATGATATCCAAAGTAATACTCCAAAATATAATAACAGGTATCATCATGAAAATAATCATACTAACCACTAATAATCCAAAGGCAGCATGACATCCAAAGAAATACTCCAAAATATCATATCCAACACCACCATGAAAATAATCATAACATAAGCCACTAATAATCCAATGGCAACATGTCAACCACATAAGCTACAAAATATAAGTCCTAGAACTCCAAGCAATATCACGGCAATACCAATATCAAACAATACTCCGAGAAATGCCATGAACAAAGTCATGTAGCTAAAGCAGTAATTTAAACAAGTTCAAAAAAATTAAACCATGTCACTGCATTACAGTGATGCAAATGGAGGGTGTGGCTTGTCTGGGTGGAAGAAATCACCGGGAGAAAGTGCGAGAAACTCGCGGAAAGGATCGTTGGAAAACATACTCTCCCGGAGGGGGCTGAATAAGGGTAGGGGCAAAATGGTCATTTTCATAATGTTAAAACATGGTGAAAATTATACCAACAGAACAGGCTTGACGAAATGAAGAAGTGGGCTTTGGATTCACCTCATTTGGATTTGTGGTTAAAAAGATATAAGGGTTTTTCTGCTAGGGACCCATCTGTAAGAAAAATCTTTACAAACTGGGCCTGGACAGAAAAACAGAAAGCACACTTCCAAGAGTACGCCTCTCTGCAGCGAAAATGTATTCCACTCTAGAACAGAGCCAGAATACACTTTCTCTTCAGGAAGACGTATTCAGTGGAATGTGTTTCCACTTAACCACGTCAGCAAGGGGCGGGGCGGGCCTTGAGTCAATGCTAGGTGGGGCGGGGGGGGGGGAGGGTCCATTGGCCAGCTGGAGGGGAGGGGTCGGCGTCTCCTTCTTCTTCCCGACGCCTCCCACAGATCAGATGAGGGACGCCGGCGCCAGCACTTGCTCTGGCGACTCGGGGCCACGGCAGGCTAGGGCGCCGCCGGGGATGGATGCGCCATTCCATCCTGCACCCGTGGGTGGCTGCGCTGGCCTTGGGAACTGCCGGAGTTGGGTGCGCCCCTGGCTCGGGCGGGAGGCGGCCACAGCGAGCTTGAGGTCGCGGAAAGAGGGCACTCGAGGAGAAGGGAAACAGCGGGGAGGCTCCAGAGGACTTGGGGAGGGCTGTGGTGAGGTTCGGAGGGAGAATGAGCGCTCGGTTTGCCGGAATCGGAGATGACCGAGGCGGAGGCCATGGTGGCAAAGGAGGGACAGGAGGGTGGCTCGAGCTCCGCGGAGCGGTCGGGGAGACTTCTGGGAGTGAGGGAGGTTGAGTGGTGAGCTCGGACAAGGCTGGGGTGGGCTTATATAGACGCGGGGCGAGGAGGCCGAGTTGTCGTCGCCGCGGACGCGTGTCCGGCATCGCAGATGCATGTGCACACGCATGAGCTCGCTGATAGACAACGGGGGAGGAGCAGTGGAGGTTCTCACGGGGTAGAGGAGGCCAACGGAGCACAGGGAGGAAGACGACGGCGAAGAACCGAGCCAAAACGCCACTGTGCGCTCGTGGGCACGCGGCGGCTTGCGTCGGTGAGGAAGCTGCCGGAGGGGGAGCGGTGTCCAGGTGATTGGCGACGACGAGAGGAAGACAATGGACATGCTCACGCGCGCTAAGATGATGAGGGGGAGAGGGGCCCGAGCAAGAATCCATCCTGGGCACGGCCAATGGCAGCAGAGTGCGCGCACAGGCTTGCCATTAACGCGGTCACCGCGTGCACTCGCGTGTAGCGGGGGAGAGGGGCTGGAACTTGTTGTCTAGTGGGTACTTCATCCAGGGTAGTTCTCAACTACGGTGGTAGTTCGGTTAAAAGTGATCTGGTTAAATGGTGAGAACCCTCTGAAGTTTACTGCAGTAAACATGGGTGAGCACTAGTGATCAACAGGAAGGGTTTTGGATCCAATGGAGTTGTCTGCGAGGTGGAGGTAAAGAAGGACTTTCATCCTGGTAACTTGGAGAAGAATTGGATCAAGATAAATCGTAGTTGCTTTGCAACTGACCAAAATGGTCTAGAAATGAGATTTTGAGTGAAAAGTACTCCCTCCGTTCCTAAATATTTGTCTTTCTAGAGATTTCAACAAGTGACTACATACGGAGCAAAATGAGTGAATCTACACTTCAGAATATGTCTATATAATCCCTATGTGATAGTCCATTTGAAATCTCTAAAAGACAAATATTTAGGAATGGAGGGAGTAATATATTAGGAGTATATCAAAACAAGAGTGATTTCTTTTAGGTTTGTGAACATGTACCACAATTCTACTACTTTGGATCCGTCGCAACGCACGGGCACATTGCTAGTAAAAGGAAAAGGCCTGTCGCGTTCGCGTCACACTCTCCCCACACACGCCCCGGAGTCGGGAGTGCTCCACGACCCGTACGGCACGACACATAGCTTAGGGAAGGCGTGTTGCCTAGCATTTTCACTTTCATGGGGGACTGCCGTTGAGCAAACCGACTATTGGCAAACCGCACCCTGCCCCCCGCCGGGTTGGAAAACAGAAATGTGGGGAAGATCTAGCTGTAACATGGAAGCCAAGAAATTTGGTGTCGGATGGAGCTCGTTGATAGAATAGGAGCATTTAGTACTACTCTACTCCTACTAGTACCAAGATTGTACTATACAACTAGTACTACCACTATACAACTAGTAGGTACATGCACGACACAGCATCGTAGGAACAAAAAACCGGGAAGATCTTGTTTTAGGTGATTTATCTTTTTTCAGTCAACGTAGTATGAATAATATGATGTGTGTGGCACCCATGAAGCTTATGTGGCTTGGTTGCATGGCTACGAAAGGTTAGAAAAAATTAAATAGATAATGTGTTTAGAGTGCACTCCACTAAATATATATACTTTGGATCCATTGCAACGGGCCAACACATCTATATCTATACCCCCTATATAGTGTGTGAATAACTTTGAAATTTGGTCGTTAGATGAAGCCAATCCGACAGTACAAAGATAGCAAATCCGAGCACTACAGGCCGTTGGATATCATCTACATTCCAACAGATTCTGCCACATGTAGAATCTAGAAGACTCCATGGTTGAACTTGATTCATGACTAACTTTGCCACAACTAAGCTTAGGCAAAGGGGCTATTTGGTTCTAGGCCTAACATTGCCACACTTCGCCACACATTTTTGCCAACCTTACCCAAAGTTAGAGGCTGTTTGGTTTGTGACTAACTTAGCCAAAGATTGCCACAACTAAGGTTAGGCAAGTTTGACCAACTTAGGTGAGTGTTTGGTTCAAGCCACACGTTAGGCAAGCCACACTTGGGGCCCACATGGCATACACACAAAAGTGTGGCAAGATTCCCTTAGGCTTGCCAATCCGACGGTACAAAGATGGCAAATCCGATGGTACAAAGATGGCAAATCCGAGCACTACTGGCCGTTGGATATCATCTACATTCCACCAGATTTTGCCACATGTAGAATCTAGAAGACTCCGCATGTAGAAGCATAATGCACAAACCACCAGAATCTCATGCGTGAAATGCACGTGTACCTTACTTGTAGTTGGGAGTAGTAGTAAGAAACAAATTGCGGGTTTGGCACGAGCTCGTACTGCGGGAGCACCACAAGACCTGCCGCAGGAGTTACATTTCCCTCTCTGGGCCCACGGGACCGAACTTCAGTGGCTTAGTGCCCGCCTATGAGTCAATGACATGCGGACCTTAAATGCGGCTGGCCCACATGTCATTCTCATGGTGGTGGTGTGGTTCGCGACTCACTCATTCGAGATGAACCGGCCGGCGGTGGCATGGCTGTGGCGAGGGTGCCACAGTTGGGCGTCGGGGCGTTACGAGGCGTAGATTGCCACACCGGCGGGTACTACCTGTAGTACGGAAGTACTCCAGCTGAGGATTGATGCCCGGGACGAAATGTGTCACAGCCGCTGGATGAAAATTCGATGGTGCAGGAGTACGGATCGGAGCACAGCAGCAGAGCAGGCATACCATGTACAATCGGGTGTGGCTGTGGTAGAAAGTTGATGGTCGCCGCAGTTCAGCTGGCCCGCATGTCATGCACACAAATGCAGAGGAGCGGTGGGGCCGAGAGGGATGAGGCGCACGTCGGGGGGGTGAGGATCCCCTGACGTGAACAATCCTACCATTCTTGCACTGACATGTGGGACCCACAAGTGTGGGTCCCACCTGTCAGCGAAGGAAAGGAAGGGTAAGGCGGTGATAACCACGTCAGAGGATCCATGTCCATGTCGGGGGACATCGTGCTTACAGGTAGGTTTGGAGCGGCGTCGTGGGAATCACGTGTGGGTGTGGAAGTGGTACAAACAAGAAACGTAATGGTCGCCGTGGTTCAACTTCCATGGACAAGCTGTCATGTCTGCTGACAAATGTATATCAAAACTAGAGTGTTTATATCTCAATCACGTGAACAAGTATTATTCTACTACTTTGGATCCATTGCAACGCACAGGCTAGCACATTGGTAGTAGTAGGGTCTATCTCTATCTCTAGAGGCCTTCCCTCATTCATCCTTTTCGCTCACAAGATAAACTACTCATACAAATGCATCTTGATGTACCGTGGAATGCACGAGGATGTTTCCTTGGGGGTCTCTCCAGCGCGGCGTGGCCGTAGTTGCAAATTGACGCCCCTTGAGATGCCGACGTTGAGGGGCGCTCGGATTTCCTCCGATGAGCAGGTAAGATGAGTTTGATCATGTAGTAAATGCACTCTAAAGACTACTTCCGTGTCCATTTCCTAATTCTCCCCCTGCCCACTGTTTCACAGGTTAGGCTCGGTGCGAGTGGAGATTGTCTTGCATATGTACGGGAGGGTACCAACATCAATTTGCACAACATTTACAATGGTGACACCGTTTCCGTAGAACCTTTGTCCAACATTGGGATCATCCATGCAACAGGCCATCGCATGAATTGGTACGATAGAACCCCGGTGAGATTGAATAAGATAGCACGAACCTTGCACATGGCGGTCAAAGGTGGACCATGCTGTCTGCGGCCGATTTGTTGTCGTACAAGTACGAAGACGATGTGCTCCTTTCTAACTACAAATGAAATTTAACTTGCCTAATATTCTGCAGCACCATGAGGACCTTGACCAGCTGACTATGCCTTTTACCCATGAGGAGATTGATGCTGTTATCAAAGAAATGCCAGCCGATCGTGCTCCCAGCCCGGATGGATTCAGTGGTGCATTCCTTAAAGCTTGCTGGCCTATTATCAAACACGATTTTTATAACCTCTGTGAAACATTCCACCAAGGAGACTTGGCCTCTCCAGTATAAATGATGGCCTCATCACACTGATTCCTAAGATCACCTCACCTGAGACTGTTAATGATTACCGCCCGATCACCCTTCTCAATTGCTGTCTTAAGCTAATTACAAAGCTGCTAGCTAATCGCCTGCAACGAGTGATCTTAAAGGTTATCCACAAAAACCAATATGGTTTCATAAAAGGGAGGACGATACAGGATTGCCTGGCCTGGGCATTTCAATATATCCATCAATGCCATGCATCGAAGAAGCAGATTATCTTGTTGAAACTGGATTTCGCTAAAGCCTTTGATACAATCGAACACGCTCCCATGATCACCATCATGAAACACCTGGGATTTAACGACAAGTGGCTGTCTTGGATTAATTGCATCTTCTCGACAGGGCGATCATCAGTTCTACTGAATGGTGTCCCGGGCCGACAATTCCACTGCCGCACAGGTGTACGCCAGGGGGACCCTCTCTCCCCATTGATCTTCATCATTGCGGCTGATCTACTACAAGCTGCTATTAATGACGCCTTTAGAGAAGGGAAAGTCCAACTGCCCTTTCCCTGCATCGACCAAACGGACTACCCAGTAATCCAATACGCCGACGACACCATCTTGGCCATGCCTGCATGCCCTCAGCAAGCTGCAGTCATCAAACAAATCCTTGTGGACTATGCTTCTTCCATCGGCCTCCGAATTAATTTCCACAAGTCAACACTAATCCCAATCAACATGACTCAAGAGGCTGCCTTGGCGCTTGCGACCTTCTTTGGATGCTCAGTCGGATCCATGCCCTTTACCTATCTTGGATTGCCTCTCGGCACGTCTAAACCGACCATCCTTGATCTGATGCCCCTAGTCTGTAGTGCTGAACGACGACTCACCTCCACGATCTCAATGATGTCCTACGGGGGCAAACTCTCGTGGCTAAACGCTACCGTCACATCTCTACTCATCTACGCCATGTGCACTCTCAAATTTCCGCCCCAGTTAATTGAGATGCTCGACAAAATCAGAAGGAGATGTCTCTGGACCAAAAAGACGGAACATGGGGACAAGTGCAATTCCCTTGCCGCGTGGGAGATGGTGTGCAAACCCAAAAAACATGGCGGCCTTGGGGTTATCAACATTAAGGTGCAGAATGATGCCCTACTCATGAAATTTTTACACAAGTTTTACAACAAGCTTGATGTCCCCTGGGTGCAGCTCATTTGGAACACATACTATACCGATAAGGTTCCTCACGCCACTGACCCTGTCGGCTCTTTCTGGTGGCGCCAAATCCTCAAACTTACGCCTGTATTTCGAGGGATTTCACAGGTCCGAATCGTCTCGGGTGACACTGCTCTGGTTTGGAAAGATCTCTGGGCGCCAGATATTTTGCAGGCTTCTCACCCCCATGCATTCTCCTTCTCCATGCACGAGGACGAGACTGTCAAGGATTTCTTGGAGAGCACGGCATTGTCGGAAACATTTCACCTACCACTCTCCCTGCAGGCCCTGGATGAAGTCCGAGACATCCAGCAGATCTCAACGCACGCCCATCCGTCCGCGTCTGTTAATGATATTTGGTACTATACCTGGGGGAAATCTATTTACCGGCCGTCGGACTACTACAAATTCTTCTTCCGAGACGCCAACGCCCACCCAGCCTTCTCCTTACTCTGGCGCTCTCGTTGCATCATGCGGATCAAAGTCTTTGGTTGGCTGCTGATGGTCGACCGTCTAAACACACGTGACATGCTCAAGCGTCGACATTTTGACATAGGTGACGACCACAGCTGCCTGCTCTGCGGCAATCATGACGAAGAAACTGTGGATCATATGATATTTACTTGCACATTCAGTCAATCTTGCTGGTGTAAACTTGGGATCAGCTGGCCACCCTTCACCTGCCGCCTACAACTACTTCAACAGGCTAAACACTCCTGGGGACGTCCATTATTCTTTGAAATCTTCCTGGTGGCAGCCTGGAGTCTCTGGAAAGAAAGAAACAACAAACATTTCAGGAGGATTACGCCAACTATCGGTGGGTGGCTGAATAGATTCAAGGAAGACTTTGATCTCCTCAAACATAGGACTAGGGGGAGTCATCCTGCTTTTATTTCTTCTTTTGTTTCTGAATTGAACTAATAACACCACGCCTCGACCAGCTGCCCCCTCTGGAAGGGCAGCATGGCACAATAGGGCAACTACATATGTACTAACCCTTGTAACACCCTGTCTATATATACATATATGAAAACACAGTAGGAGCCTTTCCTACTGTTTACCCTTCAAAAAAAAAACTGCATCTTCGCGGTGACAAACCAGGGGACTTGTTTCGTATGGGACACCTCCTACGATATACTCCCTCTCTCTCAGTTTATTAGTTTTGAATCTTTTCATTTTATAAGTTTCAAATTCAAATTTAGAGCTCCCCATCACATGTTGAGATTACAATGTCCATTAAATCGTTGCGTGCATGTATAGTAAAGAAAAAAAATCTTGAGTTTGGCATGAGTTCATGCAACGGTGGCACCAGCCTGGCGCATAAGTTAGATTTCCCTCTCAGGGCCCTCGGGACTGAGCTTCAACGCCTTACTACACCTGCCTTTGAGTCAATAACATGTGGACCCGATAGGTGGCTGGTCCATATGTAATGCTCCCAGAGGTAGAGGGGCAGTGGGGCCGAGAGGGGTGAGCCGCAGGTCGGGGATGTGTGGTGTCATGGGTTCGTGCAACGTCGTGGGAATCGTGTGTGGCTGTGGTAGAAACTTGATGCTCGCCGCATTTAAGGTGGACCACATGTCATGCACACAAAGGCAGAGGGTGGTGCGGCCGAGAGGGGTGAGGCGCACGTCGGGGGACATGGCGCCGTGGGTTGGAGCTGCGTCGTGGGAATCGCGAGCGGCAGTGGATGAAACATGATTGTCGTCGTAGTTGAACTTCCATGGACAATCTCTCATGTCTATGGACACATGCATTGCATACCGATCACTGGAAGGAGTAGTAGAGAAAGCTTGGTGGACAAATAGTTCCTTACAGTCAAGCGGACCCACGCTACTAGTACTTGTTCCAAAGACATGCACACCATTGAAACAGTCCATCTATATCAATATACACCAAGACGGAATAATTCTTTTGTACAAGAGAGGAAATAGTTCATCCATCCATAATGCCCTGCTGCTAGTGCAGCCTTATCTTCCTCTTCTTGTTGTTGTTCTCATTTTCTGTGCGAGACGGCTTCGCCACAAGCTCTTTGGACCTTGCAGCTATCTCGAAACTCACACGGGCATCTAGGGCGGCATATTTTATCCGCTCGTACGTCAAGGGATAATTCTCCCATCCAGACGACCTTAATGCCACCGTCTCATCAACCTTCTGAAGATTTGTACCGAGCACAAAATTTGCTACGTCGAATAGGGATGGTGTCTATTTATCACAATCTTCTACAGGAATTTTGATTCTGGTTTGTAGGTCAACGATGCTTTTCAAATCAAGGTTGTACGGCTCTAGCTTCTGTTTGTCCCCTTCGATGGCTGCCCCACAGAAGTATATGTCCTCCCGAGACAAGAAATCATGAAGCTCACCTGGTATGGAGGGAGCGTGTATGATGTGGTACACCAAAACCTCATCTTCGAGGCACAGCTAAAGGATAGCAGCGCGTTGGATCTTCCCAGTGGCACGCTCCGTGTACTCTGTGTTGAGACCGATGACCCTCGTCTCTACCTTTTCGAGGGAGTTCGATACATTGTTGATCCACTTCCGAACAACCCTTGGGTGGACGGTGATGGTGGCAACTATGCTCAACAAGCCTTCGATGAGGACATGTTGGACGCTAAAAACCTACATCTCAATCACTTTCGCCATTTGGAACCGCTGGAACGGAGGGCTATGGTTTGGAGAATTAGGATTAGATAGCTAGTCTAATTGAAGTAGTAGATGATTATTTATAGAGGTTAAAACAATGTGAACGCGGTGGGGTTTGGATGCAAATGAAGACGAAGGGGAGGTGGGGAAACCGAGGAAAATCGGTTCCTAGTGGAGAAGTAAATGGGAGAAGTGGCGTGCAGGCAGTAGATTAGACGGTTAAGTAGACTAAACAAAAAGGCTATGCGAGGAGTCGTAACTGTTCGTGTACCTGCCATCCTTCCTAATAGGTGGTACCTATGCAAACTGCTAAAAAATGTGTCATAGCTGGTTCAGATGGATATTGGCGCGTGCGTGGGAGACACAACATTCTCTGGTTAAGGAATACACGGTTATCCTCATCAAAAAAGAAAAGGCCCATCTTTGCACTTCCGCATGCACGAGAATTTGGTTCTGCTCGCAATGTGGATGATACCTGGAGGATGAAGTGAACAGCCATGCTAGCACGGGAGACCTATTTTCGCTATACAGTACTGGAGTACTCATGTTCCTACTACTACTACTACTACTACTACTACTACTACTACTACTACTACTACTACTAGTAGTAGTAGTAGTAGTAGTAGTAATAGTAGTAGTAGTAGTAGTAGTAGTAGTAGTAGTAGTAGTAGTAGTAGTAGTAGTACAACTGTGGTACACTTGATGGTCAAAATACTATTCATCTGGTCCTCACAGTGAAGTGACAACACCCTACGCGTGACACTAGTCCATGCGGTGTGTTCGAGTTACCAAAGTCAGCCTCACCCTGTACACTGTGTAGGCTGTCACCGCCGTTGTACAGCACATTAGCATGCCTCGCCTCGTCTCCCTCTCCCCTCCCATAGCACCAGTCCATCGGACGTTCCACTCCATCTCCATCTCCATCTTCGTCTGCATCTCACTGTGCCCCCGTGTACCATCGTCTCGCTCGCACCGATAGCCTTCTCCCCAGTAAATCAAGCCCCCCAAAAACACCACCTTCCAAACTCCACCATGGCCGAACGCGAACCGCGCAACATCCATATGAGCCGCGATTCAAGCAGTATCCCCAGTGACATCCTCGACCTCTGTTGTTCGTGTATGGATATGATGAGCGCCTTGCGGCTGGCTGCATGCTCGAGGGACATGCACACGGCCATCGTCGAAGCGAGGCCTAAGCTTTTCAAGACACCCTGCTTGCTGCTATCTGGTCTTGCGAGATTGGCTCACCATGATACGGATGCGTACATGATGCCCCTCGACTTCAATCCGATCTCCATTAGCCGAAACTTCTTTGCAGGTATGTAGTGGGTCGACGTACATCATTTCCCTCGACTTCGATCCGATCACCATCGCCCAAAACTTCTTGGCAGGTATGTACTGGGTCGGCATGAACTCCCACTGGATGGCTGCCTTCAGAGAAGGGGAAGACGGTAAAAAGTTGGTGCTCGTGAACTTCCAGACCTCCCATGAGATTATCCTTCCTCCATTGGATTATATAGAGTTTTACCATCGCGGTCCAAGTCATCTAGATTACCACGTCAGTTGGAAGGACCTTGTTTTGCAGAAGATTGTAATCTGCCAAGTGCCTACACGACATGCGAGTTACGCAGACTTCAAGCTAATTGCCTTGTTCGACCGCAGACTCGCCTATCTTTACGCCGGTGCCTTCTTTAGCTGGAGACAACTCATCTCGCAGTGGATCATCGTCAAAGCTGATACACACTTCTGTGATGCTATTGAACACAATGGCATCATCTACGCAATCGACAAAGCAGATGGCACCACGTATTGCTGGGACGGCGCGTGTAAGTTGTTTCCGTCTCATGCTTATGATGACGCCATGACACTGTTTGAACTTTTTGTGATGATTGGCATATCCCTGTTTGAGCGGAATTTGAGTAGAACTATGGCAATGTATTAGAGACGTCATAAATCAGCTGTATTTGGAATGAGTTAATTCATGCGATTGTGACCAAGTCATTACAGCCAATTTGTACCCCTGAATAATCAAATGGTTAGGAATATATGGATATTCTCCTTATTTTACAGTAATCTATATACTACTACTAAATATGAGTGTGTATCAATGGCCATGTTAATTTCATCATTTTCATGATGTAGAAACATGCACCACACTGTTGGTTTCATCTAACCATACATTAGGGAAGTAAATGTGCATATGGAGAACTCTATATTTGGAAGTAGTGAAATCCTGCAATGCTTACCATGTGTACATACCTATATCCGCCCTTCAGCAATCAATGGCTAGAATAATATCCTCACAAAAATTTTGCCCGCAAAACACGAGTATACAACAATGCATGGTCTGTTAGTTACCTTGAAGAATTTGTTTGTGAGGACAGAACATGATTACATAACATGCATGACATGGTAGTTTCCTATGAAGAATCCATTGCGAGATAACATGAGTATAACCATGCATGGCAGTTCTATATTTTCGAACCCAGTATACATTTCCCTATATTTTCCTCCCTGCTCAAACAGGGACATATCAATGTTGTTTCTTGCATTATCCTACTCATACTCTAAACAATGTTGATCTTACATTAACAATGCCTGTCCTTTTTGATATGATGTAGTGTCCCTACAGTTACTGCCCTTTGTAATCACACCACCTTTGCCAAAAACAGGGAAGCACAGCTGGTTCCTCGCTCGATCAGACGATGTCAAAAGACTGATGATCATTCGGACACATGAGCCGGAAAAGTTATATTGCAAAAAACCCACACTATACAAGCACCGTGAAATACGTCAGTATCCAGACAGTGGCTGTTGATACGTCTCCAACGTATCTATAAATTTTGATTGCTCCATGCTATATTGTCTACTGTTTTGGACATTATTGGGGTTTATTATCCACTTTTATATTATTTTTGGGACTAACCTATTAACCGGAGGCCCAGCCCAGAATTGTTGTTTTTTGCCTATTTCAAGGTTTTGAAGAAAAGTAATATCAAACGGAGCGCAAACGGAATGAAGCCTTCGGGAACGTGATTTTCTCAATGAACAAGACGTAGGAGACTTGGACCCTACGTCAAGACACGAAAGAGGAGGCCACGAGGTAGGGGGCGTGCCTTCCCCCCCAGGCGCCCCCTCCACCCTCGTGGGCCCCCTGTTGCTCCACCGACGTACTCCTTCCTACTATATATACCTACGTACCCCCAAATGATCAGATACGGAGCCAAAACCCTAATTCCACCACCGCAAATTTCTGTATCCACGAGATCCCATCTTGGGGCCTGTTCCGGAGCTCCCCCGGAGGGGGTATCGATCACGGAGGGCTTCTACATCAACACCATAGCCCCTCCGATGAAGTGTGAGTAGTTTACCTTAGACCTACGGGTCCATAATTAGTAGCTAGATGGCTTCTTCTCTCTTTTTGTATCTCAATACAATGTTCTCCCCCTCTCTTGTGGAGATCTATTCGATGTAATCTTCTTTTTGCGGTGTATTTGTTGAGATCGATGAATTGTGGGTTTATGATCAAGTCTATCTATGAACAATATTTGAATCTTCTCTGAATTCTTTTCTGTATGATTGGTTATCTTTGCAAGTCTCTTTGAATTATCAGTTTGGTTTGGCCTACTAGATTGATCTTTCTTGCAATGGGAGAAGTTCTTAGCTTTGGGTTCAATCTTGCGGTGTCATTTCCCAGTGACAGTAGGGGCAGCAAGGCACGTATGTATTGTTTCCATCGAGGATAACAAGATGGGGTTTATATCATATTGCATGAGTTTATCCCTTTACATCATGTCATCTTGCTTAAAGCATTACTCTATTCTTTTGAACTTAATACTCTAGATGCATGCTGGATAGCGGACGACGAGTGGAGTAATAGTAGTAGATACATGCAAGAGTCCATCTACTTGTCTCGGACGTGATGCCTATATACATGATCATACCTAGATATTCTCATAACTATGATCAATTCTGTCAATTGCTCAACAGTAATTTGTCCACCCACCGTAGAATACTTATGCTCTCGAGAGAAGCCACTAGTGAAACCTATGGCCCTCGGGTCTATCTTCATCATATTAATCTACCAATACTTAGTTATTTCCTTTTGCTTTTACTTTGCATTTATTTTACTTTGCATCTTTATCATAAAAAATACCAAAAATATTATCTTATCATATCTATCAGGTCTCACTCTCGTAAGTGGCCGTGTAGGGATTGACAACCCCTTATCGAGTTGGTTGTGAGGATTTATTTGTTTTGTGCAGGTACAAGGGAATTACGCGTAGCCTCCTACTGGATTGATACCTTGGTTCTCAAAAACTGAGGTAAATACCTACGCTACTTTGCTGCATCATCCCTTCCTCTTCGGGGAAAACCAACGCAGTGCTCAAGATGTAGCAAGAAGGATTTCTGGCGCCGTTGCTGGGGAGGTCTACGCAAAAGTTAATATACCAAGTACCCATCACATATCCTTATCTCCCTCATTAGATTATTTGCCATTTGCCTCTCTGTCGGTGTCAAAACCGGCGGATCTCGGGTAGGGGGTCCTGAACTATGCGTCTAAGGCGGATGGTAACAGGAGGCACGTGACACGATGTTTTAACCAGGTTCGGGCCCTCTTGATGGAGGTAAAACCCTACGTCCTGCTTGATTATTCTTGATAATATGAGTAGTACAAGAGTTGATCTACCACGAGATTAGAGATGCTAAACCCTAGAAGCTAGCCTATTGTATGACTGTATGTTGTCCTACGGACTAAAACCCTCTAGTTTATACAGACACCGAAGGGGGCTAGGGTTACACAGAGTCAGTTACAAGGAAGGAGATCTACATATCCGTATTGCCAACCTTGCCTTCCACGCCAAGGACAGTCCCATCCGGACACGGGACGAAGTCTTCAATCTTGTATCGTCATAGTCCAACAGTCCGGCCAAAGGATATAAACCGGCTGTCCGGATACCCCCTAATCCAGGATGCCCTCAGTCGCCCCTGAACCAGGCTTCAATGACGATGAGTCCGGCGAGCAGATTGTCTTCGGCATTGCAAGGCGGGTTCCTCCTCCGAATACTTCATAGAAGATTTTGAACACGAGGATCGTGTCCGGCTCTGCAAAATAAGTTCCACATACCACCGTAGAGGGAATAATATTTACACAAATCTAATCTGTTGACGTACCCCATAGTGTGACATCACACCACAGCCAGGTCTTTATTCGAATTGTTTTTCCTAACCTATCTCAGCGTGTTTCGCGAGGCGGTTTTCTTGGCACGTCTTGTCGAAGCAGAGATCGTGTCCCCTTATTACGTGATTCCCATTAATACAGACATGGGTAACCCAACCGCACCTATTAGTAGGACTCCTAAATCTTTGGCAAGTCCCAAACGGCCACGAGGAGGACGCTTGATATTCACCCTCTTTATAAAGGGGACAAGGCCTTTTCCTCTCGATTTTAATCGAATCCGCCTCTAGCATCGAATTCCAACACCCAAAGCTCAGGTTTAGTCACTTCCGACCTTCAACTATGTTCGGATCCAACCTTCAAGGTTGGTGGATGCCTTCCTCCATCACAGAGGAGGACATCAACAAGTTGAGAGAGGCCAGATATCTAACTGCTGAAATTTTGCATCGGCTGCCTGCCCAAGGGTTGGTTGTCCCTACTCCTGAACCCAACGAGAGCGTCATGTTCGTCTCCCACTTCCTCCGAGGACTAGGCCTCGCTCTGGATCCCTTTGTTAGGGGTCTTATGTTCTATTACGGGCTAGATTTTCACGATCTGGCCCCGGATTCCCTTCTTCACATCTCGACATTTATTGTCGTATGTGAGGCCTTCCTCTGCATTACCCCTCACTTCGGCCTATGGTTGAAGACCTTCAATGTGAAGCCGAAGATGATCGAGGGGTAGCACGCGGCGTGCGGAGGCACTTCAATAAGAAAAATTGCTAACGCTCCATGGCCTGAGGGTTACTTCCCAGAGGTGTCCGGATTGTGGCAACGAGAGTGGTTCTACATCACAACTCCCCGAACTGCCGAGTGGGTAGCTGCCCCCGCCTTCCGCTTAGGCCCCCCACCACAACTGATGTCGTGGATCAGCAGGGGGCTGAGTTGGGGTCCAGCTAAGGATGTGCCAATTCTGCAAAGTCGTATCCGAGATCTCTTCGAGATAGATATCAGTCTGGTTATGGTAGTGCAAGTTATGCTAGTCCGTCAAGTCCAGCCTTGCAAACGCCGGCCCCTTCGCATGTGGGAATTCAACCCGGAAGGACCGCGAGCTATCCAACATTTCCTCGGCATGACACACGAAGAGATGTACAAATTGTTCTTCGGACCACAAATAATGTGTCCGGACATCACTGAGGACGCAGGTCTGAGCTGCACTCGCCGGGATACCCAAGTAAGTTGCCCCGCATCCGAACACACTGTCCGTTTTATTTATAGCAACGTTGCCCTAAAAAAGAAAAACCGCTCTTTGTCCATGATTGGATAGCGAAGGAAAAGTTGATCATGTGTCCGGCCCCCCTCCCTGAGACCTCACCAAATCCCGTGCTAACGAGGATGCTGGAGATCGTGCCTTATCAAGCGCCCTTGGGAGAAGATAAAGGGGGAACAAAGAGTTTAGCGCCTCTGCGAAGGAGGTTAGCCGGGGAGGAGGGACTGAAACTTCCTCTCCCCAGAGAAGGGAGAGGACCGCCTCCGAGGACCCGGAGACAATGGTCTCCAAACGGGGGAAGAAATCTTCGCCGCAGGGTCCTGCCTCGGGGGCTACCCCGGCCGCACTATGCCCTCAAGGGGATCATCCGTCCACCGAGCTGTAAGTAAAAGGGTACTTAATAATGAAAATATCTCGCTTTAGTTCTGAGGAAAATAATCGAAGCATTTATCTTGTAGTTCTGATCTTAGCCCTTCTCAGCAGAGCTCATCTTTAGGGGATCTTCTTCCAGAGATAATGGAGAGCGAAACGCCCCCCCTGCCACACCGCCTCACGAGGTGGGTGACCCCGAGGTGTTGTCGCGGAGGGTTTCTCCTGATCTGGCAAGGCCAGAAGGTAATCCTATGGCCACCCGAAGTCCTCAGTATCCGGCTCTTGAAGAGAGCAATCCAAAGAGTCCGGCACTGTCTGGTGTGCGGTCGGACGTACTGAGGGATCTGCTAGAGCAAGCGGCTATCTCAGAAGAGCACCACATGTTGATGGGTACGGTGATTGAAAGGATTTCGTCCGCCGAAAGCGGGTTGCATGAAGGCTTTATGAGTCTACTGACGGGTTTTGAGGTACGTGAAATGATGTACATTTTTGACAGTACCGCAAATTTTTAGATGTGCCCTGTGTAGATAGTAGCCCCTGAGACTCTGGTTGTTGTCGAAAACGGCGGCAAACAAAGGATCATAGTCCCAGGTAATAACTAGGCCGCCTTTATGTGCAGGTGGTTGAAGCTCCGGTGGTTAGCCGGACTGATGGGTTTGCCGAACTAAGGCGGCAGCTGGATGCGGCAGATGTCGACATCGTGCTTGTCAACAAGCGGCTTGACGCGGCACAAGGTCAGTGATTTTTCTGATGATCGTAACATAGTAAGAGCAGCATGATGCCAGTATCTTTAATATGTTGTGACTGCAAATGGAGCTTCCGCTGTGGAGACCCTTCGGGCGGAACTTGCCCAAGCCAAGGAGCAGCAATGCGGCCGCTTTAAAGGCGGCCGAGGGTTTAAAGGCCGAACAGGCAGCACATTGTGAGAGCAAAGAAAAAATTGCCAAGATGGTCGTAGAGTTAAAAGATGTTGTTGACCGTTATCGGCTTCTTGAAGAGGAAAACCGGGCGAAGGCGATGGACCTAGAGAAAGCCCGGGTGGCTGCCAAGGAAGCCCGCTCCAAAATTAGAGTGACGAAGGAGGAGCTAAATCAAGCTGCAGATATCGTTTCTGGAAAGCCCTTCTTGTTACGGACTATGTTCGGAGATCCAAAATATGCTCCTCTAGACCGGCTATGGAGTTCTGCGGACGAGTACATGGATTTGGCTGCAAGTGCTGCTGATGCGGCCGAGTACTTCAAGGATCAGAAGGGTCCTAAAGTGGAGAAGTTGTTCTGGTCACAGTTTCACGCTCCAGTCCGTCCGCTGTTGCTGAATGAGCTATTGACCGGTTGGGCCGAGCTCCATAGATTATCCGGACTTGCCATGAGGTCCGTAGTGGATCATTTGTGGCCAGGAGGGCCAAGGCCAAATAGCTTCTTTAGCTTGGTGCAACAATTCCTTGGTGTTGTGCCACGCATCGATGCTGTAAAGAGGTCGGCATGCATAGAGGGCTCGTGGATGGCCCTTCCCCGTGTCAAAACATACTGGGCGGAGATGGATGCCAGCACTGTTGCGGCACAGGGTCCAGCCATAGGCCGAGTGGCTGCCGAGCACTACTTTGAAATTCTTGAAGGCGCTCGTTTGATAGAGGCTCAATGCTCGAAGAATATTATGTTTAAGTGACATGTATTCCCATTGTAAGAACAATGTTTTATTGAATTTATCAAGGATGTATTTATACTTTTACCCGAAAATGCTATGATGCCTCCTGTGCGGCCGTTTATGTATATATGTATATAACCTGAAAGATGGCAGTCATCGGCTTCAGCCCCCACGCATATAATGTGGGGGAGTTCGCAGAAGACGCATGTTTGCACTTGATCCAACGTCTTGGTCCATTAAGGAGGTGATAGCGTAGCGAACTATGCAATCGGACTATAATGCTTTAACACTTTCACTTAGCTAGAGGAGTTTGACAGTGGGGCTACTATATAGCCCCTGGTGGCTCCGCGCTCATCCGAATTCGGGGCGCGTATATGCCTGGCCGGGAAACGGCCCTTCGTTAAGGCGGAGGAATCCCGAAGATTCCGCTAGGTCATCAAGTGGTTGACCAGTCTCATGCTATATCATGACAGTCAGTTTTCGGCTTTCTCTACTGAGGTGCTCGGCAGGATGAATCAGGGCACAATCGTAGTAGTTCTCCTGGTGCCGCCTTAGCCGATAGAGCAGAACGTAAGGCAGCAAAACAAAGGAGCCGGGCAAACCCAACATTTGACCAAATACATGATTCGGAGCTGATGCATATAAGGCCAAACTCACGACACCGAACACTCCCTAGGGTATTCGGTCTTTATGATGTAAACCGGGTCAAAACAGTGCCCTTTGTAATGAGCCCCTGGTGTCCAGGTACGTGCAATATTCTGACGTGGCCACATGCCAATACGTCAGCATCCTTCTCGATTGTACTGAGAATCCGAGGGATGTGTATCAACAAGAGACAGTAAAAAAGGTTTACGCAGGGTCTTAATCTAAAAAGAATCCTCGGAACGGGTCCCTGCTGCACGTCTGCGCCTGTCCGTTGTGCCGTATTCTGGACGGGTGTAGCATGATGGTCATCTAAAAAAGAAAGGAACTTAATTGAAAAGTTGTCGTGCAAAAGGTAGGTTATACTAAATAAACCATGTACAGTTCAAAATGAGCAAAGTTGAGCCTCATTGCCACTTGTTTGCGCGTGTTGAGCCCCTTGTATTGTAATAGGGGTATAGCCATCAAACCTGTATCAATTACATATAGCTGCACTGGACTCGTCCAACCGCGTCTGTGGTCTTAACGGCATGTCAGATGCTATAGTTGGTGAGGCCGTTTAGTGTGCTGCTCCCAAGGCAGCCGCACGGTCTTCCGCACGCAAGGAGCGCTCAATATTTCCATTTACTGTAATGATGCCACATGGATCGGGCATCTTAAGCATGAGAGAAGCGTAATGTGGTATTGCGTTAAAGCGAGCGAAAGCTTCGCGTCCGATTAGTGCTTGATAACCACTTTGGAACGGAGCGATGTGGAACGTTAAATTTTCGCTGCGGAAGTTATCGGGAAAGCCGAATATAACCTCTAGTAGCAGGGAGCCCGTGCAATGGGCCTCTGGGCCTGGCGTTACTCCTTTAAAGGTAGTATGGCTGCGGCTAATTTTTGTTGGGTCTATCCCCATTTTGCGGACTGTGTCCTGATATATTAGGTTTAAACTGCTGCCGCCGTCCATCAGGACTCGTGTGAAGTGGTATCCGTCAATTATTGGGTCTAATACCAAGGCAGCCCATCCTGCACGCTGAATAATTGCCAATTAATCCCGATGGTCAAAGGTGATCGGTTGGGACGACCAGTGGCAGAACTCCGCGGTGATAGGCCCTGGGGCATGTGTCTCTAGGAGTGCCGCTTTGTTTCTCCCCTTTGTCACGTGTAACACGTTTACTGTTTTGACTTCTGGTGGGAATTTCTTGTGTTTCCCAGTGCTTTGCTTGTGAGGCTCGTCCTCGTCTTCGCTTGGTGTATCATGCCCCTTATGTTCGGCGTTGAGCCTGCCGGACTGCTTGAAGACCCAACATTCTCTATGGGTATGATTTGCAGGTTTATCGGGGGTGCTGTGGATCTGACATATTATATCCAGAATCTTGTTTAGGATGGACAGTTCGTCTCTGTTGCCTTTGGAGGGAAGCTTTTGTTGACCTGGCCGAGAGCTTCTAAATCCGGCGTTTACCGCCGTGCTCTTCGGGTTGTCTTCTTTATTCCGGCGCTTGTTTTTTCTGCGTCGTGGTTTCCCGTTTCTGTCCCTGACTTCGAATGTACTTGGGTCGCTAGCGCTGCATCGGGCTAACCAGCTGTCATCGCCCGCGCAAAAGCGGGTCATGAGGCTTGTTGATGCTACCATTGTTCTCGGTTTTTCTTGGCCGAGGTGTCTGGTAAGCCATTCGTCACGAATGCTGTGCTTAAAAGCTGCTGAGGCTTTGGCGTCCGGGCAGTCGACTATTTGGTTCTTTTTAGTGAGAAACCTGTTCCAAAGCTTTCGGGCTGACTCTCCGGGCTGTTGAGTTATATGACTCAAATCGTCTGCATCCAGTGGTCGGACATAGGTCCTTTGAAAATTTTCCCGAAAAGCGTCTTCGAGCTCTTCCCATCTTCCAATGGGGTTTTCGGGGAGGCTTTTAAGCCAGTGCCGAGCTGGTCCTTTGAGCTTGAGGGGTAAGTACTTGATGGCATGGAGATCGTCTCCTCGAGCCATATGGATATGGAGGATGTAGTCCTCAATCCAGACCCCAGGGTCTGTCGTTCCATCGTACACCTCTATGTTTACGGGTTTGAATCCCTCTGGAAATTCATGGTCCAGCACCTCATCGGTGAAACATAGGGGGTGTGCGGCACCCCTGTATTTGGGTGTACCGTGGTGTTGGGATGTTTTTTGTGTTGCATTGCATGCTGGAGCGCGCTTGCATGGCCCATAGATGGATCTGGTTGCGCCGTCCTTTTGATGCGAGCCCTCACGTGGATCGGGTACTGGCTTATGTGCGGCGTCGTTTGCCGCTCTATGTTGGCCACGAGGTCGTCTATCCAACCGGATGGCTGTTTGGTTTTCTGATTGCGGGGGATCTAAGGCCTCCTCATCGAATTCAGGAAGCAACTTTCGCTTCGGGTAGCTCTTCGTGTGGCGATTACCGCCGTACTTCGCTGCAGTGTTGAGTACTTCACTCCATCTGATTCTGAGTGTGTCTTGTGCAGCCCTGAGCCTTTGCTTATGCTTTTTCAGACTCATCGCAGTGGCAACAAGCCTTTGATAGGTATTCTGTTGCTCCGGGGTGCATGTCCGGTGTGATGTCATCCGGACTGTTATTTTCCACGGAGTCGGGTTGTTCGGTTTGATTCTCCGTGTTGGCGTGGTTGGATGATGGTTCAATGCCGTGTTTGTCGTCCGCTGGCTCGCCTTGCTCTATCGCTGGGTTTATATGATCGCTTCTTCTGCCGAGGCGGGATTTGGAGCGGCGCTTACGACGCCGCTTTGACTGCTTCTCGAGGGAACAACCCTTCGGTGCGTCCTTTCGTTCTTCGTCGTTGTTTTCTTTAGGTATGTCCACCATGTATACATCAAATGATGAAGTGGGCGTCCAGTGCCCTGTGGGTAGTGGTTCCTGTTCGTCTCCTGCATCGTCGTCCATACCGTCGATGCCTTTGGAGTCGAAGTCGAGCATGTCGGTCAAATCGTCGACAGTGGCTACTAAGTGGGTGGTGGGTGGGCGACGAATTTCTTCGTCATCTGCATCCCAATTCTGCCGGACATAGTTCGGCCAGGGCTCTCCTGACAGAGAGAGAGAGAGAGCTTAATGAGTTCAGTATGTCACCGAAATGCGAGTGATGAAAGATATCCGCGGAGGTGAACTCGATGATCGGCGCCCAGTTGGATTCGATGGGCACGGGCGCAGGCGGTTCGGAGTCCGTGGCCGGGGAGGAATCCGGCAGTTTGGCGTCACGACTCTTGTGAAGGGTAAGGTCGATACTCGGCTCGATCGCCGATGAGAGTGCAGCCTCCGCGGCGGGGTCTATCCACCCGTCACTGGATGGCGCAATTGTCTCTGATTTGAGGGTCGGAGCGGTCGCCGGTGCGATCTCCCGAACACTGTCCGATGGTGGAGCTAAGTCATGCTCATCGTGGTCGTGTGGCGCACTCGGCAAGGGCTCGAATCCGTCGAAGATCAAGTCTCCGTGGATGTCGGCTGTGTAGTTCAAGTTTCCAAATCTAACCTGATAGCCAGGGGCATAGCTCTCGATCTGCTCCAAATGGCCAAGCGAGTTGGCCCGCAGTGCAGAGCCGCCGAATACAAATATCTGCCCGAGGAGAAAAGTCTCACCCTGGACTGCATTGCTATCGATGATCGAAGGAGCCATCAAGCCTAATGATGAAGACACAGAGGAACTCTCAATGAAAGCACCAATGTCGGTGTCAAAACCGGTGGATCTCGGGTAGGGGGTCCCGAACTATGCGTCTAAGGCGGATGGTAACAGGAGGCAGGGGACACGATGTTTTACCCAGGTTCGGGCCCTCTTGATGGAGGTAAAACCCTACGTCCTGCTTGATTATTCTTGATAATATGAGTAGTACAAGAGTTGATCTACCACGAGATCAGAGAGGCTAAACCCTAGAAGCTAGCCTATGGTATGATTGTATGTTGTCCTACGGACTTAAACCCTCCAGTTTATATAGACACCGGAGGGGGATAGGGTTACATAGAGTCGGTTACAAGGAAGGAGATCTACATATCCGTATTGCCAAGCTTGCCTTCCACGCCAAGGAGAGTCCCATCCGGACACGGGACGAAGTCTTCAATCTTGTATCTTCATAGTCCAACAGTCCGGCCAAAGGATATCATCCGGCTGTCCGGATACCCCCTAATCCAGGACTCCCTCACTCTCGTTTTCCTCTCCCCCACTTCACCCTTGCCGTTTTATTTGCTCTCTCTCTCTCTCTCAATCCTCCTCTTTCCGGTTTGCCTCTTTTTTCCCACTTGCTTTTTGTTTGCTTGTGTGTTAGTTTGCTTGCTTGTCGGGATGGCTCAAGATAACACTAAATTGTGTGACTTCACCAATACCGACAACAATGACTTTATTAGCACTCCGATTGCTACTCTTACCGATGCTGAATCTTGTGAAATTAATATTGCTTTGTTGAATCTTGTCATGAAAGATCCGTTTTCCGGCCTTCCAAGTGAAGATGCCGCTACCCATCTTAATAGCTTCGTTGATTTGTGCCATATGCAAAAGAAGAAAGATGTGGATAATGATATTGTTAAATTGAGCTATTTCCTTTTTCGCTTAGATATCGTGCTAAAGCTTGGTTTTCGTCTTTGCCTAAAAATAGTATTGATTCATGGAATATGTGCAAAGATGCTTTTATCTCTAAGTATTTTCCTCCTGCTAAGATCATCTCTCTTAGAAACGATATTATGAATTTTAAGCAACTTGATCATGAACTTGTTGCACAAGCTTGGGAGAGAATGAAATTAATGATATGTAATTGCCCCACTCATGGTTTGAATTTGTGGATGATTATACAAAAAATTTATGCCGGATTGAATTTTGCTTCTAGAAATATTTTAGATTCGGCCATGGGAGGCACTTTTATGGAAATCACTTTAGGAGAAGCTACTAAACTCCAAGATAATATTATGGTTAATTATTCTCAATGGCATACTGAAAGATCTACTAATAAAAAGGTGCATGCGATAGAAGAAATTAATGTTTTGAGTGGAAAGATGGATGAACTTATGAAATTATTTGCTAGTAAGAGTGTTTCTTCTGATCCTGATGATATGCCCTTGTCTACCTTGATTGAGAATAATAATAATTAATCTATGGATGTGAATTTTGTTGGTAGGAACAATTTTGGTAACAACGCGTATAGAGGAAATTTCAATCCTAGGCCTTATCCTAGTAATCCCTCTAATAATTATGGTAATTCCTACAACAATTCTTATGGAAATTATAATAAAATGTCCTCTAATTTTGAATCTAATATTAAATAATTTATTACTTCGCAAAAGAATTTCAATGCTATGATTAAAAAAAAATTGCTTAAGATTGATGAGTTGACTAGGAACGTTGATAGGATTTCTCTTGATTTTGATTCTTTGAAACTTAGATCTATTCCACCTAAGCATGATATCAATGAGTCTCTCAAAGCCATGAGAATTTCCATTGATGAGTGCAAAGAAAGAACCGCTAGGATGCGTGCTAAGAAAGATGCCTTTATAAGAGCGTGTTCTTCTAGTTGCTATGAAAATAAAGATGAAGATCTAAAAGTTATTGATGTGTACCCTATTAAATCTTTGTTTTGCAATATGAATCTTGATAATGATGGGATTGAATATGATCCACCTTTACCTAGAAGGCGTTCCAAGAATTCGGAGTTTTTAGATCTTGATGCTAAAATTGATAAAAGTGGGATTGAAGAAATTGAAACCCTAGATGTTGCTAAACCCACTATTTTGGATTTCAAGGAATTTAATTATGAAAATTTCTCTTTGATTGATTGTATTTCCTTGTTGCAATCCGTGCTAAATTCTCCTCACGCTTATAGTCAAAATAAAGCATTCACTAAACATATCATTGATGCCTTGATGCAATCTTATGAAGAAAAACTTGAATTGGAAGTTTCTATCCCTAGAAAAATTTATGATGAGTGGGAACCAACTATTAAAATTGAAATTAAAGATCATGACTGCTATGCTTTATGTGATTTGGGTGCTAGTGTTTCCACGATTCCAAAGACTTTCTGTGATTTGTTAGGTTTCCGTGATTTTGATGATTGCTCTCTAAACTTGCACCTTGCGGATTCCACTATTAAGAAACCTAGGGAAGAATTAATGATGTTCTTATTGTTGCAAATAGGAATTATGCGCCCATAGATTTTATTGTTCTTGACATAGATTGCAATCCTTCATGTCCTATTATTCTTGGTAGACCTTTCCTTAGAACGATTAGTGCAATTATTGATATGAAGGAAGGAAATATTAGATTTCAATTTCCGTTAAGGAAAGTGAGGGAGTCCTGGATTAGGGGGTGCTCGGGTAGCCGGACTATACCTTCAGCCGGACTCCAGGACTATGAAGATACAAGATTGAAGACTTCGTCCCGTGTCCGGATGGGACTTTCCTTGGCATGGAAGGCAAGCTTGGCGATGCAGATATTCAAGATCTCCTACCATTGTAACCGACTCTGTGTAACCCTAACCCTATCCGGTGTCTATATAAACCGGAGGGTTCTAGTCCGTAGGATAACTTCATCATACAACAATCATACCATAGGCTAGCTTCTAGGGTTTAGCCTCCTTGATCTCGTGGTAGATCTACTCTTGTACTACCCATATCATCAATATTAATCAAGCAGGAGTAGGGTTTTACCTCCATCGAGAGGGCCTGAACCTGGGTAAAAACATCGTGTCCCTTGTCTCCTGTTACCATCCGCCTAGACGCACAGTTCGGGACCCCCTACCCGAGATCCGCCGGTTTTGACACCGACATTGGTGCTTTCATTGAGAGTTCCTCTGTGTCGTCACTTTTGGGCTCGATGGCTCCTTTGATCATCAACGACGATGTGGTCCAGGGTGAGACTTTTCTCCCCGGACAGATCTTCGTCTTCGGCGGCTTCGCACTACGGGCCAATTCGCTTGGCCACCTGGAGCAGATCAAAAGCTATGCCCCTGGCCATCAGGTCAGGTTTGGAAGCTTAAACTACATGGCAGACACCCGCGGGGATTCGATCTTCGACGGATTCAAGCCACAGCTGAGCGCGCCACACTGTGTCGAGATGCATGATCTAGCTTTGCCGCCGAACAGTGCCCTGGAGGCCGCACAAGCACCGGTTCCGACCCTTTATTCGGAGCCTATTGCGCCAATCGAGGATGAGCGGTTGGACGTCACCTCGGGGGCTACGATCTCAAAGGCGATCGAGCCGAACGTGAGCCCCGCGTTCCGCACGGCCCGTAACTCCAAGGAGCCGGATTCCTCTCTGAACTCCGAACCCCCCGCGCCCCTGCCGATCGAATCCAATTGGACACCGATAATGGAGTTCACCGCCGCGGACATCTTTTAGCACTCGCCTTTTGGCGACATCCTGAATTCTCTAAAGTCTCTCTCTTTATCAGGAGAGCCCTGGCCGGACTATGGTCAGCGAGGATGGGATACGGACGATGAAGAAATTCAAAGCCCACGCACCACCCACTTGGTAGCCACTGTCGACAATTTAAACGACGTGCTCAACTTCGACTCCGCAGACATCGACAGCATGGACGACGATGCAGGAGATACAGATGAGCCAACGCCCATAGGGCATTGGACAGCCACCCCATCTCACGATGTGTACATGGTGGATACCCCTAAAGGAAACGACAACGAGGAAAAAGGGGATGGAACGGGGGACCGATCCCTCGAAAAGCAATCAAAGCGTCGGTGTAAACGCCGACCCAAGCCCCGCCTCTATAAAGACCCAGCCATAGAGCAGGATGAGCCGGTAGATGATGAGCAGGCCTTAGAGCAACCGTCCGAACAGGGCAACACAGATAGAGAAACCAAACATCCCTCCCCCGGTGAAAACGGCACTCCGGACGAACTTACGCCGGATAAACCCACGAAGCAGAAGAATCTCCACAAGAGGCTCGTTGCAACAGCACACAGCCTGAAAAAGCAGAAGCGGAAGCTAAAAACGGTGGAAGATGCACTCACGATCTGATGGAGCAAAGTAATCAATACCGCAGATAAATACGGCGACAGTCGCCGCATTAAAAGCTATCCGAAGAGAAGGCTATTTCCCGAATTCGACGAAGAGGCCCTAGAGCCCTCGCATTCAAAAAATAAGAAAGCCACATGGTTGGATAGACGACCCCATGGCCAGCACAAAGCGGCAAGCGGCACCGCACTTAAATCGGCATGCGACCCACTTAAGGATTCGAATCAGGGCCCAGTCAGGTCCATTTACGGGCCAAGAAAGCAAGCCCTCGTAAGCAATGCAATAAAGCCGTCATCAGAATCCGGCACACCCAAATACAGGGGTGCCGCACACCCCCCTATGTTTCACCGATGAGGTCTTGGACTATGAATTTCCAGAGGGATTCAAACCCGTAAACATAGAGGCATATGATGGAACAACAGACCTTGGAGTCTGGATCGAGGATTATATCCTCCACATATATATGGCTAGAGGAGATGATCTCCACACCATAAAATACTTACCCCTTAAGCTTAAAGGGCCAGCCTGGCATTGGCTTAAAAGCCTTCCTGAAAACACAATCGGAAGTTGGGAAGAACTCGAGGACGCTTTCCGAGCAAATTTTCAAGGGACCTATGTCCGCCCTCCGGATGCAGACGATCTTAGTCACATAACTCAACAGCCCGGAGAATCAGCTCGGCAATTCTGGAATAGATTCCTCACTAAAAAGAATCAGATAGTCGACTATCCGGACGCCGAAGCCTTAGCAGCTTTCAGGCATAACGTCCGAGATGAATGGCTCACCAGACACCTCGGCCAAGAAAAGCCAAGAAGAATGGCCGCACTAACAAGCCTCATGACCCGCTTTTGTGCAGGAGAGGACAGCTGGTTGGCAAGATGCAGCCCCAGCGACCCAAGTACATCCGAAACTAGGGATGGGAATGGAAAACCGCGACGCAACAAGGACCGTCGCCGGACTAAGGAAAAAAGTCCGAAGAGCACGGTAGTCAACACCGAATTCAAAAGCTCATGACAGAATCAGACAAAGCCACCCCTCTAGGATAACAGGGATGACCCATCCAACTTAAACAAAATCCTGGACATGATATGTCAAATACACAGTACTCCCGGTAAGCCTGCTAACCATACCACAGAGATTGTTGGGTTTTCAAACAATCCGGCAGACTCAACGCCGAACACAAGGGGATCGACACACCAAGTGAAGACGAGGACGAACCCCAAAAGCAGAGCACCAGGAAACAAAAGAACTTCCGACAAGAAGTAAAAACAGTAAACTTACTTCACATAACAAAACGTGCGGCGCCCATAAAGGCACGCACCACACACCTATCCCAAAGGGGTCCCGCCATTGGTTGTCAAAACCAATCATCTTCGATCCACTGGATTATTCTAGAAGTATCAGGAACGCAGGCCGGACTGCCTTGGTACTCGATCCAATAATTGGCGGACTCCAGTTTTCAAATGTCCTTATGGACAGCGGTAGTGGACTAAACCTAATATATCAGGACACGATCCACCACATGGGGATAGACCCAGCAAGAATCCGCTGCAGCAAAACCGCCTTTCAAGGGGTCACGCTTGGTTTGGACACCCATTGCATGGGTTTTCTCTGGCTCGAAGTTATATTCGGCTCTACCAATAACTTCCGCCGTGAAAAGCTGACCTTCCACATCGTCCCATTCTCCAGTCGCTATCAAGCACTACTGGGACGCGAAGCTTTCGCCCGCTTTAACTCAATGCCGCATTATGCATCTCTAACGCTTAAGATGCCCGGTCCACGAGGCATCATCTCTTTGAAGGGGAAGCATTGATGTGCCCCTCCCCCAAGCGGAGGACTGTGCCGCCGCTTTGACAGCCCCACAGTAAAATGGCTTCACCGGCCAAAAATTTCGGAATAGGTCATCAAAGACCACGAACGCGGATAGACGAGTTCGGTACAAAATCATCATTGATGCAGGCTTAGTGGCCATATACTCCCGCACTAGGGGCTCCGTACATATACAATAAGAGACAATAAAGCTCAGTTCGATATATTTTCCTTTATACTTTGCTTATTTCAAACTTTTGTTCGGCACGACCCATTTTCAGCTCAGTTCCTCTCTTTCGTCGATGAACGTCGTGCGGCGCTCGTCCAGGATACGGCACAACGGAGACACAGGCACAGACATGCAGTAGGGACCTGTCCTAAGGATTCTTTTTAGATTAAGACCCTATGTAAACCTTTTTTACTGTCTCTTGTTGCTACATATCCCCTGGTTTTCTCTGATATAACCAAGGAGGAGGCTGGCATCTTGGCATGTGGCCACGTTAGAATTTTTGCTCGTACCTAGACACTAGGGGCTTTTTAATAAAGAGTGTTGTTTTGCCCGCACTCATAAAGACCGAACACCTTAGGGAGTGTTCGGCGTCGCGGGTTTTGCCATTATATGCATCAGCTCCGAATCATGTCTTTGGTCAAATGTTGGGTTGCCCGGCTCCTGAGTTCGGCTACCTTACGTTCCGCTCTATCGGCTAACGTAGCACCAAGAGAACTACTGCGATTGTGCCCCGGTTAGGCCGGGCGAGCGCCTCAGTAGAGAAAGCCGAAAACTGACTGTCATGATGTGGCGTGAGACTGGTCAGCCACTCGATGACCTATCGGAATCTATAGGATTCCTCCGTTTTAATGAAGGGCCATTTCCCGGCCAGGCACATACGCGCCCCGAACTCGGGTGAGCGCAGTTGCCACCAAGGGGCTACCTAAATAGTCCCACTGTCAAGCTCCTATGGCTAAGTGAAAGTGTTAAAGCATTATAGTCCGGTTGCTTGGCCCGCTGCGCTTTCACCTCCTTTGTAGGACCAAGACGTTGGGTTAAGTGTGAAAATGCGTCTTCTGCGAGCACCCCCGCACTATGTGCATGGGGGCTGAAGCCAACGACTGCCATCTTTCAGATTATATATAAATATATATATATATATATATATATATATATATATATATATATATATATATCTTAAAACGGCCGCATAGGAGGTGTTCCCAATACTTGAAGACACAAGTATAAAAGGCCACTACAATTTATCAAAATATTACTTTATAATTACATATGCTATCATAACATAGCATCCTTCGAGCACTGCGTCTCTATTACACGAGCGCCTTCAAGGACTTCCTGAAAATAGTGCTCGGAGGGTACTCGGCTTTTGTCCGAATCTCGGGACGCAACAACGGTGGTCTCCATCTCTGCCCAGTATGTCTTGACACGGGCAAGAGCCATCCGTGCGCCCTCTATGCATGCTGACCTCTTCATCGCATTGATATGCGGCACCGCGTCAAGGAATTGCTGCACCAAGCTGAAATAACTCTTCGGCTCCGATCTCCCAGGCCATAGATGACCCATGACGTACTTCATGGCGAGTCCGGACAATCTATTCAGTTCAGCCCATTGAGCCAGGCAATCGTCCACTGCTAGTGGACGCTCTGGATTGTGGAACTGTGACCAGAAAAGCTTTTCCACTTCGCGATCTTTTAGATCTCGAAAGTGTTCGGTCGCATCAGCAGCACTTACTGCCAAATCCAGATAGGTGTCCTCCACACTCCACATCCGGTCCAACGGAGCAAACTTCGGATCGCAAAACTTCCTCCGCAGCATAAAGGGCTTTCTAGCCGCATTCTGTTTGGCCTGACGCAGCTCCTCCTTCGCAGCTCTCATCGCAGAGCGAGCGTCCTTGGCATCGGCAACGGCCTTCTCTAAGTCCGTCTGTCTCGCCCGGTCTTCTTTCTCAAGAAGTTTGCAACGGTCTGCAGCGCTCTTTAACTTCTCGGCCATCTCGACCATCTCTTCTTTACTTCGGCAGTGAGCAGCCTGTTTGGCTCTCAGCTCTTCAAGGGCCTTCTCGGCAGCCACATCGCTTTTTCTGGCTTGCTCCTTAGCTCGGGCAAGTTCTGCCCTAAGATTCTCCACGGTGGTTGTACCATCTGCGTCAAGCACACACATTGTAAGACACTGGCATGAAGCTCCTCTTACCTGATGCCGCCCGAGGAATTACATACCTTGAGCCTCATCAAGCCGCTTGTTGACAAGCGCGATGTCGGCATCTGCCACGTCCAGTTGCCGCTTTAGTTCGGCCAAATCATCAGTTCGGTTTGATTCCGGACACCTCGCCACCTACATTCAAAGGCGACATCTTAGACCTGGGATTATGATCCTCTGCGTGCCGTCATTTCTTGACAACGTGCAGAGTCTCAGGGGCTACTATCTACACAGGGCGCATCTTACTTATGCGCAACTGACAAAAGTGTACATTATCTAACGTACCACAAAACCCGTCAGTAAACTTTTGACGGTCTCATGCAATCCACTTTCTGTGGATGAAATGCTTTCAATCACCATGCCCATCAATGCACGGTGCTCCTCTGAGATAGAAGCTCGCCCCAGCAGAATCTTTAGCTCCTCCGGTCGAGCACCAGACGTGCCGAACTTGTCCTATGGCCTCTTTCGAAGGCCGGACGTGGAGAACCTTGGGGGGCCACATAGCTATCTTCCGCCCTGCCGGATTTAGAGAAACCCTCCGCGACGACACCTGAGGGTCGCCCGCCTCGCTAGGCAGTACGGCAGGGGGAGGCGTCCCGCTCTCCATCATCTCCGGAAGAAGATCCCCCGAAGACGAGCTCTGCTGAGAAGGGCTGAGGTCTGAGCTACAAGGTAAAATTTCGGTTAATCTTCTCAGATATAAATCAAGGATTTCTCTCATCCCTTAAAAGGAAAACCTCTCTATACTTACGGCTCACTGGAGGGCTGAGCCCTTTGAGGGCGTAGTTCGGCCGAGGAACTCCCCGGCGTCGGACCCTCTGACGAGGATTTTCTCCCCCGCCTTGAGGCTGTGGTCTCCGGCGTTAGAGGCGGCCCTCTTCTTCCCCTTAGGAGAGGAATTGTCGGTTCCTCCCTTCAGAGCAGCCTCCTTCGAGGAGGCCATAGTTCCCTTGTCCTTCCACTTACTTCCCTCCAAAGTCATTATCTTCAACATCCTGACAAGCACGGGATCCGGCCTAGTTTCGGGAAGGGGAGCCAGACACCTGATCAGCTTTGCCTTCGCTATCCACTCCTGTTTAAAAGGACAGCTCTTTTAGGGGCAAGTTTATGACAATTATATGGATAGAAGGTCCGGGCACAATGTTACTTACTTGGGTATCCGGGCGATTGCAGCTTAGGCCTGCGTCCTCGGTCAAATCCGGACACATCATTTGTGATCCGAAGAACAGTTCATACATCTCCACGGGCGTTGCGCCCATGAAATTCTGGAGAGTGCGCGGTCCCTCTGGATTAAACTCTCACAGGCGAAGGGAGCGACGTTTGCCGGGCAGTATCCGACGAATCAACATGACCTGCGTCACCTTGACCAGGCTGAGGTCTCCTTCTAAGAGATCCCTAATGCGGCCCAGCAACAAGGGCACGTCTTTGGGTAACCCCCAATCTAACCCTTTGCTGACCCATGACGTTAGCCGTGGTGGGGGACCCGAGCGGAAGGCAGGAAGCGCCACCCACTTGGTGCCCCTGGGAGCGGTGATATAGAACCACTCTCGTTGCCACAAGCCAAGCTCCTCGTGAAAAGATCCCTCAGGCCATGGAGTATCAGCATTCTTGCTTATAACAGCGCCTCCGCACTCTGCGTTCCGTCCCTCGATCATATTCGGCTCCACTTCAAAAGTCTTGAGCCATAATCCGAAGTGAGGGGAAACATGGAGGAACACCTCACACATGACGATGAATGAGGAAATATGGAGGATGGACTCCGGAGCTAAGTCATGGAATTCCAGCCCGTAATAAAACAGCAGCCCCCTCACGAAGGGATCCATTGGGAAGCCTAACCCCCGAAGGAAGTGAGAAATGAACACCATGCTCTCACCGGGCTGGGGACTGGGAATGGCCTGCCCTTGAGCAGGCAACCTATGCGAAATTTCACCGGTCAGGAACTTAGCCTCTCTCAACTTTAGCACGTCCTCCTCCGTGATGGAGGAGGGCGTCCATCGTCCTTGAAGGTCAGAGCCGGACATTGTCGAAGGTCCGAAGCGCCTGGAATCTAGAGCCTAGGGTGTTGGAACTCGAGGCGGCGGGCGAACTCGTTTGAGATTGGAAAAAGGAGTAAGGCCTTGGTCTCTTTATAAGAGGTTGAATACCAAGAGCCCCTCCCGTAACCGTTTGGGACTCGCCTTTAATCGAGGAAACATGCTAACGGGCACGATTGGGTTACCCACGTCCGTATTGATGACAATCCCGTAAAAGGGGGAACACGATCTCTGCTTTGACAAGACGTGCCAAGGAAACCGCCTCGCAAAACATGCTGAGGTGGAAAAGTAAAAACGATTCAAGTAAAGGACTTGGCCGTAGTATGATGTCATGCTGCGGAATACGTCAGCAGATTAGATTTGTGTTAATATTATTCTCTCTATGGCAATATGTGGAAACTTATTTTGAAGAGTCGTACACTATCCTTGTTTAAAATCTTCTTGAAGGACTTGGAGGAGGAACCCGCCTTGCAATGCCGAAGACAATCTGCACGCCGGACTCATCGTCATTGAAGCCTGGTTTAGGGGCTACTGAGGGAGTCCTGGATTAGGGGGTGTTCGGGTAGCCGGACTATACCTCCAGCCGGACTCCAGGACTATGAAGATACAAGATTGAAGACTTCGTCCCGTGTCCGGATGGGACTTTCCATGGCGTGGAAGGCAAGCTTGGCGATGCGGATATTCAAGATCTCCTACCATTGTAACCGACCCTGTGTAACCCTAACCCTATCCGGTGTCTATATAAACCGGTGGGTTCTAGTCTGTAGGACAACTTCATCATACAACAATCATACCATAGGCTAGCTTCTAGGGTTTAGCCTCCTTGATCTCGTGGTAGATCTACTCTTGTACTACCCATATCATGAATATTAGTCAAGCAGGAGTAGGGTTTTACCTCCATCGAGAGGGCCCGAACCTGGGTAAAAACATCGTGTCCCTTGTCTCCTGTTACCATCCGCCTAGACGCATAGTTCGGGACCCCCTACCCGAGATCCACCGGTTTTGACACCGACAGAACGGCATGGAACAATTTCCTAGAAATAAAATTAAATTACCTTATGAATCTATTTTGAGAGCCACTTATGGATTGCCTACCAAAGATGGCAATACCTAGATCTATCCTTGCTTGTTATGCCTAGCTAGGGGCGTTAAACGATAGCGCTTGTTGGGAGGCAACCCAATTTTATTTTTATTCCTTTCTTTTTTCTCCTGTTTAGTAATAAATAATTTATCTATCCTCTGTTTTGGTTGTGTTTTTTGTGTTTAATTAGTGTTTGTGCCAAGTAGAACCGTTGGGAAGACTTGGGGAAAGTCTTGTTAAACTTGCTGTAAAAACAGAAACTTAAGTGCTCACGAGAACTACTGTCATTTTTATTTGGAAAGTGATATTTAGTTAATTCTTTTTGCAGATTATTAATAGATAAATTCCTCACGTCCAGCAATTTATTTTATAATTTTGGCGTTCCAGATCTTGCGCTAGCTACAGATTACTACAAACTGTTCTGTTTTTGACAGATTCTGTTTTTCGTGTGTTGTTTGCTTATTTTGATGAATCTATGGCTAGTAAAATAGTTTATAAACCATAGAGAAGTTGGAATACAGTATGTTTAACACCAATATAAATAACGAATAAGTTCATTACAGTACCTTGAAGTGATCTTTTGTTTTCTTTCGCTAACGGAGCTCACGAGATTTTCTACTTTGAGTTTTGTGTTGTGAAGTTTTCATGTTTTGGGTAAAGATTTGATGGATTATGGAACAAGGAGTGGCAAGAGCTTAAGATTGGGGATGCCCAAGGCACACCCAAGATAATCTAAGGACACCTAAAAGCCAAATCTTGGGGATGCCCCGGAAGGCATCCCCTCTTTCGTCTACTTCTATCGGTATCTTTACTTGGAGCTATATTTTTATTCACCACATGATATGTGTTTTGCTTGGAGCGTCTTGTATGATTTGAGTCTTTGCTTTTTAGTTTACCACAATAATCCTTGCTGTATACACCTCTTGAGAGAGCCATACATGATTTGGAATTTGTTAGAATACTCTATGTGCTTCGCTTATATCTTTTGAGTTATATAGTTTTGCTCTAGTACTTCACTTACATCTTTTAGAGCACGGTGGTGGATTTGTTTTATAGAAACTATTGATCTCTCATGCTTCACTTAGATTATTTTGAGAGTCTTAAATAGCATGGTAATTTGCTTAATATGCTAGGTATTCAAGATTAGTAAAATTTTCTTATGAGTGTTTTGAATACTAAGAGAAGTGGGATGCTTGATGATTGTTTTGAGATATGGAGGTAATAATATCAAAGTCGTGCTAGTTGAGTAGTTGTGAAATTGAGAAATACTTGTGTTGAAGTTTGCAAGTCCCGTAGCATGCACGTATGGTAAACATTATGTAACAAATTTGAAACATGAGGTGTTATTTGATTGTCTTCCTTATGAGTGGCGATCGGGGACGAGCGATGGTTTTTTCCTACCAATCTATCCCCCTAGGAGCATGCGCATAGTGCCGAGGTTTTTGATGACTTGTAGCTTTTTGCAATAAGTATGTGAGTTCTTAATGACTAATGTTGAGTCCATGGATTATACACGCTCTCACCCTTCCATCCTTGCTAGCCTCTTCGGTATCGTGCATTGCCCATTCTCACATTGAGAGTTGGCGCAAACTTCGCCGGTGCATCCAAACCCCGTGATATGATACGCTCTTTCACACATAAACCTCCTTATATCTTCCTCAAAACAGCCACCATACCTACCTATTATGGCATTTCCATAGCCATTCCGAGATATATTGCCATGCAACATTCCACCATTCCGTTTATCATGACACATTCATCATTGTCATATTGCTTAGCATGATCATGTAGTTGACATAGTATTTGTGGCAAAGCCACCGTTCATAATTCTTTCATACATGTCACTCTTGGTCCATTTCATATCCCGGTACACCTCCGGAGGCATTCATATAGAGTCATCTTTTTCTCTAGTATCGAGTTGTAATCATTGAGTTGTAAATAAATAGAAGTGTGATGATCATCATTTTCTAGAGCATTGTCCCAAGTGAGGAATTATAAAAAAACGAGAGAAAGGCCATATAAAAAAAGAAAGGCCAAATAAAAAAATGAGAGAAAAAGAGAGAAGGGACAATGTTACTATCCTTTTCCACACTTGTGCTTCAAAGTAGCACCATAATCTTCATGATAGAGAGTCTCTTGTTTTGTCATTTTCATATACTAGTGTTAATTTTTCATTATAGAACTTGGCTTGTATATTCCAACAATGGGCCTCCTCAAGTGCCCTAGGTCTTAGTGAGCAAGCAAGTTGGATGCACACCCACTTAGTTTCTTTTGTTGAGCTTTCATACATTTATAGCTCTAGTGCATATGTTGCATGGCAATCCCTACTCCTTGCATTGACATCAATTGATGGGCATCTCCATAGTCCATTGATTAGCCTCGTTGATGTGAGACTTTCTCCTTTTTTGTCTTCTCCACATAACCCCCCTCATTATATTCTATTCCACCATAGTGCTATGTCCATGGCTCACGCTCATATATTGCGTGAAAGTTTATAGGTTTGAGATTACTAAAGTATGAAACAATTGCTTGGCTTGTCATCGGGGTTGTGCATGATGAGAGCATTCTTGTGTGACAAAAATGAAACATGACTAAACTATATGATTTTGTAGGGATGAACTTTCTTTGTCCATGTTATTTTGAGAAGACATAATTGCTTAGTTAGTATGCTTGAAGTATTATTATTTTTATGTCAATATGAACTTTTGTCTTGAATCTTTCGGATCTGAATATTCATGCCACAATTAAGAAGAATTACAAAAAAATTATGCCAAGTAGCACTCCGCATCAAAAAATTTGTTTTTATCTTTTACCTACTTGAGGACGAGCAGGAATTAAGCTTGGGGATGCTTGATACGTCTCCAACGTATCTATAATTTTTTATTGTTCCATGTTATTATATTATCTACTGTTTTGGACATTATTGGGCTTTATTATCCACTTTTATATTATTTTTGGGACTAACCTATTAACTGGAGGCCCAGCCCAGAATTGTTGTTTTTTGCCTATTTGAGGGTTTCGAAGAAAAGGAATATCAAACGGACTCCAAACGGAATGAAACCTTCGGGAACGTGATTTTCTCAACGAACA
>NC_041382.1:308253949-308319302 GCF_002162155.2 Triticum dicoccoides | reverse complement strand
TGTGCCGTCCACCCTCGTGGGCCCCCTGTTGCGCCACCGACGTACTCCTTCCTCCTATATATATACCTACGTACCCTAAATGATCAGATACGGAGCCAAAACCCTAATTCCACCGCCGCAACTTTCTGTATCCACGAGATCCCATCTTGGGGCCTGTTCTGGAGCTCCGTCGGACGGGGTATCGATCATGGAGGGCTTCTACATCAACACCATAGCCCCTCCGATGAAGTGTCAGTAGTTTACCTAAGACCTACGGGTCTATAGTTAGTAGCTAGATGGCTTCTTCTCTCTTTTTGGATCTTAATACAATGTTCGCCCCCTCTCTTGTGGAGATCTATTCGATGTAATCTTCTTTTTGCGGTTTCTTTGTTGAGACCGATGAATTGTGGGTTTATGATCAAGTCTATCTATGAACAATATTTGAATCTCCTCTGAATTCTTTTATGTATGATTGGTTATCTTTGCAAGTCTCTTCGAATTATCAGTTTGGTTTGGCCTACTAGATTGATCTTTCTTGCAATGGGAGAAGTGCTTAGCTTTGGGTTCAATCTTGCGGTGTCCTTTCCCAGTGACAGCAGGGGCAGCAGGGCACGTATTGTATTGTTGCCATCGAGGATAACAAGATGGGGTTTTCATCATATTGCATGAGTTTATCCCTCTACATCATGTCATCTTTCTTAAGGCGTTACTCTGTTTTCATTAACTTAATACTCTAGATGCATGCTGGATAGCAGTCGATGAGTGGAGTAATAGTAGTAGATGCAGGCAGGAGTCGGTCTACTTGTCTCGGACGTGATGCCTATATACATGATCATACCTAGATATTCTCATAACTATGCTCAATTCTGTCAATTGCTCAACAATAATTTGTTCACCCACCGTAGAATACTTATGCTCTCGAGAGAAGCCACTAGTGAAACCTATGGCCCCCGGGTCTATCTCCATCATATTAATCTACCAATACTTAGTTATTTCCTTTTTCTTTTACTTTGCTTTTATTTTACTTTGCATCTTTATCATAAAAAATACCAGAAATATTATCTTATCATATCTATCAGATCTCACTCTCGTAAGTGGTCGTGTAGGGATTGACAACCCCTTATCATGTTGGTTGCGAGGATTTATTTGTTTTGTGCAGGTACGAGGGACTCGCGCGTAGCCTCCTACTGTACTGATACCTTGGTTCTCAAAAACTGAGGGAAATACTTACGCTACTTTTCTGCATCATCCCTTCCTCTTCGGGGAAAACCAACGCAGTGCTCAAGAGGTAGCAGCTGTTACGTCTATGAGCAGGATACCATCTTGTTGGGGCCTTCAGGCTTTTTTAGTTGGAGGCGGGTAAACAGCCTTGGTTCACACTCTTTGTTTCTCGGACTCAATTATCAGATTAACCAGGAGAACACCGTTGGCAAGGACCTTGATGGCAGAGAGGCTTTATTTGCTATGGAAAACTGTGTCTACACGGCGAGCCCTAGGAGTTCGGGAGCAAACTCCCCTGATTGTCAACGATACAGCTTGCAACCAAAAGAAGGTGAGAATGACAAAGGCATCCGGATTAACTTTGATCCTTGGGTGTCTCAATTACGATAGGTAGTGATGTGGTTCAAGCCTTCAGGTGGATAGGTAATTGGGTTGTTGCGTCCAAAGGGTGGATTACTGGTGTCTCTGGATCATTGGTCACTGAAGCGGGGCTGCAAATTATGATGGTGTTGGATCATCTCTTCGAATGACTTTGTTGTCTTTGCTGCTTGTTCTGGATGGGTAGTTCTTTCTTTTGTTATGCATATTCCTTGTCATTTGGTCATCCTCGTCTATGTCACTCTTACTATGTAATAGTTGCCTCTGTTTAGAATGCCATTCTCGTCTGGATCACGAGAGTCTGAGCGCTGCAGATGGGTGTGTTTTGGTGGTGTAGCAAGACTTCTTATGAACTATGATGTCTTGTTGCTTATGTCAGTAGTAGTCACTAGTCAGTATTTGAATGTTGTATATATCGTTGTTTCGAACTATTTATTGGGTAGAACTACTGGTGAGCCAAATGAGGGCATCACCATTATCTAGTTGTTTGGGCCAGTGAGGTGTCGTTGAATATGGGCCGAGTAGTAACGCAATGCCAAACAGGTCAATTATGACTCTCAGGCCGGGCTCTCAGAATATCCTAAAAAAAGGCCGGGCTCTGAAAAAAAGAAAGAATAAGGACTCTTAGGCCGACATGTGGGCACCACAGGTGTTTTCGTGGGCTTGCGCGCCGAGAGCATATTGGCGCGTGTTTGAAATTCATGCTACCTTTTCATCCCCAATCTCCCGCCCCTTCCCCACATCTGGAATCTCGATTCCTACTCCAGTTCCCCCAAATCCCCCTTGTGTACTCCCTATACTCAAGCGCACTATCATGTCGCCGGTGAACGCGGATCTCCGAGCCAGAGATCCTCGGGTCTGTCCTGCCTTCGGTCGCTGCGTGATGTCGCTCAACAGTGGCATGGCGGTGCTTGACGACCAGTTTGCCGGCAAAGTGCTAATGGTAACCATCAACGGCGACCGGCCTCCCGTCTCGCTGAACGACCTTGTCAAAGCTCTTGGCATTGTGCACGACATCAAAATAAGTGACTTTCTCATCAAACTCTGTCCGCCACCGGCTGATTTCTACGTCAGGTTCCGGACAACTTTCGACTGCAGTCGTGTGTTCGAATCTTCCCGGCGTTTCTTCTGCGATGGTGCCCTGGTGAGCTTTGATCGATGGCACCCAGGATGGGGCTCGGTGCCCTCTGAGCTTGAGTTTTTAACAAATCTTACCTTCCACGGCATGCCTCGACGTGCTTGGAACAGAGAGTCCATGAATGAGCTTATCAACGACCTTGGAGGTGAGCTCATAAGTATGTTTGTTCCTCTAGACAGCTGGGCTCTGATGGTTATGGCATGGATGAAGAAGCCGTCCACCATACCGAAGGTGATTGGTGTTGAGATACTGGTGCAGGAACCGGGGTTGTACTATTCTTCGCCAACAAGGCCGCCGTGGACCACGTTAGGGATGTACCTGTATCGAGTGTCCGTGCATGTCGAAGAAGTGGTCAATCCATAAACCGAAGTATTGCCGCCTCCGCTGGTGCCAGGGTCCGTCGACGACGTCCATTACAGAAGTCAACGTCAGACTTTCCCCCTGTTGCTCGGAATGATGGATGGCATAGGGTGTAACGCCCATGATGCGGCTATATCTCCCACGTGTCGAAGCATGGCTTTGAGGCATAACCGCATTATAAGCAATGTCGCAAGTGGGGTTATCTTCACACAACCCATGTACTGAATAAACGGGAAACAGAAACATAGTTGGCTTACACTCGCCATGTCACACAATAGCATAAATACCATTACATTCATCCAGATACAATCAAGGTTCGACTACGGAACCAAAATAAAGACAACCCCAAATGCATAAAGTCCCCGATCGCCCAACTTGGCTCCACTACTGATCGTCTGGAAAGGAAATGTAGTATCATCCTGAGTCCTCATTGAACTCCCACGTAAGCTCAATCGAATCCCCTGGAGCAGTATCATCGGTCCCTGCATCTGGTTTTGAAGTAATCTGTGAGTCACAGGGACTCAGCAATCTCACACCCTCGCGATCAAGACTATTTAAGCTTATAGGTAGGGAAAAGGTATGAGCTAGATCTGCAGCAAGCACTAGCATATATGTTGGCTAACATACGCAAATGAGAGCAAGAAGAGAGAGGCAAGGCATGATCGATAAACTATGATCAAGAAGTGATCCTAGAACAACCTATGTTAAAGCATAACACGAGACCGTGTTCTCTTCCCGGACTCCGTCGAAAAGATACCATCACGGCCACACACTCTGTTGTTTCATTTTAATTAAGTTATGTTTCAGGTTTTCTACAACTGGACATTAACAAATTCCCATCTGCCCATAACCGCGGGCACGACTTTCGAAAGTTCAAATCCCTGCAGGGGTGTCCCAACTTAGCCCATCACAAGCTCTCACGGTCAATGAAGGATATTCCTTCTCCCAAGACAATCTGATCAGACTCGGAATCCCGGTTACAAGACATCTCAACAATGGTAAAACTAAACCAGCAAAGCCACCCGAATGTGCCGACAAATCCCGATAGGAGCTGCACATATCTTGTTCTCAGGGCACACCAGATGAACACTACGTACAACTAAAACCAACCCTCAAGTTGCCCCGAGGTGGCGCTGCAAGTGGCTCTGTTTTGGACCAACACTCAGAGGAGCACTGGCCCGGGGGTTTAAAATAAAGATGAACCTCAAGTTCGCGAAACCCAAGGGAAAACGGCTAGGTGGCAAATGGTAAAACCACGGTTGGGCCATGCTGGAGGAGATTTATTCAAGGAGAACTATCAAGGGGTTCCATTATAACCCAACCGTGTAAGGAACGCAAAATCAAGGAACATAACACCAGTATGACGGAAACTAGGGCAGCAAGAGTGGAACAAAACACCAGGCATAAGACCGAGCCTTCCACCCTTTACCAAGTGTATAGATGCATTAACGTAGACAAGATATAATAATGATATCCCAACAATAAACATGTTCCAACAAGGAACAAACTCCAATCTTCATCTGCAACTAGCAACGCTATAAGAGGGGCTGAGCAAAGCGGTAACATAGCCAAACAACGGTTTGCTAGGACAAGGTGGGTTAGAGGTTTGACATGGAAATATGGGAAGCCTGATAAGCAAGTGGTAGGTATCGTAGCATAGGCATAGCAAAAGAGCAAGCATCTAGCAAGCAAAGATAGAAGTGATTTCGAGGGTATGGTCATCTTGCCTGCAAAGTTCTCCGAGTTGACGTTAGCTTGATCCTCGAAAGTGTACTCAATGGGTTCCTCGATCGCGTACTCGTCTCTCGGCTCTACCCAAAGAAATAACACAAACAAAGGGAGACACAATCAACCACGGTGCAATGCACAAGCAACATGATGCAAAACATGGCATGATATGCGGGATGTGAAATGCGATGCATATGCATGTTTCCGAAAGAAAAGATTGAACCTGGCCTCAACTTGGAAAACCAAGAGTGCCTCTGGAAAGATGAGTTGATTTCGGTCGAAATCGATATAAAGATCACCGGAATCAGATGCACGGTTTGCAAATGGCAAGCCAAACAATAATGGCGCAAAGCTGCGATTAACAGCCTGAGGCCATCTAAATGCATCAAGAACAACAAGCTACTGCACTCTAACATAACAACAAAACACATGGCAGTGATCCACTCAAGATGCTTGACAAAAGATGAACACTGAGCTATGGGTATTTCACACAATAGCAGGATCAAACAAGCGTGGCAAAAGTGCAAAAGATATCAGGTTACAGACTTAGTGAAAATAACAACATGTCAGGAATTTAACATCAAGAAGCAATTTTTAGAGCAAGATAACAACATGGTACAGGAACATGTCATGGCAAAGCAAGGCATGGCATGAAGCTACTCAAAGCATACAACAAAAGTCCCTTACTGACCATAAGCCAAAAGGGATCAGAAAATACAATGGCAACCATGTGAACATAGCAACTTTTGTTAACAGATTCAGACTTAGTAGAAAACTAGAGCATGGCAAAACAGATATTAAGTAGGCATGTTTACGAGCTCGATGCACTCACCACAAGGCATTGCATGACAAACTAAGCATACACCCAGCAAGTGGACATGGTATAGAAGCTAAACATGGCAAGAACAACCTCAAAGCATGCATGGATCAACTATAACAACCTCGGCAAAAATGCTTAACAGGTAAACATTCTGCCAGGAACATTTTATAGCAAAAGTAGAGCTCGATTAAGTCAAGCTAGGGTGCTCTATAATTGCAAACAATGACATGGACGGATAGAGCACAACAATATCTACAAACCATCCTTACTGATCATGCTCAAAAGAGGCATGGATCACTCTGTAGCAACATGAATACATGGCATAAAAATATTATCAGGACAATGACTTAGAAGATTTCCAAGTCCCTGAAATCAGCAACATTACGAGACCTACTTTGCATGCTTGTGCTAGTCACCACAGAATCACAAAAATACACGGCATACATCCCTGTAAAGATGGCATGGCATACTTCAAAACACATGTAGGGCTCAAGTTCATAGGAGCACACATTAAACATGGCAAAAATGACAAATGTCCAAACTCTGATAAGAATCTAAAACTAATATAAACTAGCAATCTTGCAACAACATTTAGGGCATCAAGATGAACTTAAATGAACATGGTGCAGTGGGATGAAATGAAGTACTCATCGAGAAGAACAATTTGATATGCTACACGCCCAAAACGGAGCCACGGGTGCAGAGTTATGATGCAAAGAAAAATGCTAAAATTATCTGGGACTTTGGGAAAAAGTCAACCTCTCCAGATCTAGGGTTCCTCGCGGGCGCGCGAACCGAGGAGCTCCGGTGAGGCAACGAGCTTGTTCCGGTGAGGGGAAGGCGAGGGGGAGCCGAAGAAGGCGGATCCGCTCGGATCCGAGGTGCGCCGGCGACGAGGAGGCGTCGGACGGCGGCTCCCGCGGCGAGGTGACGAGCGGCGAAGGCGGCGACTGGGAGAGGAGGTCGATGGCGGCGGCGGCAGGGCGCGCGGTGGAGGCGGCGGGGCCGGCGAGCGGTGTAGTGCATCGGAGCGAGCTGTGCACGATGCAGGCGGCGTCGGGTGGTGGTGCCGGGCCGGGAGGGCCGCGGTTGGGCCCTGGTGGGCCCACGCGGTGGTGCGCGGCGAAGTGGGGCTGCCCCGCTGACGTGGCGCGCTCCGGTTGGGTGCGGGCAACGGGGGCATTGACGTGGCGTGATGCTATTGGGCGGGGCGACCTGGCTAGAGGTGGTGGACATGTCCGGCGCGGTCTGGACGCGTCCGGCGGCGCGAGGGGAAGGATTTTAGGGTTTCGTCCGCGAATTTCGGGGGAGAGGACATATATATAGGTAGAGGGAGCTAGGAGACTCCAAATTGAGCATGGTTTTCGGCCACGCGATCGTGATCGAACGATGATGATGGAAGGGGTTTAGGTAGGTTTTGGGCCACTTTGGAGAGGTGTTGGGCTGCAACACACACGAGGCCTTCTCGGCTCCTCGGTTAACCATTGGAGTATCAAACGAAGTCCAAATGGCACAAAACTTGATAGGCAGTCTACCGGTAGTAAACCAAGGCCGCTTGGCAAGTCTCAGTACAATCCGAGAACGTTTAACACCCGCACACGAAAAGAGGTAAAAGGGGACACCGGAGGACATAGGAGCGCCGGAATGCAAAACGGACAACGGGGAAAATGCTCAGATGCATGAGACGAACACGTACGCAAATGCGATGCGCATGATGACATGATATGAGATGCATGACAATGACAAAAGCAACATGGAGACAAAAACCCGACAACGAGGAAATATCATAACTTAGTGCCGAAAACTGCAAGAGTTGGAATACAAATATGGCAGGTTACACCTGGGGTGTTACAACACTCCACCACTACGAAAGGACCTCGTGCCAAGATCTAGGACTGGAAAAACTCTGGGTATTCGGAATGGAGGTGGTCCTCGCGTTCCCAGGTGGCTTCCCGGTCGGAATGATGTGACCACTTGACTTTCAGGAATTTGATAGACTTTTTGCGAGTCTTGCGCTCAGTTTCTTCAAGAATAGCAATGGGGTGCTCATGATAAGACAGGTCTTCTTGGAGATCAATCTCTTCGAAGTTGATGGTGTGGTCAGGAGTCTTGAAACACTTGCGGAGTTGAGAGACGTGAAACACGTCGTGCACATTTGCAAAGTTGGAAGGAAGCTCAAGTTGATAGGCAAGATCGAATCTTTTCCCAATGATCTTGAAAGGACCCACGTATCTCGGGGCAAGCTTCCCTTTGATTCCGAAGTGACGAGTACCTTTCATTGGAGAGACGCGGAGGTAGACATGGTCTCCAATCTCGAAAGCCAAGTCACGATGCTTTCTATCATAGTAACTCTTTTGGCGCGATTGCGCGACTTTGAGATTTTCACGAATGACTTTGCACATTTCTTCAGCCTCTATGATCAAGTCATTGCCAAGAAGTTGACGTTCGCCAGTCTCTAACCAGTTAAGAGGAGTACGGCACTTCCTGCCATAGAGAATCTCGAATGGGGCCTTGCCTGAACTCGCTTGGAAGCTGTTATTGTAGGAGAACTCGACATATGGAAGACAATCTTCCCATTTCATACCGAAAGAAATGACACATGCCCTGAGCATATCTTCAAGAATTTGATAGACCCTCTCGACTTGGCCACTGGTTTGAGGATGAAAAGTTGTGCTGAAGCGAATGTTGGTCCCCATGGCCTTCTGAAAAGAATCCCAGAACTTGGAGGTAAAGATGCTACCACAATCTAAAGATATCAACTGCGGAATGCCATGTAGGGAGACAATCCTGGAGGTATATAGCTCTGCCAACTAAGCTGCTGTGATAGATTCTTTGATAGGAAGAAAATGAGCCACTTTAGTGAGCTTGTCGATGACAACGAAGATAGCGTCATTGCCCCGCTTGGACTTTGGAAATCTAGTCACGAAGTCCATCTCAATATGGTCAAACTTCCATTCTGGAATGGCAAGAGGTTGGAGGAGACCAGCTGGTCGTTGGTGTTCTGCTTTCACTCTTCTGCAGACATCACATTCATTCACGAACTGAGCAATCTCGCGCTTCATTCGAGTCCACCAATACGACTGCTTGAGGTCCTGGTACATCTTTGTACTTCCAGGGTGAATAGAGAGGAGTGAATTGTGAGCTTCGTTCATACTAACTTTATGGAGGTCACCTTTAGGAACAACAATGCGATCCTCGAAGAATAGAGTATCCTTGTCATCAAGACGATAGCACTTGTACTTGGGTTGACTCTTGGCAATCCCAATCTTCACCTTCTTCACCATAGCATCAAGAAGTTGAGCCTCGCGAATCTGATCTTCCAAAGTAGGAGAGACTTGGAGGTTGGCAAGGAATCCATGAGGAACAACTTGGAGATTGAGTTTGCGGAAAGCTTCACAAAGCTCTGGTTGGTAAGGCTTGAGAATCAAACTGTTGCAGTAAGCCTTCCTGCTTAATGAGTCAGCAATTACATTGGCCTTGCCTGGAGTATATTCAACACTCGGATTATACTCTTGAATCATTTTGACCCAACGAGTCTGCCTGAGGTTGAGGTTTGGCTGAGTGAAGATGTACTTGAGACTCTTATGATCAGTGAAGATGTCCACTTTCCTTCCCAACAAGAGATGTCTCCAAGTTAAAAGAGCATGGACAACTGCTGCCAACTCGAGGTCATGGGTGGGGTAGTTCTTTTCATTGGGCTTCAACTGGCGAGAGGTATAGGCCACAACTTTCTTCTCTTGCATCAACACTGCATCGAGACCTTGAAGGGAAGCATCACAGAAGACCTCGAACGGTTTGGATTCATCAGGAGGAGTTAGAACTGGAGCAGTGACTAACTTCTCTTTCAGGGTGTTGAAAGCGATGTCACATTCAGGCAACCAAACATACTTCACGTGCTTCTGGAGGAGGTTGGAAAGAGGCTTCACGATCTTAGAGAAGTTCTCAATGAGCCTTCGATAATAGCTTGCGAGCCCAAGGAAGCTGCGGAGTTGCTTCATGTTCTGAGGCGGTTCCCAATTCACAATTGCAGACACCTTCTCAGGATTAAAAGCTATGCCCTTGGCGGAGATGATATGCCCAAGGTAGAGAACCTCATCGAGCCAAAACTCGCACTTTGAAAACTTCGCATAGAACTGATGTTCTCTGAGTTTATCCAGCACCAATCTCAAGTGCTTGGCATGATCCTCCTTGTTCTTGGAAAAGACCATAATGTCATTGAGGTAGACCAAGACGAAGTAATTTGTGTAGACGTTGAAGATGAAGTTCATCATGCAGGAGAATGTTGGAGGGGTGTTGACAAGGCCGAAAGACATGACAGTGTATTCATATGAACCATAGCTTGTTCTGAATGCTGTCTTGGGGATATCCTCTTCACGAATGCAAATCTGATGATAGCCCATACGGAGGTCAAGCATGGAGAATACTTGAGCACCTTTGAGTTGTTCGAAAAGCTCATTGATGTTGGGAAGTGGGTACTTGTTCTTTATGGTCTTCTTGTTCAATGGACGTTAGTCGACACAAAGTCGGTCCGCTCCATCCTTCTTCTTGACGAAAAGAACACCACAACCCCATGGAGAAGAACTTGGTCGGATGAAACCCATACGCTCTTGAATATCGAGTTGTTTCTTCAGCTCCTTAAAATCTTCAGGTCCAAGCTTGTAAGGACGTTTGCAAACAGGTTTCGTGCCAGGCTCAAGATCGATGACGAATTCAACTGGCCGGTGAGGAGGCATTCCTGGAAGCTCTTCTGGAAAGACGTCTTGATATTCGCAAACGACTGGAATCTGAGAGATGGCATCCAACTCACCCTTCTCGTTGAGAGAAAACAGTCGAATGGTATCATCACGAGCGGCAAAGACGATTACATCCTCAGACGAATGTGTCAATTGAATTTGCCTGGCAGCACAATCAAGCTGAGCCTTGTGCTTAGAAAGCCAGTCTATTCCGAGACTAAGATCAATATCTGAGTTACCAAGGACCATTGGAGAAGACAGAAACTTATAGTCACCCAACGTGATAGTAACATCCAGGACGCAGTTGTTAGATGTCATTTGCTTGCCCGGGGACACAATATTCAACAGGAAAGGAATCTTTTCTGTCACAAATTCATGCTTGGCAACAACAGGTCTTGAAATAAAAGAAAGCGATGCACCAGTGTCAAAAAGAACTTTTGCGGGAATATCGTTAACAGGAAGGTTAACCATAATCACATCTGACGAGTCCTCTGCCTGAGCTGCATTCATCATGTTGACCTTGGCATGCCTGGGATTATGCTTGACCACTACAGTGCTAGCAGATCTCACTGGAGGAGGAGGAGGAAGACGCCTCTGATTGAAGCATGTGTTGGCATAGTGACCCTTCTGCTGACACTTGTTGCACGTGACCTCTAAAAGCGGACGGTGATACGGAGCACTTGATCTTGGAGCATGAGACGAAGTCTTGTTCTAAAAGCCTGGGTTGGGTGGGTGGGAAGATCCACTGCCACCTTTGCTCTTCTGCTGATAAGGCTGACGGAACGGAGGAGGAGGAGGCAACCAATACTTTTGCTTCTTAGTTACCACTTGAGTTGAGGAAGAAGGAGTTGCATCCCTGACTCAGTTCTTGAAAGCATCGCACTTGAGTTAAGCAGCCTCTTGTCGGTGTCAAAACCGGCGGATCTCGGGTAGGGGGTCCCGAACTGTGCGTCTAGGCGGATGGTAACAGGAGACAAGGGACACAATGTTTTACCCAGGTTCGGGCCCTCTTGATGGAGGTAAAACACTACGTCCTGCTCGATTAATATTGATGATATGGGTAGTACAGGAGTAGATCTACCACGAGATCAAGGAGGCTAAACCCTAGAAGCTAGCCTATGGTATGATTGTTGTATGATGAAGTTGTCCTATGGACTAAAACCCTCCGGTTTATATAGACACCGGAGAGGGTTAGGGTTACACAAAGTCGGTTACAAGGGTAGGAGATCTTGAATATCCGCATCGCCAAGCTTGCCTTCCACGCCAAGGAAAGTCCCATCCGGACACGGGACGAAGTCTTCAATCTTGTATCTTCATAGTCCTGGAGTCCGGCTGAAGGTATAGTCCGGCTACCCGAACACCCCCTAATCCAGGACTCCCTCAGTAGCCCCCGAACCAGGCTTCAATGACGAGGAGTCCGTCGCGTAGATTGTCTTCGGCATTGCCAGGCAGGTTCTTCTCCAAATTCCGTGTACCTGCTGAATAATGTCCGATTTTCGTAATGTAGCACACCTTGGCTTCCACGCCCAATAATGGCCGTCTTGCACGTATCAAACGAATGCGAAAAGTCAGGGTATTTTTACATTCACACCCCTAGCTGTATGAACGAGCCGCCTATTTAATGGGATGGGGATTCAGATCCAAACCACACCTTCTCCTCTCCGCGAGTAATCATCAGAGCGCCTCCAGCAAAGGTCCATTCCAACATGGCCAGCTGTCGCAGATCCTCCTCTCGCCCTTCCAGTCCTAAACCTGGAGACTGGGAGAGGTGCTCCATCCCGCACAGCGAGCTAGTGTCACTTCAGGTCAAGGGATTTCTCCCTCAGGCCTATATGGTCCTAGTCCGAGCCGGACTCGCCACCTATAATGGCAGAGAGCAAGCGGAGAGCACCCCCAATCCCTCCAAAGGAGAGCGGGTGTGCCTCGTCCCTTATCTCGTAAGAGGACTTGGATTTCCAATTCATCCCTTTCTCCGCGGGCTTCTGGAGTTCTACGGCCTCCAGCTGCACAATCTCACGCCTGGCTCTATAGTGCATATCGCGGGCTTCGTCGCCCTTTGTGAGCTATTCCTGGGTGTTGAGGCTCATTTCGCGCTGTGGAAGAGGTTATTCTGCCTGGTGCCCCGCTCTGAGGAGGGGTCAGTGTATCAAGTGGGAGGATCCGAGGTGTGGCGCATCGCCGGGACCGGATATCTATCCGGAACCCCAAAGAAGGCATCCGTAGACTGGCCTTCGGAATGGTTTTATATAGAGGATGTCCCGATGCCGGATCCTGTTCGGATCGGCCTCCCTGAGTTCGATAGTGCTCCCTTAAAGAAGCGCCTGAGCTGGCGTCCGCGGAGCCCTCAGAGGGAAAGTGACAGGGACATTATTTACCTGATGGGCCGAATAAGATTGTTAGCCCATTCCGGACTGACCATGATCGGGATTATGGCCGAATGCATTATGCGGGGGGTGCAGCCACTTCAGTATAGAAGCCACCCCATGTGGGACTTCAACGGGGAGGACGACGCCACCCGCTATAGCCGTAAGGGGCTGGATTCAGCTGCCGCTCTATTAAAGATCTTGTCCACTTTGTATAAGGGAGAAGAAGAGGAATTTCTCCGCGTCAACCCACAGGGTGGATTCTCTATGCACAATCCACCAAGCTGGGTAAGCGACCGCATTTACTTGCCCACCCGTTTGGTATTCCCATTCTTAAATATTTAGTCTAACGACTTCAACGCAGGAACTGCGCCGGGCTGTTAAGGAAATAAACAGCCCTCCTCCACAACCCGAGGACCCAGGAAGGTCCCTCGACCCGGCCTCTCAAGAGGATCCGGACATATCTGTGGAGCTGATTGATGGGGTGTTCCATCAATTGAGCAAGGATAACACCTTGGTGGCCATTACGGCTGATTACCCAGGGTTAATCCCGGCCTCCCAAGTAACAGAGAGCGGAGTCTCATCCCCTTGAGAAGGAATCCATTCTCACGCATTTCAGTTTTCCTGACAACAACCGTGTTTTGCAGGGGAGGTTTCCGAGGCGGGAGGCCGAACCTGCGGCGGCTAGACAACGAGGGGCCGCAGGGCCCCGTGGGGTAAAAAGGAATGTAGTGCGGACTGAGACGCCGGCGCAAAGGTATAGCGCACCCTCTTTTTCCCAGGTGCTATTCCTTCATGGTATATTAACGTTCATGCTATCTTCAGGACAAAGAGACCTCGCCGGACTACATCCAGAGAGGTTGCCAATCGCGCCTCCACCAGCCAGGCTCCAACTCCTGGCCCGGAAGCGGAAGCGAACACAAGGCGCGCACCGGACACTCCTCCAATAGAGGATACGGACAGGCTGTCTACCACCAATTTCGAGGTGGAGAGTGCCATGAAACACAGGCGTCGCCGGACAGTTCTTCGCGACGTTTGTTTCTCCCAAGAGGCATTAGATGCCTTCAATTCGGGAGATGCGTACCTCCGTGCCGCTCAAAATGGTTTAGCCAGAGCCACGGAGCAATATGTAAAAGACATACGGGTAAGAAAATTTTGGTAAATATATATATACCAGTAGCCCCCGAGACTTGAAACAGTTAGAGTAACTGATTTAAGGATCATTTGTTATGCAGGTTCTTACAGAGAAGAATACCGTACTGTCCCAGGAGCTAGAAGAGTGCAAAGCCCAACTGGAGGCCGCACTAGCCGCGGCAGGGGTGCCCAAAGAGACCCCCTCTGGTAAGATACACTTCGAAAGATTAGTATCTTGCGAAGTGCGGCGTGGGTGTAAATCTGACAAATCATATTGCAGATGGCGCTGGACTGGATCCGGAGAGGCAACAACTCTTACGCCGGATAGAGGCCGGTGAGAGTATGCTGACAAGGGTGAGGCAGGAGAAGAATGATCTTCAGGACGCCAACACCAAGCTGGACATTGAACTTAAAGATGTTCGTGGCCAGCTGTCGGACTCCACTAAGGAGAATCAGCGGCTTCGACGCGGCATATTTAGTAAGTGCTTAAGCGAATCTTTGAAAGAAAGAGTTCGGCGAGGAAGTCGACTAACAGAGTAATGTCTGTAGGTATGCTAACGGGTCGTCCTGCAGAGGAGATGCCCGGTTCTACGGGTGACCTTCTTCCCGAGCTCTCGCAACTACATGAGCGAGTTCGGCAGGCGATGCGAGGCGTTGCCCAAGCCTTATGGCCTTCCCACTCCATGCCCGAGGGCCTTGGAGAGCTTTCGGAGAAGCTTAAGGGAGCTCGGCGGCGCTTCAAGTTATGGAAGATATCGGCCTGCCGACAAGGCGCCAGGGAGGCCTGGGCCATGGTGAATATGCGGTACACGAAGTCTGACCCAAACCACATGGCCGAGGTCGGACCTGTGGGGCGTGACGGGAAGGAGATCCCTATAAGCTTAGTGTACGGCCAAGTAGAATTGGCCGCAAAGTATTCCCAGCAGGACTGTAAGTTAGACAGCCTATTAGATGGTATTGAAGAGGAATAGAATCAGTTAGAGTGACTATGTAATTGTTAATTGACATGTGTAATGCCTTCTAGCCGGATTGTAGATCGTTTGTCGTTGCCAACCTTTTCGCTTCAACCTCAGGACCTGACGGTCCGGAGTGTGTCCGAATACCCTACCGGTTATGTAAGAACCGGGGTATGCATGGAGACCAGGCGTAGGGGTCATTAGTGCTTTATCAGACAAGTGCCCAACTAGTTATGTTATATTACATGGTTAGTAAGAAACATCTTCCAGAGAGAATAGTTCCGTTAGGGGTTCCTTTCTCTGGGAGGCATGCCCTAAATTTCATGTCCGGACTGCAAACGCAAGAAAATCATCTGGGGGCATATATATAAATAAGTAAAAAAGGTCATCTTTTAGTTCACCGACCAAATATTCCCTTAAGAACGCTAGCTTTCAGCTTCACCCAGTCTAAGGTACACATCCGGCTGATCCGGTAGTAACAATTGCAGAGGTGCTCCCTTTACCACCTAGCCGAACAACCGGGAACGTAGGGGTCAGTACAGGAGCCAGGCAACCCAGCTTGGCCAAAACTTAAGTCATATCGATGCATATAATGGTGAAGAAAAGGTACATGCGGAAGTTTGACACATGTGGGGGGGCGTGAAGCCCGAGTAAATAAGCTTCTGTTAAAGAAGCCCCCAGGTTTAATGAGCGCAAGTAGCACATCACTTGTGGAGCCTTTAAGGGCTATAAAAGAAAATAGGGGAAGGAGAGAAATGTAAGACAGAAAATGTAAAAATGGACAGAGGAAGGAGACAAACACAGAGTCCGGCGCTAGGCATAGAATCTTCGGAGACGGGCTGCGTTCCATGGGTTCAGCTCGAGTCGGTTATTCGACGCATCTCGCAGGCGGTATGCTCCACCAGTCAGGACTTGGTCGATTATGAAGGGACCTTCCCACTTGGGCTTCAGCTTGTCCTTTTTCTTGTCAGGCAGGCGTAGAACTAATTCGCCAACGTTGTAGTTTTTGGCCCGCACTTCTCTGCTTTGATATCTTCGAGCCTGCTGTTGATAGAATGTGGAACGGCCTTTTTCCACGTCGCGCTCCTCCTTTAAGGCGTCCAAACTGTCCTGTCAATCGAGCTCGGCTTCCCTTTCTTCGTACATGCGCACTCGATGTGAGTCATTAATTATGTCGCAGGGTAAGACCGCCTCTGCACCGTACACCATAAAAAATGGTGTGTATCCGGTGGTGCGATTCGGCATGGTCTGCAGCCCCCAGAGTACGGAGTAGAGCTCCTCTACCCAGTGCGTGTTAGATTCCTTGAGGGACCGCACTAATCTAGGTTTGATGCCTCTCATGATGAGACCGTTTGCTCATTCGACCTGACCATTAGTTTGTGGGTGATAAACGGAAGCGTAATTGAGCTTGATGCCCATGTTTTTGCACCAGAGTTTTACCTCATCGGCCGTAAAGTTCGTGCTGTTATCGGTTATGATGCTGTGGGGGACGCCATAACGGTGTACGACCCCGGATATAAAGTCTATCACAGGTCCGGATTCGGCCGTCTTAATAGGCTTGGCTTCTATCCATTTGGTGAACTTATCCACCATGACCAGTAAGTATATTTTCTTGTGGGTTCCGCCTTTAAGGGGTCCCACCATGTCAAGCCCCCAGACCGCGAAAGGCCAAGTGATGGGGATAGTTTTGAGGGCGGTGGGTGGCATATGGCTTTGGTTTGCAAAAAGCTGGCGACCGACGCATTTTTGGACCAAGTCCTGAGCGTCCGCCCGGGCCGTTGGCCAATAAAAGCCTGTACGGAAAGCCTTGCTTACAAGGGACCGGGCTGCGGCGTGATGGCCACCGAGTCCGGCATGAATTTCAGCCAGCAGGTTCCGCCCTTCCTCTTCGGAGATGCACCTTTGAAGGACTCCGGTAGTGCTTTTCTTATAAAGTTCTCCCTCATTGACCTTATAGGCTCTAGATCGCTGCACTATACAGCGTGCCTCATTTTGGTCCTCTGGGAGTTCCTGCCTAGTAAGGTAGGCTAGGAATGGTTCTGTCCATGGGGCGATAACGGCCATTAGTACATGGGCTGAGGTTGTGATTTCATTGGCAGAGCCTCCGATTATGTCAGATTGTTCGGCGTCGGACAGTGCAGTTGGGTCCGGGCTAATATTGCCATGTTCCCCTTCCCATACTATGGATGGCTTGAACAGCCTTTCCAGGAAGATGTTGGGGGGGACCGGATCGTGTTTTGCGCCGATGCGTGCCAGGACGTCTGCCGCCTGATTATTTTCTCGGGGTATATCGTGAAATTCGAGCCCCTCAAACCGAGCTGACATTTTGAGGACGGCATTGCAGTAAGCTGCCATTTTTGGATCCTTGGCATCGAAGTCTCCATTTATTTGGGATATCACGAGGTTCGAATCCCTGCGCACCTCTAGGCGTTGAATGCCCATGGATACTGCCATCCGGAGACCATGTAAAAGGGCCTCATATTCGGCTGCATTGTTGGAGTCCGTGTACATAATCTGGAGTACATATTGAACTGTGTCTCCTGTGGGGGACGTCAAAATGACGCCGGCCCCTAGTCCGGCCAACATTTTGGAACCGTCGAAGTGCATGATCTAGTTTGAATATGTGCCGTACTCTTTAGGGAGTTCGGCCTCCGTCCATTCTGCGATGAAGTCGGCCAAAACTTGCGACTTGATAGCTCGCCGTGGCCTATAAGTTATGTCGAACGGGAGGAGCTCGATGGCCCATTTTGTAATCCGGCCCGTTGCATCGCGGTTGTTTATAATATCGTTGAGTGGTACTTCTGATGCTATTGTGATTGAACACTCTTGAAAGTGGTGTCGTAGTTTCTGGGATGCCATGAATACCGCATATGCAATCTTTTGATAATGTGGGTACCATGATTTGCATGGGGTGAGGACAGTGGACACATAGTAAACCAGCTTTTGAAGGGGGAATTTGTGTCCGTCCGTTTCCCGCTCGACGACGAGTACTGCGCTGACAACTTGATGGGTTGCTGCAATGTACAATAGCATTGGTTCGCCGATGTTTGGCGCAGCCAGGACAGGGTTTGTTGCCAATATGGCTTTTATTTCCTCGAGTCTGGCCGTGGCGGCATCCGTCCACTCGAAGTGTTCGGTGCGCCGAAGGAGGCGATAGAGGGGTAGCGCCTTTTCTCCCAAATGGGAGATAAAGCGGCTTAGAGCCGCCACGCATCTGGTTAATTTTTGTATTTGTTTGAGGTCCTTTGGGATATCCAATTGTGACAAAGCTCGGATCTTGGCTGGATTTTCTTCGATTCCTCTACCAGATACAGTGAAGCCCAAGAGCTTTCCGGCTGGAACACCGAAAACGCATTTTTCCGGATTTAGCTTGATGTCATATGCTCGGAGGTTGTCAAATGTAAGCCTCAAGTAGTCTACTAGAGATTCGACATGTCTTGTTTTTACGACCACATCATCCATGTATGCCTCTACTATTTTGCCGATCTGGTTTGCCAGACATGTCTAAATCATGCGCTAATATGTTGCGCCGGAGTTTTTGAGCCCGAAAGGCATTGTGTTGAAGCAGAATGGGCCGTATGGGGTGATGAATGCTGTTGCGGCTTGGTTTGACTCGGCCATCTTGATTTGATGGTAACCGGAGTATGCATCGAGGAAGCACAACGAATCGTGTCCGGCAGTGGCATCGATAATTTGATCGATGCGGGGGAGGGGGAAGGGATCCTTTGGGCAAGCCTTGTTAAGGTCTTTGAAGTCAACGCACAGGTGCTAGGATTTGTCCTTCTTTGGTACCATCACCAAGTTTGCTAGCCAGTCCAGATGTTTTATATCTCTGATGAATCCGGCCTCCAATAGTTTGGCTAGCTCCTCTCCCATTGCCTGTCTCTTGGGCTCAGAGAAATGCCGAAGGGCTTGTTTGATAGGTTTGAATCCTTTTAGGATATTAAAGCTGTGTTTGGCCAGCCTGCGTGGGATTCCTGGCATGTCTGAAGGGTTCCAGGCAAAAATGTCCCAGTTCTCCCGTAGGAATTCTCACAGTGCGGCGTCTACATCAGGGTTTAATCGTGCCCCGATGGAAGCTGTTTTATTGGGGTCCGTTGGATGCACCTGGAATTTGACTATTTCATCCGCTGGTTTAAAGGAGGTGGACTTGGATCTTTTGTCGAGTATCACATCGTCCCTGTTTACCGTGGTGCGCAGCGTAGTCGGTTCCTCAGCCGCTAGGGCTTTGGACAGTGCCTCAAGGGCTAATGCGGCTGTCTTGTTTTCGGCGCGGAGTGTTATGTCCGGATCACTAGCGAGAGTGATGATTCCGTTCGGCCCGGGCATCTTGAGCTTCATGTACCCGTAATGGGGTATTGCTTGGAAGATTGTAAAGGCTTCCCGCCCCAGCAGAGCGTGGTAACCGCTACTGAACGGGGCCACCTAGAATGTGACCTCTTCGGACCTTTAATTATCCGGCGTGTCGAACACCACATCTAGTGTGATTTTTCCTGCACAGCGCGCTTCCCGATTGGGAATTATTCCTCTAAAGGTTGTGTACTGCTTTGCTCAACGCGGTTCCAGTCTATTTCCATTTTTTGAAGGGTTTCCTCATAAATGAGGTTCAGTCCGCTGCCTCCGTCCATGAGTACCTTGGTGAGGCAAAAGCCGTCCACTATAGGACTGAGGACCAATGCGGCTGGTGCTCGAGCTGTTCGGAATTTAGGTTCATCACTGGCATTAAAAGTAATAGCCGTGTCACTCCATGGGTTTATTGTTGCTACTTGATAGACTTCTATGAGGCTGCGGAGTGTTCTTTTTCGCATATTATTTGATGCGAAAGTCTCAAAGACTGTTAAGAATGTACTAGAGTCCCTGAGGTGGCTTTCTGCGGCCTCCGGAATTAGGAGATCTTCGCCCCTTTTGGCCACCTGCCAGAGTATCCAACATGCTCTAAGGCTATGAGTTGGTGTGGCGTCCTCTGTACTACAAATTTTACAGGGTCCATTAAGCCATCCCTCCAGTACGGTTCCATGCCCTGTAGAGGGTTTTGGTTTTTTGGTTTTTAACCCGGGTGTCTGATGATGATGCACCCTTTTATTTCGGACGAGGTTTCTATTCAGGGCCGGATTGTCCCAAAATTTAGGTTCGGTTTTCCAGGCGCTTTCCATCGCACAGTACTTTTGTACTATGGACGCCAAGTCAGCGAAGCGTGTAAGATCACGACGACCTGTGGCGTTGAGGATTCCCTTGTCCGTGCAATTATTGCAAAAGATTGAGATTGCGTCTTCCTCGCGGCAGTCCTTTATCCTGTTCATAACTAGGAGGAACCTTGCCCAGTAATGATGTACTGTTTCTTCAGGCTTTTGCCTGATTTGGGATAGATCGCTTATGTTCGGGTGGGTGGGTGGAATTAAATCCGGAACTTCCCCCAATCTAAGACAAAGAGGCCAAGGAGTTTCCGAACTCTAAAGTTTGGATTCCTGGATGTTGTCCAGTGAATCTAGCCCGTTGCCTGATTCTAAGTTCAGGTCTTGAGTTACCTCCTCCCCTCCGCGGGTATCCGGCTTGGAGGGATCGGGAATACGGACGTAGCTAGTCCTTAAGATAGATGAAGAGTCGCCGCACTGTGCCTCTACCACGGCAACGTGATGGGTGACTTGGGGAGAATTAATTTCTCTTAGATCGGGTTTAAGACCAACCTAGTCATAATCCGTAGTGACACCCAAGGCGGCGATGCGATCCAAGAGCTCGTTTACGGAGGAGAGCTCCATTGGATCTAACTGCTCGACGAGCTCTGAGCTGACATGAAGATTGCTTTTGATGACCCGAAAGGTCACCGTCGGCGCAACGGCCGAACAGGCGGTCATGAGAAAACCGCCTAGCCGGAGAGTTTGGCCGACAGCCAAAGCTCCCTTAGTAACGGCGCCGTCTTTAAAGACGGGAAGAGGCATCCTTCCTGATTGCGATGGCACAGAGGAACTCTCAATGAAAGCACCAATGTCGGTGTCAAAACCGGTGGATCTCGGGTAGGGGGTCCCAAACTGTGCGTCTAGGCGGATGGTAACAGGAGACAAGGGACACAATGTTTTACCCAGGTTCGGGCCCTCTTGATGGAGGTAAAACCCTACGTCCTGCTCGATTAATATTGATGATACGGGTAGTACAAGAGTAGATCTACCACGAGATCAAGGAGGCTAAACCCTAGAAGCTAGCCTATGGTATGATTGTTGTATGATGAAGTTGTCCTACGGACTAAAACCCTTCGGTTTATATAGACACCGGAGAGGGTTAGGGTTACACAAAGTCGGTTACAAGGGTAGGAGATCTTGAATATCCGCATCGCCAAACTTGCCTTCCACGCCAAGGAAAGTCCCATCCAGACACGGGACGAAATCTTCAATCTTGTATCTTCATAGTCCTGGAGTCCGGCTGAAGGCTACCCGAACACCCCCTAATCCAGGACTCCCTCAGTGCCATATTGTAGAACTTATCGTACTTCCGCGGCTCAAAAAGCACAAGGGCTAGTTGGAGATCTTCTCTGAGGCCACCTCTGAACTGATAAATCATGCTCTTCTCGTCAGGGACATCTTGCTTAGTGAAATGAGCGAGCTTCTGGAACATGATGTTATACTAGTAAACAGACAAGCTGCCTTGCTTCAGATTGCGGAAATCCTCACGCTTGCTCTCAACAACACTCTGAGGAATGTGGTCAGCTTTGAAGTCTTGACGGAATTCATCCCAGGTAATCACACGACCTCCTCTAGACTCTTTGTACTGCTGATACCACTCTGCAGCTTGGTCTTTGAGTTGGAAGGAAGCAAACTTGACAAAGTCCTCAGGCCTGACGTTGCTGCACTCGAAATTCTTGTAGATATCCAAAAGCCAATCATCAGCGTCGGTTGCCTCGACACAGTTACTGAACGTCTTTGGCTGGTTTGCGAGGAACAAGTTGAGTGTAGCAAACTGATTCTGATTGTTGCCATGGCCTTGATTTCCTTGGTTGCGCTCTTGCAAGAGTTGCATGATCAGCTGCGTGTTGGCATTGGTAGCGACCATCACAGCTTGCCATGCCTCCGGAGGTGGAGGTGGTGGTGGCGGTTCAGGATTCTGACGCGTTGCAGGAGCCATGCTGAAGAGGGTGACATCCGTTAGCATCTTGACAGACATATATTCAAGCTGAATCAAATGGATCGAAATTGCAACATATAGTCTTAACATCCGAACAAAATGAACGAATGAATTCCAATAGAAATGGTCGCACTTCCATAAATTGAGAAGCCACTTAGATAGAGGTAGAAGAATAAAACAACAAGGTACGGACAAGAATAAATACTTGGTGAGGATTACCCAATCACAAACCAAATATCCGCGGAAGAAATACTAGAGCTACATGAATTCCCACCTATGAAACTCCCTAAATTCTCCCGGTTATGCAATCAGGTGTTGGGGATACACGGGAAGCATAATATCTCACCCAAAGCTAGCAAATCCTACATCCAGCTGTATCCATCCTTCAACACATAACTAAGAAACCTTCGGAAATCAATTACCTTAACCTTCGAAAAGCATACGTTATATGAGTTATGGCAATACTCCCGAACTCCCTCCCCAGTACTGGGTGGCGTCGAGGTTATCTCACCAACAACTGCATAAAAGAGATTTTTGATGTCGGTGAAACTCAGGTATTCCAGAATTGCAACGATAAAATTCTGACCACAACACCTTGGAGCTCAACTCCCCGGGACACTGCCACAACCCCTAAATGTTAGGAGGCACCAAGAACAATGTTCTCGTCACAAAACCATCGGAACGATTCCAAGATACCCACGTGATCCTAAAAAAATAGAGAAATTTGAGAAGAGAAGAGTCAAAACTCTACGTCAGGATGCCTCACCAGAGCGACGAAGGGACTAAGGAGTAAAAAGAATCCTACTCTCCGATATATATAATCCAAAATGACTCAAAACATTTTTTTCTAGACTCAACAATGCCAGCGATTCGATCAAGCAGGGGGCTCCTAAGTCGGGGAAGGCTCTGATTACCAACTTGTAACGCCCATGATGCGGCTATATCTCCCACGTGTCGAAGCACGACTTAGAGGCATAACCGCATTGTAAGCAATGTCGCAAGTGGGGTAATATTCACACAACCCATGTACTGAATAAAGGGGAAAGAGAAACATAGTTGGCTTACACTCGGCACGTCACACAATAGCATAAATATCATTACATTCATGCAGATACAATCAAGGTCCGACTACGGAACCAAAATAAAGACAACCCCAAATGCATAAAGTCCCCGATCGCCCAACTGGGCTCCACTACTCATCGTCCGGAAAGGAAACATAGTATCATCCTGAGTCCTCATCAAACTCCCACTTGAGCTTAGTCGAATCTCCTGGAGAGGTATCATCAGTCCCTGCATCTGGTTTTGAAGTAATCTGTGAGTCACGGGGACTCAGCAATCTCACACCCTCGCGATCAAGACTATTTAAGCTTATAGGTAAGGAAAAGGTATGAGGTGGAGCTGCAGCAAGCACTAGCATATATGGTGGCTAACATACGCAAATGAGAGTGAGAAGAGAGAGGCAAGGCACGATCGATAAACTATGATCAAGAAGTGATCCTAGAACAACCTACGTTAAAGCATAACACGAGACCGTGTTCTCTTCCCGGACTCCGCCGAAAAGAGACCATCATGGCCACACACTCTGTTGTTTCATTTTAATTAAGTTAAGTTTCAGGTTTTCTACAACCGGACATTAGCAAATTCCCATCTTCCCATAACCGCGGGCACAACTTTCGAAAGTTCAAATCCCTGCAGGGGTGTCCCAACTTAGCCCATCACAAGCTCTCATGGTCAACGAAGGATATTCCTTCTCCCAAGACAATCCGATCAGACTCGGAATCCCGGTTACAAGACATCACGACAATGGTAAAACTAAACCAGCAAAGCCACCCGAATGTGCCGACAAATCCCGATAGGAGCTGCACATATCTCATTCTCAGGGCACACCGGATGGACACTATGTACAACTAAAACCAACCCTCAAGTTGCCCCGAGGTGGCGCTGCAAGTGGCTCTGTTTTGGACCAACACTCAGAGGAGCACTGGCCCAGGGGTTTAAAATAAAGATGACCCTTGAGTCCGTGAAACCCAATGGAAAAAGGCTAGGTGGCAAATGGTAAAACCAAGGTTGGGCCATGCTGGAGGAGTTTTATTCAAGGCGAACTGTCAAGGGGTTCCCATTATAACCCAACCGTGTAAGGAACGCAAAATCAAGGAACATAACACCGGTATGATGGAAACTAGGGCGGAAAGAGTGGAACAAAACACCAGGCATAAGGCCGAGCCTTCCACCCTTTACCAAGTGTATAGATGCATTAACATAGACAAGATATAATAATGATATCCCAACAATAAACATGTTCCAACAAGGAACAAACTCCAATCTTCACCTGCAACTAGCAACGCTATAAGAGGGGCTGAGCAAAGCGGTAACATAGCCAAACAATGGTTTGCTAGGACAAGGTGGGTTAGAGGTTTGACATGGCAATATGGGAGGCATGATAAGCAAGTGGTAGGTATCATAGCATACGCATAGAAAAAGAGCGAGCATCTAGCAAGCAAAGATAGAAGTGATTTCGAGGGTATGGTCATATTGCCTGCAAAGTTCTCCGAGTTGACGTTAGCTTTATCCTTGTAAGCGTACTCAACGGGTTCCTCAATCGTGTACTCGTCTCCCGGCTCTACCCAAAGCAAGAACAAAAACAAATGGAGACACAATCAACAACGGTGCAATGCACAAGCAACATGATGCAAAACATGGCATGATATGCGCGATTTGATATGCGATGCATATGCATGTTTCAGAAAGGAAAGATTGAACCTGGCCTCAACTTGGAAAACCAAGAGTGCCGCTGGAAAGATGAGTTGATTTCGGTCGAAATCGATATAAAGATCACCGGAATCGGATGCACGGTTTGCAAATGGCAAGAAAAACAATAATGGCGCAAAGCTGCGATTAACAGCACGAGGCCATCTAAATGCATCAAGAACAACAAGCTACTGCACTCTAACATAACAACAAAACACATGGAAGTGATCCACTCAGGATGCTTGACAAAATATGAACACCGAGCTACGGCTAATTCACACAATAGCAGGATCAAACAAGCATGGCAAAAGTGCAAAAGATATCAGGTTACAGACTTAGTGAAAATAACATGTCAGGAATTTAACATCAGGAAGCAATTTTTAGAGCAAGATAACAAAATGGTACAGGAACATATCATGGCAAAGCAAGGCATGGCATGAAGCTAATCAAAGCATACAACAAAAGTCCCTTACTGACCATAAGCCAAAAGGGATCTGAAAATACAATGGCAACCATGTGAACATAGCAAGTTTTGTTAACAGATTCAGACTTAGTAGAAAACTGGAGCATGGCAAAACAAATATTAAGTAGGCATGTTTAGGAGCTCGATGCAATCACCACAAGGCATTGCATGACAAACTAAGCATACACCCAGCAAGTAGACATGGTATAGAAGATAAACATGGCAAGAACAACCTCAAAGCATGCATGGATCAACTACAACAACCCTCGGCAAAAATGCTTAACATGTAAACATTCTGCCAGGAACATTTTATAGCAAAAGTAGAGCTCGATTGAGTCAAGCTAGGGTGCTCCATAATTGCAAACAATGACATGGACGGGTAGAGCACAACAATATCTACAAAACATCCTTACTGATCATGCTCAAAAGAGGCATGGATCACTCTGTAGCAACATGAATACATGGCATAAAAATATTATCAGGACAATGACTTAGAAGATTCCCAAGTCCCTGAAATTAGCAACATTACGAGAGCTACTTTGCATGCTTGTGCTAGTCACCATAGAGATCACAAAAATACACGGCATACACCCCTGTAAAGATGGCATGGCATACTTCAAAACACATGTAGGGCTCAAGTTCATCGGAGGCACACATTAAGCATGGCAAAAATGACAAATGTCCAAACTCTGGTAAGAATCTGAAACTAATATAAACTAGCACTCTTGCAACAGCATTTTAGGGCATCAACATGAACTCAAATGAACATGGTGCAATGGGATGAAATGAAGTACTCATTGAGAGGAACAATTTGATATGCTACACGCCCAAAACGGAGCCATGGGTGCAGAGTTATGATGCGAAGAAAACCGCTAAAATTATCTTGGACTTGGGGAAAAAGGTCAACCTCTCCAGATCTAGGGTTCCTCGCAGGCGCACGAACCAAGGATCTCCGGCGATGCAACGAGCTTGTTCCGGCGAGGGGAAGGCGAGGGGGAGCCGGAGAAGGCAGATCCGGTCGGATCCGAGGTGCGCCGGCGACGAGGAGGCGTCAGACGGCGGGGGCGGCGGCTTCCGCGGCGAGGCGACGAGCGGCGAAGGCAGCGCGGCGTCGGAGGTCGACGGTGGGGCGGCGAGCGGGCGAGAAGTTCGACGGCGGCAGCGGCAGGGCGCGCGGTGGAGGCGGCGGGGCCGGCGAGCGGCGTCGGGCGGCGGTGCCGGGCCGGGAGGGCCGCGGTTGGGCCCCTGCGGGCCCACGCGGTGGTGCGCGGCGAAGTGGGGCGGCCCCGCTGATGTGGCACGCTCCGGTTAGGTGCAGGAGACGGCGGCGCTGACGTGGCACAATGCTATTGGCCGGGGCGACGTGGCTGGAGGCGGTGGACACGTCCGGCAGCGCGAGGGGAAGGATTTTAGGGTTTCGTCCGTGAATTTCGGGGGAGAGGACATATATATAGGTAGGGGGAGCTAGGAGACTCCAAATTGAGCACGGTTTTCGGCCACACGATTGTGATCGGACGACCTAGATGATGGAAGGGGTTTAGGTGGGTTTTGGGCCACTTTGGAGAGGTGTTGGGCTGCAACACACATGAGGCCTTCTCGGCTCCTCGGTTAACCGTTGGAGTATCAAACGAAGTCCAAATGGCACAAAACTTGACAGGTGGTCTACCGGTAGTAAACCAAGGCCGCTTGGCAGGTCTCGGTCCAATCCGAGAACGTTTAACACCCGCACACGAAAAGAGGTAAAAGGGGACACCGGAGGACATAGGAGCGCCGGAATGCAAAACAGACTACGGGGAAAATGCTCGGATGCATGAGACGAACACGTATGCAAATGCGATGCGCATGATGACATGATATGAGATGGATGACAAAGACCAAAGCAACACGGAGACAAAAATCCGACAACGAGGAAATATCTTAACTTAGTGCCGAAAATGGCAAGAGCTGGAATACAAATATGGCATGTTACACACGGGGTGTTACACAGGGCCTACTCCATCGCGCGGCAGAGGCCACTTCTTCTTTGGGAGAAGAGGTAGGGCTGGCTGCCTGGATGTGCTCTTATTTGAGGTAACAACTGAATCTTGTCATATACTAGTTAAATCCGAGCTATGGGTGTGAAGCACTGATGTGCCAGTACATTTGGTTGTGACCTGTTCTAATTTTGTACCTTAACTTTTTTTAGAAAGGGTTGTACGTCAAATTAATGTGCCAGCAGAACTTATTGTGTTGTTTGTTTGTTTTCTTTGCACATCATTCAATATATTTTCCCGTCATTGATAAAGATGATGAACCGTTATGTATGAGTTCGTTGGTTTCAACATAGCCCTACCTGTAGCGATCCACTACTTCCATCCTGATTGTACCGCCTGCGTGAAATTTTTGTACGCAAGTTCAGTGTGCTATGATGTTATGTATGATTGTGTCAACTATATAAGTTTTTACTGAGCATCAGCAATGGATATGGCAGAAAGATGTATTTACGAGCATCGACCGATGGCTCTCTCACACACACACACACACACGCACACGCACGCACACACGCACACACGCACTAGTGGGACCCGTTGAATTATTTATTTGCTCGTGATAGCTTTTAATTAGGTTCCACTATAATCTAACTTTTTTCTTAAGTTATTAATTGAGCTTGGTGACTTAAAAAAGTTGTACAGAAGCCTTGTTTGGGCCTTTCCGGCGTCGCTGAATGTGGGCTGAGTAGCCATGTTAGGTTGTACTATACTACACAGGCCTTTTTTTCAACATCGGCAATGCAACTGGGCCGACAGTTGTACACAATATCCGGGTCAACTTCTTCGCCCCGCTGGGCTGCAAACTTTCATAGGAGGTATGCATTAGGCTTAACAAGAAAAAGGACTTTAAGAAATAATAAATGGGATGTAATTTTAATAACTGGGTAGTAACTATAAAAAATGCACCAAACGCGTAATTAGTTTTAAAAATATATTATTTTTGGAATTTGCAAATTTTAATTTCATTACTTGTTGTGCGCGCAATATTTTGTTGGATTTTAATGTAATACAAATTTATTTTGAAATTATATTTAATCTAACTAGAAATCTCAGATAAAAATATTTTGGATCCCATAAAAATGTGGGAATTTTTTTGAATTCTGTTTTGAGCGGTTGGTTGAAATTATTAATCTTTTTTTAGGAATGGTTGAAATTATTAATCGTTGTCCTAGCTAGAAAATGGGATGTACTTTTAACAAACTGTAAATGGGCTAGAGTAAATTCCATTAGAATTAAAAAATGGGTTGTACATTCTTACAAATCGCAAATGGGCTATATATTCTCTGCCACGCACTTGTGGGCCTTCTAAGTTGACGCGTCCCCTAAAAAACTAAGTTGACGCGTCCCCTAAAAAACTAAGTTGACGCGTATGCAAGGCTTTGTCAACAACACACGGTTCTCGTAGCTGTGGCCGTTGGATATCCATCCAAGGGATGCCGTGCTTCTTCTTCAATCTTGGATATTCTTGCTTCAGCCGCTCAAAAAATGATTCCTCCCCTGACATCTAGGGCGCACCATTTCGGAGGCTGACCTGTGGGCCAACTAAGTTGACGCGTACCAAGGGCTTTGTCAACTTAGTCCATATAAACGATTCTAGCTGCAGTGACCCTACGATGTCCATCCAACGGTCGTAGTGCTTCTTCAACCTATGGTCTTCTTGCTACAGCCGCCCAAAGCAGCGCCAGTCGTGCCGCGTGCTCCTGCCTCCCGTGGCCGGCTGTGATGCCGCGAAGGCCTCACCACCCCCTACTACTCCCACCGCTGGCCAGGCCATCCCTCCACTCCCCCACACCCCCTGTTATTCTGCGGCAACGGCAGCCTCACACTGCAGCCGAACCAGTGAACCCTCATACTCCTCTCCGTGTGGGCTTCCACTGCCGCGTCTTCCCTGGCTCCACGTCGTCCCCTTCCTAGGCCTCGCCATCATCCACCGCCCAGGTGCTCTCGGCTCGGCGTGGTCAACGTGGTCAAGGAACGTCTTCCACCGGAAGAGTACTGTACATGGAGAGGCTGACAGCTGGGTCCACGGCGGCCGCAAGGAAGTGCCTCCTTATTATGCGCAAAATAATTATTCCTTCACCTAACAGCAAGGACCCACCGGACGGGCCACCGTATTTCGCGAAAAAATGTTTCCCCATGACTGCTTGGACCCACCAGCTACATCTTCGCACGCAAGGAAGTGCCTCCTTATTACACACAAAAAAACGAATAATCCCCCTGCTAGCTGGGACCCAGTATAGTGGGAGGCTGACTTGTGGGCCTACTAAGTTGATGGGGACGGAGGGCTTTGTCAACTTAGTCAATATGCATGATTCTAGCTCCAGTGATCGTGCGATGTTCATCCAATGGCCATAGTGCTTCTTCAACCTCTGGTCTTCTTGCTCCAGCCGCCCAAACCAGCACCGGTCATGCTTCGTGCGCCTGCCTCATGTGGCCGGCCGTGATGCCACGGAGGCCTCACCGCCCCTACTACTCCCACCGCTGGCCAGGCCATCCCTCTACTCACCCACACCCCCTGTTATTCTGCGGCGACGACAGCCTCACACCACAGCGAACCAGTGAACCCTCATACTCCTCTATGCATAGGCATCCACTGTCGCGTCTTCCCCGGCTCCGGGTCGTCCCCTTCCTAGGCCTCACCGTCGTCCACCGCCCTGGTGCTCTCGGCGCGGCGTGGTCAACGTGGTCAAGAAACGGCTTCCATGAGACGTGGACTGTACGTGGAGAGGCTGACAGCTGGGTCCACGGCCGCAGCAAGGAAGTGCCTCCTTATTATGCGGAAAATAATTATTCCTCCACCTGACAATGGGGACCCAACGGACAGGCCACCGTATTTCGTGAAAAAAACGTTTCCCCCTGACTGCTGGGACCCACCAGCTACATCTTCGCATGCAAGGAAGTGCGTCCGGGCAAAAAAACGATTCGCCCCCCTGACTGCTGGGACCCACCAGATATATCTTCGCATGCAAGGAACTGCGTGACAGTCGGGACCCACCTGGTCGAAGCGTATGTAGCGTTGTCATTCTGGTCGCGAACGTGTACGTACATACTAGTCGATGTAGAGCGTGCACGTGTCGTAGTAGATGCGTGCATGAAACATGTACACATACGTACAGTGGCCAGTGTGCAAGAAAGAAAATACGGCCATGTACGTACATACGGGCGGGGTCTCAAATGCCTACTCGTGCATACGTACGGCCGAGGCTCATGTACATGGCTGGGTTGGAACGGAGAAACTGCGTCGTCGTCGTGTTCATGGGGAGCCAACCGGCTGGGTCAGAACGAAATGCGTCGTCGTGTTCAACGGGAGGGCTTGGACGGAACAACCGATGGAAACGAGGCCTGGCATACTGCACAACGGAGGAAACGGCCTTGTGTTCAACCGGCCACGTTCGAAACGGGATCCTGTTCATCGGGAGGGGTCTGGCGTACTGCAAAACGGAGGAAACGGGCCTCCTATGGTCGAAATGGGGGTCTTGTTCATCGGGAGGGGTGTGGCGTACCGCAAAAGGGAGGAACCGGAATTGTGTTGGAGTGCTACGGTCGAAACGGGTGTCCTGTTCATCGGGAGGGGTGTGGCGTACCACAAAACGGGACTCCACGCGATACTGTTCATCGACCGTCGACCTCCTCCAGCCTCCACCTGCGACTGTTCATCCACGGGCTCCTGTTCATCCAGCCTCCACCACGCGCTACTCCACCGGCTACTGTTCAACCAGCCCTCTCCATGGGCTCCTGTTCCAGCACCCCTCCACGGGGCAACTGTTCATCCATCCCTCCACCATCTACTGTTCACCCAGCCCTCCACGGGTGGTCCTGTTCATCCAGCCCTCCATGGGGTCCTGTTCATCCAGCCCTCCACGGAGACCTGTTCATGTAGCCCCAACCGGCTCGATCGATCGGGGTCCTATTCATCCAGAGGCAACACCACGGGGTCCTGTTCATCCACCCCCACCAGGAACTGTTCATCCAAACCCCCAGCAACGCTCACTGTTCATCCAGAGGCAGCATCGATCAGCTTCAGTTAGCAGAAGTAGCGAAGGAATCGCTCGATCGGGTTCAGTTAACAGCCATCGATCGATCTCTCGGGTTTAGTAACGCATAGCCTGCAGTGCAATCGCTCGGGTTCAGTAGGCGAACGCCTCGCTCGGGTTTAGTTAGAGCCCAACGCCTCGCACCCACGCGCGTGTGTGTATGAGAGAAACGCGCATCGCTCGACCCCGACCACCCACCGTAACCGGGAACACCCCGATATTTTCCTTGCCCTTGCTTCTACCACGGTTTTTCCGTCATGGACAGACCAACGAATGTCATGCAGCTGCTCTCCAGCCCGCCCAGGACGAAAAGCCCATTTTCTGTCATGATTTTTTGTCATAGAAGTAGGATGCCACCACATCTATGATGATACCGGGTTTTGTCACAATTATTGTCATAGAAGTGTCTTCAGTATGACAGCAAAAAAAATCATTCGGCCCAAAATGTCACAGATGTGTCTTTTTTCGTAGTGTATGTATCACATGTGCATAATTACGCACTTAAAATACCATGGGAAAACGACAGAGGAACACTGCGGACAAGGTCTATAGTGTGGCTCGACCTTATTTGGACTATAACACTTTTTTCCCTTCCTTCTCTTTTCTCTCTCATATTACAGGTTCATTAAAACCTAGCGACCTTGCGGTCGTGCAAGGGCTCTCTTCCAGGCCCCTTTTGTATAAACGACGTTCCACTGATCCTTTCAAAGGATTTTTTTACCAAGAAGAAACGACGCAGATGTGCGGCAGGGCATCAAGGGGATCTTCAAGACTACCTTTTCTTTTCAGGCCCTGTATACATCTTCCCTAGTGTACAAATTCCCGGCATGTAAAATACCCTTGATGTTTATGGCATTATCTATAATAGCACATTGCGGCGTATCAATCATATTATAAAGGAAACAGTTTATTGCCAACCTCTATTCGGTATTGGTTCATTTCACAATCTATATTCCCCCCTTACTTCAGATTGCCACATATACTTTGGTCCGGCGAAAATGTTGGGGGCTCTATTCGGCCACGGATATGTTCAAAAGTATGAATACTTTTAGGGTATACTTCGGCGTCCCCAATATTGCATTATATGCATCAGCTCCAAGTCATGTCTTTGTTCCATAGATGGGTTGCCCGGCTCCTGTGATTACTACCTTACGTTCTGCTAGGTAGGCTAAGGTAGTAGAGGGAGAACTACTACGATTGTGTTTCTGGTTCGTCCGGTCAAACACCTCAGTAGAGAAAGCTAAAAAGTGACTGTCATGATGTGGCGAGAGCTGGTCGGTGATTCGGCGACTTACTACAAATCTTTCATTATTTACTCTGTGTTATACGAAGGGCTGGTCTTCGCCCAATCATGCGACAAAGGCATCCTAGTTCAAACGGCCGCATACGCACTAGGGGCTAGTACTTATCCCCAGCATCAAACTCCTATGGCTAAGTGAAAGCAATAAAGCCGCATAGTCTGATTGCCTGGTTCGCTGCGCAGACACCTCCTTTACGGACCTAGACGTTGGGTCAAGTGTGAGCACACGCTATATCGAACACCCCCGTAGCATCTATGTGGCGTCTACAGCCGATGACTAGGAAACTTTCAGAATTGAAACGGGTGCACAGGAGGAAGATAATTCTAGATAAAGGCATAAATATATTACAAACCTTGGTTCATAAAACAAAGTTTCAACATCCCTGATACATTCACTCAAACATAGTATCCTTTGAGCATTGGCCCTCTACTATTCAGGCACCAGCTAGGACATCTTCGAAGTACCTCTCCGGCTTGTGGTGGTCCTTGCCTTCGGGTGGGCCTGCGGTTGTAACGTCGGTGGCCTTCATCTTTTCCAGGTGCATCTTGACATGGGCAAAGGCTATCCGCGCACCCTCGATGCACGCTGAGCGCTTCAGAACTTCAATTCGGGGCAGCGCATCGACGAGTCGCCTCACCAAGCCAAAGTAGCTGCTTGGAATGGGCTCGGCTGGCCAAAGCCGGACCATGACGTCCTTCATGGCCAAGCCGAACATCATGTGCAGCTCTGCCAGTTGCTTCATCTAGTTGTTTAACAACGTCTGGTGCTCCGGTGCCAGGAACTGAGACCAGAATAACTTCTCTGTCAAGTTCCCCTCCTGGGCTCGGAAGAACTGCGCGGCGTCGGCGACACTCCTCGGTAGATCTGGAATGGCATCTGGAGAACTCCACAGACGAGTAAGCAAGACATATCCTTTACCCGAAGATATACTCTACAAAAGAAAGGGCTTACCAGCCACTATTTGTTCGGCCCGCCGGATCTCTTCACGAGCACTTTGGGCCTCAGTCTGTGCCCCTTTTGACTCCTGGAGGGCCTTGGCGAGTTCGGCCACTTGGTCCGTCGTCTTCACCTCCAGGGCCTCGCACTTGACGATGGTGTCCTTCAGTTCTTGCTCCACTTCGGCCACCCTCTCCTTGTGTTGGTGGCGGGCGACCTGTTCGGTCTTCAGTTCCACAGCCTCTTTGTCAAGGGCTGCTCTATTTGCCTTCGCCACCTCCCTGGCTTGGGCAAGGGCGCTCTTGAGGGTCTCGACCTCGGCCATGCCAACTGCAATCACAATCACATCAGTAAATGAGTTCAACTTCCAATTTGCATATTACTTTAGATACATGATCAAACTCTTTAAAAATATACGCATACCTTGCGTCTCATCGAACCACTTGTTAATGCGGTCGATTTCATCATCGGCCAACTTCAGTTTGCGATTAAGCTCGGAAACCTCGTCGGCCTGGGCGGTTGCCGCCAACAGGGAAGACTATCATACATAGAAAAGTATGTCACCTCTTCCGAATATATTGTGATCCTCTGTCTGGCTTTTTCAGCACCGGACAGAGACTTAGGGGATACTATTTGTATACATGTATATTTCCTTCATATGACAAAGCGTCTAGAGCATTACGTCGCATACATCGAAGCCTTTAATAGGCTTGTGAAGGCTTCGTTCAACCCACTCTTGGCAGACTGAACCTTCTCTACCACCGCACCCATCAGGGGTGCGGTGCTCCACCATGATGGAAGCACGTCGCAGTGCTTCCGCCAAAGTATTCGGCGCCTCTGGATTAGTGGAGGCCATCGCTGGAGCTGATGCTCTCCCCTCCTCCAAAGGGGTTGCTCGCCCGATTCTGGAGCCACGTTGGTCTCTGGAACAATGTCCAGCTGGGGGCCGGCCTGGTCAGGGCCCCCGCCGTCGTTCTTCATGAGGGTCACACCTCCCATGTCTTTGGCGGCCGAGGTATTACCCTCGGGCGCCATCTCGCCAGCCTCAGCCACCTCTGCGCGGCCTGGAGAGGACCTTCGGGACAACACCTAGGTGTCATTCGTGATGATCGGCGAAGGGTCTCATGGAGGCGTCTTGCTCTCTGCCATCTCTGGTGGTAGAGAACTCCCCTCAAATAGTGAAGGGTTGGGGAGGTCACGAGTAGGGCTGAAAGATACACAGTATGATATGCTATATTATAAAGACGTAGTGGACCAAAGACATATAATAGATCTTGGGGCACTTACGATTTGGCCAGGGGCTTCACCCTGGGAAGCCTCTCGGGGATGGGTTCAGCCTCTGAATCTAAACCATCCAAGAGGGCCATCTTCCCTCTCTTGGGTACCTCCTCCTTCGGGTATGTGGAGGATACCCTCTTCTTCTTCCTCCCCTTAAGAGGGGAGTCACTTTCCGCCTCCTCTTCGTCTTTGTCTCCCTCGTGGGAGGAGGGGATTTCGGTCACTCTGAACACTACGTCCGAAGTACCCTTGTGGCGGAGGCCACCTTTGGCCTCATTGCTCTTCTTCTTGGCCTCCTTCTCCGGTGCCTGATAAGGCATCGAGACCAGCATCTCCAGCAGCTGGGGTGTGGCTGGATCTTTAGGCAGCAATGCCGGACACTTGATCCGCTCTGCCTTTGCTATCCAGCCCTCTACGAGGGACAGAAACTCATTATGTCTGAAAACTTATTGATCGAATATATATTCAGAATAACACACTTACCGTTGTGGACGGATTCTCGCTGTCAAGACAGATGTCTTCGGTCTTCTTCGGCCACGCTTTCTGGGCCTTGAAGAGAAGCTTCCAGATATCTTGGTGCATTGTGCCGAAGAAGTGCTTCAGGTTCCGAGGATCTTCCGAATTAAACTCCCACACGTGGGAGGGCTGGAGTTGGCAGGGAAGAATCCGGCGGAAGACCATCACCTGAATCACATTGGCAAGACTATTGTCCTTGCTTATCGTGTTTGAGATGTTGTTTTGTAGAATCAACAGTGGATCCCCAGTCCATAACCTGGGTGGTCCATGATCTAAGCCGCATAAGGGCTCCGGATCTGAACTCAGGAGTGGCCGCCCACTTGGCGTTGCGGTGTTCGGTGATGTAGAACCACTCCTACTGCCACACCTCAACGGTCTCCACGAAGGCCCCTTTAGGCCAAACGGTGTTGGGAAGCTTGCTCACCATGGCGTCGCCGCAGTCCGCATGCTGCCCGTCGACCACCGTCGGCTTCACATTGAAAACTTTTAGCCATAGGCCAAAGTGTGGGGGGATGCGGAGTAGCGCCTCAGACACGACGATGAACACCGAGATGTGGAGGAATGAATTTGGGGATAGATCATGGAAATCTAGCCCGTAGTAGAACATGAGGCCACGGATGAAGGGGTGGATAGGAAACCCTAGCCCACGGAGGAAGAGGGGGATGAATACCACCCTTTCGCCGGGCTCCGTAGTGGGGATGACTTGATCCTTGGCGGGGAGCCTGTGTGCGACGTCCGCAGATAGATATCCCGCCTCCCGGAGCCCCTTGACGTCCTTCTCTATGATGGAGGAGGCCTCCCACTTGCCCTTCGAACCTGATCCAGACATGGCTGGAGAGGTTGGTGGCGGTGGGAAAGATTGAAGTTTGGGTGCTGGAGCTCGACGATGGGAAAGCAAGAGAAGGAAGAAGGCGTGGGAAGGAAGATGAATCTTTATCCTCTTATATATGAAGTGAATATCAAACGCCCCCCTCAAGCCTTAACACTCGCCTGTTCCCTAGGGGTCATGCGAATGGCACGGTTGGATTACCCAAAACCATATTGATGAGGATCCCACGATAAGCGAACACGATCTCTATTTTAACAAGACGTGTCAATAGAGGTTATGCCTCGAAACGCGAAACGGTTGGCGAAAAATGGTTCGAAATGTTAAGAGGCCATATGTGACGTTTCACCTAAAAGTTGTCAGTTGAGAAATATTATTTTGATTAAATATCTTGCCTTCATGGCTAAGGGTTGAGACTATTATATAGAGCCGAAAATAGTTCTTTTGTTCAGAAGACTGCTTTGAAGTACTCAGGAGGAGGAACCCGCCCTACAATGCCGAAGATAACCCGTGTGTTGAATATATCGTCATTCGAGACTGGTTCAGGGGCTACTAAGTGAGTCTTGGATTAGGGGGTCCTCAGGTGTCCGGGTTGTGTGATATGGGCCGGACTGATGGGCCATGAAGATACAAGGCAGAAGACCTTCCCCCGTGTCCGGATAGGACTCTCCTATGCGTGGATGGCAAGATTGGTGTTCGAATATGTAATTTCCTTCCTCTACAAACCGACTCTATACAACCCTAGGCCCCTCCGGTGTGTGTATAAACCGGAGGGTTTAATCCATAGAGGCTATCAAAAATCATATTGGCTAGACAAGAAGGGGTTAGCCATTATGATCTTGAGGTAGATCAACTCGTGTAAGCCCTATATTCATCGAAGATAATCAAGCATGACGTACGATTTTACCTCCATTAAGAGGGACCGAACCTGGGTAAACATCATGTCCCCTTTGTCCCTTGTTACCTTCGATCCTCAGACGCACAGTTCGGGACCCCTACCCGAGATCGGCTCGTTTCGACACCGACAAAGGCACCCGTGGATACGGTTAGCCATGGAATGTGAAAGTATGGTGAAAAAGGAATAAACCTTAATTTATGTTGGGAACCGCCTATGTAATATCTAGCATGGAAAGTGTTGCGAACTCTAAGCCGTTTTTGTTGGTGGGAAAAGTATGTCTCTCAAAAAAAATTTATCTCTCAATTTTCGCTTTGAGCTCTGGCACCTCTACAAATCCCTACTTCCCTCTGCGAACGACCTTTCTTTTACTTTATGCATTTTTTATTTTTGATTTTGAGTCTTCATCTTCTCTTATTAAACCACCAACTAGGAGGCACTATGATCGTACTTGAGCAATGGGTGTAGTTAATATGCGAGTGTGTTTCATAAATGAATCAACGATTGAGCATAATGGGCTAGCGATAACTTATTTTAGCGTTGATATTTTTAAAGACATGGTTGCGTGTTGATATGCTTGAGTATTTAAGTTATCATTTCAAAACTAGACTATTGCTTTCAACAATATAAAAGTACAAATGTCCATGCTATAAAAAAGAATATGAGATGACATGTTAGGCAGCATTCCATATCGAAAATTCTGTTTTTATCATTTACCTACTCGGGAACGAGCAAGAATTAAGCTTGGGGATGTTGATACGTCTCCAACGTATCTACAATTTTTATTGTCCCATGCTATTATATTATCAATCTTGGATGTTTTATAGTCATTTTATATCATTTTTTGGTACTAACCTATTGACATAGTGCCAAGTGTCAGTTGCTGTTTTTTGCAGGTTCTTACATCGTAGAAAATCAGTACCAAATGGAGTCCAAATGCCACGAAACTTTAGGAAGATTTTTTATGGACCAAAAGACACCTAGTCAAGGCAGCGCCTAGGGGTGCTCCGAGGGGAGCACAACCCACCAGGGCGTGCCAGGAGGCCCAGGCGCGCCCTGGTGGGTTCTGCCCACCTCGGGTGTCCCCCGGACTGCCTCTTTTCTCTATAAATACCCCAATATTCCAGAAACCCTAGGGAAGTCGACAAAAATCAATTCCAGTAGCCGCAGAGTCCAGAACCACCAAATCTAATCTAGACACCATCACGGAGGGGTTCACCACTTCCATTGGTGCCTCTCTGATGATGCGTGAGTAGTTCTTTGTAGACCTTCGGCTCCGTAGTTAGTAGCTAGATGGCTTCCTCTCTCGTTTGATTCTCAATGCAATGGTCTCTTGGAGATCTATATGATGTAACTCTTTTGCGGTGTGTTTGTTGGGATTCGATGAAGTTTCTTTGATCTCTTATATGCATGATTGCTTATAGCATCGTATTTCTTCTCTAATATTTGGGTTTTGTTTGGCCAACTTGATCTATTTATCTTGCAATGGGAAGAGATGCTTTGTAGTGGGTTCGATCTTTCGGTGCTTGATACCAGTGATAGAAGGGGAACGGACACGTATGTATCGTTGCTACTAAGGATAAAACGATGGGGTCTATTTCTACAGAAATAGATCTTGTCTACATCATGTCATCATTCTTATTGCATTACTCCGTTTCTCCATGAACTTAATACACTATATGCATGCTGAATAGCAGTCGATGTGTGGAGTAATAGTAGTAGATGCAGGCAGGAGTTGGTCTACTAATCTTGGACGTGATGCCTATAGAATGATCATTGCTTGGATATCATCATGATTATTTGAAGTTCTATCAATTGCCCAACAGTAATTTTTTTACCCATCGTTTGCTATTTTTCTCGGTAGAAGCCACTAGTGAAACCTAGGGCTCCCGGGTCTCTTTCTCATATTATTTTCCTTTGCGATCTATTTTCCTTTGCTTTTATTTTCAGATCTATTAAACCAAAAATACAAAAATACCTTGCTGCAATTTATTCTTATTTATTTTATTTGGAGTTCGATCTATCAATCTACTACAATTTATTCACGTCCGTTTGCCATTTTCTGGCGCCGTTACCTGAAAGAGATTGACAACCCCTTTAATACGTTGGGTTGCGAGTATTTGTTATTTGTGTGCAGGTGTCGTTTACGCATTGTTGCTTGGTTCTCCTACTGGTTCGATAACCTTGGTTTCATCACTAAGGAAAATACCTACCATCGTTGTGTTGCATCATCCCTTCCTTTTTGGAGAAATACTAATGTAGCATCAAGACACGTCACTCCACCATTGCCGAACCCGAACCACGCAGCATCCCTATGAGCAGAGTCTATAGAGATCTCCCCAGTGACATCCTCGACCTCTGTTGTTCGCGTATGGATATGTTGAGCACCGTGCGGCTGGCTGCATGCTCGAGGGACATATGCATGGCCATCGTCAAAGTGAGGCATGAGCTTCTCAAGATACCATGCTTGCTACTATCTGCTCTTGTGAGATGCGCTCACCATGATACGGAGGCGTACATCATGCCCCTCGACTTGGATATGACCTCCATCAACCGAAACTTCTTCACAGGTATGTAGTGGGTCGCCTTACATCATGCCCCTCGACTTCGACCTGATCACCATTACCCGAAACTTCTTGGCAGGTATTTATTTGGTCGGCATGAACTCCCACTGGATGGCTGGCGTGAAAGAACGCTAGAACGAGTTGGTGGTCATGAACTTCCACACCTCCCATGAGAATACCCTTCCTCCCTTGCATCATACAAGGTTTTACCATCGTGGCTAAAGTCATCTAATTACTACGTCAGTTGGACAAACCTTGTTTTGCAGAAGACTGTAATCTGCCAAGTGCCCACACGATCTGCGAATTACACAGACTGCAAGCTAATTGCCTTGTTCGACCGCAGACTCGCCTATCTTTCCACCAGTGCCTTCTTTAGGTGGAGACAACTCACCTCACAGTCGATCGTCAAAGATGATACACACTTCTGTGATGCTATCGAATTCAATGGCATCATCTATGCGATCGACAAAGTAGATGGAACCACGTATTGCTGGGACAGCACGTGTAAGTTGTTTTCCTCTGATTTTAATGATAACTCCATGACATTGTTTAAACTTTTGTGATGATTGGCATATCCCTGCTGCAGCAGAATTTGAGTAGAACAATGGTAGTGTACTAGAGATGTTGTAAGTGAGTTATATTTGGAACTAGTTAAATCATGTGATTGTGACCATGTCATTATAGTCAATTTGTACCCTTTATAATCAAACGGTTAGGAAGATATGGATATTCTCCTAGCGTTATAGTAATTTATATACTACTAAATATGAGCGTGTATCAATAGCCATGTTAGTTTCCTCATTTTCATGATGTTAAAACATCCATAACACTATTGGTTTCATCTAACCATACATTAGGGAAGTAAACGTGCATATGGTTCTATATTTGGAAGTATTGAAATCCTGTCATGCTTATCATGTCTACATAGCTATATTCGCCCTTCCGCAATCAATGGCTAGAATGATATCCTCAAAAGAATTTCGCACATAGAACATGAGTATATAGCAACAATGCATGGTGTGTTAGTTTCCTCTGAACAATTTATTTGTGAGGACAGAACATGACTACATAACATGCATGGCATGGTAGTTTCCTATGAAGAATCAATTGCGAGATAAGATTAGTATAACCATGCATGGCACTGTTATATTTTTGACCCAGTATACATTTTGCTGTATTTTCCTATCAGTTCCAACTGGGACAGATCAATGTTGTTTCTTACATTATCCTACTCATACTCTGAACAATCCTGATCTTACATTAACAATGTTGTCCTTTTTGTCTCCTATTTGATATGATGCAGGGTCCCTACAGTTATTGCCCTTTGTAATCACACCACACCTTTGCCGAAAACATTGGATCACAACTGGTTGCTCGCTCAATCAAACGACGATGAAAGACTGGTGACCATTCACACATATGAGCCAGCGAAGTTATATTGCAAAAACTCCACTGTGTACAAGAAGCGTGAAATACGTGAGTATCGGAGATTGGTTGTTACGTCTAAGGGCAGGATACCAACTTGTTGGGGCCTTCAGGATTTTTGAATTTGAGGCAGGTAAAGAGCCTTGGTTCACACTCTCTGTTTCTCGGACTCAATTATCCGATTAACCATGAGATCACCCTTGGAAAGGTTCATAATGGATAAGAGGTTGTGTTTGCTAGGGAAAATTGTGTCTACATGGTGAACCCTGGGACTTCAGAATCATATGCCCCTGATTGTCAACAATACAGCCTATAGGCAAAATAAGGTGATAATGAGGAAGTTGTTTGTATTGACTTTGATCCTTGGATGTCTCAACTCCGACAGTCAGTGATGTGGTTCAAGCCTTCAGGTTGATAGGTAATTGGGTTGTTGTGTTAAAAGGGTGGAATCCTTGTGTCTCCGAATCACTGGTGGCTGAAGAGAGGCTGCAAATTATGATGGTGTTGGATCATCCCTCTTCGAATGACTTGTTGTCATTGCTGTTGGTTCTGGATGGGTAGTGTTGTCTTTTGTTATGCAGACTCCTTGTAATTTGGTCATCCTCGTATATGTCACTCTTACTTTGTAATAGTTGGCTCTCTTTAGAATGTCATTCTCATCTGGATCACGAGAATCTGAGCACTGCACATGGGTGCATTTTCATGGTGTAGCAAGACTTGTTATGAACTTCATGTCTCACTGTTTATGTCAGTAGTAGTCACTAGTTAGTGTTTGCATGTTGTATATGTTGTTGTTTCGAACTGTTTATTGTTTTGAACTGCTGATGGGCTAAATGAGGGCATCACCATTCTCTAGTGTTCAGTGTATATATCTTTTTTTTCAATTTATAATTTGAGCTCAGGGAATTTTCGATCATGTACACTTGTTTGGGGCTTTGGGCCTATGTGAGGTGTCGTTGAATATGGGTCGAGTAGTAACGCAATGCCAAATGGGCCAATTATAAGAACACTGAGGCTAGATGCTCAAAAAACAAATAAAAATGACTCTTATGCTGACATGTGGGCGTCACCGGTGCTTTCGTGAGCTTGCATGGCGAGAGCTTATTGGCACGTCTTTGAAATTGATTCTACCTTTTCATCCGCAATCACCTATCCCTCCCCCACCTCTGGAATCTCAATTCATACACCAGATCCCCCAAATCCCCCTCTACTCCCTGTAGCCAAGTGCACTTTCAGGTTGCTGGTTAATGCGGATCTCCAAGCCGGAGATCCTGAGGTCCGTCCTGCCTTCGGTCGCTGATACGTCTCCAACGTATCTATAATTTTTTATTGTTCCATGCTATATTATATCTTGTTTTGGAAATTATTGGGCTTTATTATACACTTTTATATTATTTTTGGGACTAACCTATTAACCAGAGGCCCAGCCCAGAATTTCTGTTTTTGCCTATTTCAGAGTTTCGAAGAAAAAGAATATCAAATGGAGTCCAAACGGAATGAAACCTTTGGGAACGTGATTTTCGGAACGAACATGATCTAGAGGACTTGGACCCTACATCAAGAAAGCAACCAGGAGGGCATGAGGTAGGGGCGCGCCTACCCACCCCCCCCCCCCAGGCGCGCCCTCCACCCTCATGGGGACCATGTTGCTCCACCGACGTACTTCTTCCTCCTATATATACCTACGTACCCCCAAACTACTAGATACGGAGCAAAAACCCTAATTCCACCGCTGTAACTTTCTGTATCCGTGAGATCCCATCTTGGGGCATTTTCCGGAGCTCCGCCGGAGGGGGCATCGATCACGGAGGGCTTCTACATCAACACCATAGCCTCTCCGATGAAGTGTGAGTAGTTTACTTCAGACCTTCGGGTCCATAGTTATTAGCCAGATGGCTTGTTCTCTCTTTTTGGACCTCAATACAAAGTTCTCCCTCTCTCTTATGGAGATCTATTAGATGTAATCTTCTTTTGCGGTGTGTTTGTTGAGACCCATAAATTGTGGGTTTATGATCAAGTTTATCTATGAACAATATTTGAATGTTCTCTGAATTCTTTTATGTATGATTGGTTATCTTTTCAAGTCTCTCCGAATTATCAGTTTGGTTAGGCCTACTAGATTGATCTTTCTTGCAATGGGAGAAGTGCTTAGCTTTGGGTTCAATCTTGCGATGTCCTTTCCCAGTGACAGTAGAGGCAGCAAGGCCCGTATTGTATTGTTTCCATCGAGGATAACAAGATGGGGTTTATTTCATATTGCATGAGTTTATCCCTCTACATAATGTCATCTTGCTTAAAGCGTTACTTTGTTCTTTTGAACTTAATACTCTTGATGCATGCTGGATAGCGGTCGATGTGTGGAGTAATAGTAGTAGATGTGGGTAGGAGTCGGTCTACTTATCTCGGGCGTGATGCCTATATACATGATCATACCTAGATATTCTCATAACTATGCTCAATTCTGTCAATTGCTCAATAGTAATTTGTTTACCCACTGTAATACTTATGCTCTCGAGAGAAGCCACTAGTGAAACCTATGGCCCCCGGGTCTATTCTCCATCATATTAATCTTCCGTCAACAAGCTATTGCCTTTTCCGTTTATTTTGCTTTCTTTACTTTGCATCTTTATCATAAAAATACCAAAAATATTATCTTATCATATCTATCAGATCTCACTTTCGTAAGTGACCGTGATGGGATTGACAACCCCTTTATTGTGTTGGTTGCGAGATTTTATTTGTTTCTGTAGGTGTGAGGGATTCGTGCGTGGCCTCCTACTAGATTAATACCTTGGTTCTCAAAAACATAGGGAAATACTTATGCTGCTTTGCTGCATCACCCTTTCCTCTTCAAGGGAAAACCAATGCAGTGCTCAAGAGGTAGCAGGCACTGCGTGCTGTCACACAAAAGTGGCATGGCGGCACTTGATGACCAGTTTGCGGGCAAAGTGATGATGGTAACCATCAACAGCGACCGCCCTCCCGTCTTGCCGGATGACCTTGTCAAAGGTCTTGGCATTGTGCATGGGATCCAAATAAGTGACTTGCTCGTCGAAGACTGTCCGCCACCGGCTGATTTGTTCGTCAGAGGTTCCAAACAACTTTCAACTGTAGTCTGTGTTCGAATCTTCCCTGTGTTTATTCTGCGATGTTGCGCTGGTGAGATTTGATCGACGGCACCCAGGACGGGGCTTGGTGCCCTCTGAGCTTGAGTTTTTAACAAAGCTTACCTTCCACGGCATGCCTCGATAGGCTTGGAATAGCGAGTCCATGAATTAGCTTATCAGTGACCTAGGAGGTGAGCTTGTAAGTATGTTTATTCCTCCAGATAGCTGGGCTCTGGCAGTTATGGCATGGATGAAGAAGCCGCCCACCATACTGAAGGTGATTGGTGTTGAGATACTGGTGCAAGAACCGGGGTTGTACTATTCATCGCCACCAAGGGCGCCACGAGCCATGTTAATAAAGTACCTATATTGAGTCTTTGTGCATGTCAAAGAAGTGGTCAATCCATCAACCAAAGTCCTGTAGTCGGCGCTGGTGATAGGGTCCGATGACGACGTCCATTACAGGAGTCAACGTCATACTTTCCCCGTGTTGCTCGGAACGATGGATGGCACAGGAACTACAAAAAAAGAGACATCCGTGACATTTTGGGCCGAACGGAAAAATTTTCTGTCATACATATGACACTTCTATGACGATAATTGTGACAAAACCCGGTATCATCATAGATGTGGCAGGCTCCTACTTCTATGACAAAAAATCATGACAGAAAATGGGCTTTTCGTCCTGCGCGGGCCGGAGACACAGCTGCATGACATTCTTTGGGCCGTCCATGACGGAAAAAACCATGGTAGAAGCGAGGGGGAGGAAAATTTCGGGGAGTTCCTGGTTACGGTAGGAGGTCGGGGGCCAAGCGATGCGCGTTTCTCTCGTACACGTACGCGCGTGTGTGCGAGGCGTTGGCTCTAACTGTACGCGAGCGAGGCGTTGGGCTCTAACTGAACCCGAGCGATTGCACTGCAGGCTACGCGTTACTGAACCCGAGCGATCGATCGATGGTTTTTAACTGAACCAGATCGAGCGATTCCTTCGCTACTGCTTCTAACTGAAGCCGATCGATTGGATGAACAGTGAGCGATGGCGTTGCCTCTGGATGAACAGGACCTCGTGGTGTGGTGGAGGGCTGGATGAACAGTAGACGGTGGAGGGGTGCCCGTGGAGGGGTGGTTGAACAGGACTCCGTGGTGTGGAGGGCTAGATGAACAGTAGACGATGGAGGGGTGCCCGTGGAGGGGTGGTTGAACAGTAGCTGGTGGAGTAGCGCGTGGTGGAGGTTGGATGAACAGGAGTCCGTGGAGGCTGGAGGAGGTCGACGGTAGCCCGTGGAGGCTGGAGGAGGTTGACGGTGGAGATGAACCGTATCCCGTGGAGTCCCGTTTTGCGGTACGCCACACCCCTCCCGATGAACAGGACCCCCGTTTCGACCGTAGCGCTCCAACACAAGTCCGTTTCGTCCGTTTTGCGGTACGACACACCCCTCCTGATCAACAGGACCCCTGTTTCGACCGTAGGAGGTCCGTATTGCGGTAAGCCACACCCCTCTCAATCAACATGACCCCCATTTCGACCGTAGGAGGTCCGTTTCGTCCGTTTTACGGTACGCCACACCCCTCCCGATCAACAAGACCCTGTTTCGACCGTAGGAGGTCCGTTTCCTCCATTTTGCGGTACGCCACACCCCTCCCGATCAACAGGACCCCATTCCAAACGTAGGAGGTCCGTTTCCTCCGTTTTGCGGTACGCCAAGCCTCGTTTCCATCCCCTGTTCTGTCCAAGCCCTCTCGATGAACACAACCATGCATTCCGTTCCGACCCAGCCGGTTGGCTCCCGATGAACACGACGCATTCCGTTGCCTCCCCATGAACACGACGCATTCTGTTGTCCCCCCATGAACACGACGCATTCCGTTGTCTCCCCATGAATACGACGACGATGTTGTTTCTCCGTTCCGACCCAGCCATGTACACGAGCCCTGGCCGTACGTATGCGCGAGTAGGCGTTCGAGACCTCGCCCGTATGTACACATACGTGGCCGTATTTTCTTTCTTGCACCCTGGCCTTTGTACGTACGTGTACATGCTACGTGTGCGCCTCTACTACGACACGTGCGCGCCTCTACATCCACCAGTATATATGTACGTACACGTTCGCAACCAGAATGACAATGCTACGTACGCTTCGACCAGGTGGGTCCTGACCGTCCGACACTTCCTTTCGTGCGAAGATGTAGCTGGTGGGTCCCAACAGTCAAGGGGAAACGTTTTCTCGTGAAATACAATGGCCCATCTAGTGGGTCCCCGCTGTCAGGTGGAGGAATAATTATTTTGCACGTAATAAGGAGGCACTTCCTTGTTGTAGCCGTGGACACAGTTGTTAGCCTCTCCACCTACAGTCCATGTCTGATGGAAGCCGTTCCTTGACCATGTTGACCACGCCATGCTGAGAGCATCAGGGCGATGGACGACGGCGAGGCCTAGGAAGGGGACGACGCGGAGCAGGGGAAGACGCGGCAGTGGATGCCCACGCATAGAGGAGTACGAGGGTTCACTGGTTTGCTGCGGTATGAGGCTGCCGTCGCCGCAGAATAACAGGGGGTGTGGGTGAGTAGAGGGATGGCCTGGCCAGCGGTGGGAGTAGTAGGGGGCGGTGAGGCCTCCGCTGCATCGCAGCCGGCCGCGGGACGAGGCACGACCGACGCTGGTTTGGGCGGCCGGAGCAAGAAGACCAGAGGTTGAAGAAGCACTACGGCCGTTGGATTGACATCGTACGGTCACTGGAGCTAGAATCGTGCATATTGGCTAAGTTGACAAAGCCCCCCATCCCCATCAACTTAGAAGGCCCACAAGTTAGCCTGCTACTATACTGGGTCCCAGCTAACAGCGGGAGTATTCATTTTTTTTGTGTAATAAGAAGGCACTTCCTTGCGTGCGAAGATGTAGCTAGTGGGTCCGAGCTGTCAGCGGCGGTAACGTTTTTTCGTGAAATACAGAGGCCCTTTCGGGTCCCTGATGTCAGGTGGAGGAATCATTATTTTGCGCGTGATAAGGAAGCATTTCCTTGCGTGCGGCCGTGGACCCAGATGTCGGCCTCTCCACGTACAATCCACTTCAGATGCATGTCGGTCGTTGACCATGTTGACCAGTCTGCGCCGAGAGCACCAGGGCAGTGGACGAGGTGAGGCCTAGGAAGGGAACGACACGGAGGCAGGGAAGACTCGCAATTGTTTCCCACATGGAGGGGAGTACGACTGTACGATGGTTTACTGGTTCGTCTGCCGTCGCCAGAGAATAACAGCAGGTGTGGGTGAGTGAGGGATGGCTAGGCCAGTGATGGGAGTACGATGGGGCGGTGAGGCCTGCGCGGCAGCAGAGCCGGCCGCGGGGAGGAGGGAGCAGGCAGTCCCACCGGCGCTTGTTTGAGCGGCTAGAGCAGGAAGAGCAGAGATTGAAGAAGCACGACGGCCGTTGGATGGCCATCCAACAATCATTGCTTGTGCGTCAACCTTTTTTTACGAAAGCCTCAAATCTATGGAAAACAACATACAACCCATCTGCCATTATTTCTAATAATTTACACCCATTTGCTAATTATTAAGGTTTTTTTGGAGCCCATATTCTTTTTGTTAGCATTACAGCCCATATTGTGGCCACGGTTAAAAAATTATAGGAAATTTTGCATATTTCCGTTCGGTCCAAACTGTTTTTAATCCCGAAATTTCGACTCACATTCAAACTGATTTTAAAAATAAATGTATATCAATATAAAATCCAACAAATTCTCCACGCATAAAAATTAATGTAATTTCAAATCTCGAAATGAAAAAAAAAGATATTTGAAACTAATTGTCGGTTTGATGTGTTTTAAAAATGTACAACCCATTTCTCATTACTGATGGGCCATTTTCTCGGCTAGCCGAATGAAAGCTCTCCTTGTCTTGAAAGATTTGCAGCCCAACAGGCCTGACAAAGCGACTTACATGGCAAATCACAAAAAAATTGGGATGTGGCTGTGGACCCAGCTGTCAGCCTCTCCATGTACAGTACTCTTCCGATGGAACGTCGTTGACCACGCCGAGCCGAGTGCACCAAGGCGGTGGACGACGGGGAGGCCTAGGAAAGGGACGACGCGGAGCCGGGGAAGATGCGGCAGTGGATGCCCACGTGGAGAGGAGTACGAGGGTTCACTGGTTCGGCTGCGATGTGAGGCTGCCGTCGCCACAGGGCCTGGCTAGCGGTGGGAGTCGTAGGCGTGATGAGGCCTCAATGGCAGCACAGACGACCACTAGAGGCAGGAGCAGGCGATCTCCCCGGGGCTGGTTTGGGCGGCTGGTGCAAGAAGAGCAGCGATTGAAGAAGCAGCAGGACCGTTCAATTCAAATCCAACAGTTACTGCTGCTATAATCGTTTGTTGACTAAGTTGACAAGCCCTGCGTACGCGTCAACTTAGTAGGCCCACAGGTCAGCCTCCCAACCGGTGCACCCTAGATGTCAGTGGGAGGAATGATTTTTTCGTGTAATAAGGAGGTAGTTGATTGCGTGGGGCCAGGCCAACGGAGGGAGCAGGGTGGGCTGGGGAAGCCTGCGCGGCATCACAGCGGGCCACAAGAGGAGGGAGCAGGCAGTCCCGCCGGTGCTAGTTTAGGCGGCTGGAGCAGGAAGATCAGAGATTGAAGAAGCACGTCGGCCGTTGGATGGACATCCAACAGTCACTGCTGCTAGAATCATGTGTTCAGTGACAAAGCCTTGCGTAAACAAGTCAGCCTCGAAATCTGTGGTGTGTACAGCCCATTTGCTATTATTTTTATAATTTTTACTCATTTTATAATTCATATGGAATTTATTGCAGCCCGTTTTCCAGTTTTAGAATTGCTGGCCATTTTCTGGTCAGTAGCAGGGTCAAAAAATTAACTAAATATGTGGGAAATTTTGAAAATTCACAAATTTTTGGTGGGGAACGAAATATTCTTAATCCAAAAATTAATAGCCATACTAAAACAAATTTAAAAATAAATTAGTACTATGCCATGTTAAATCCAATGAAATACGTATAAGATATCAATGAAGAACAAAAACAAAAAAAGAAACTTATATCCCATTTGCTATATATTTTTTTTGAATTTTCAACCCCTTTTGATATTACTTTTAACAGACATTGACCATACTCTTAAGCCAGGCCGGAATGCAGCCCTCCTCGTCTTGAAGGATTTGCAGCCCAGTAATTCGGAGAAAACAAATAGGCCTAGCTTGGGTATTCTTCAAAAAGAAATACTGGGCTACCTATTTTCCCAAAGAACTGGTGCATGAGCATTTAGCTTTATTTATTTATTTATGTTTAGGGGACCATGAGCATGTACCTGGGCCGAATTCACGTGAGAGCCTCCCTTCCAGTTAATTATGGGCTTCTCTATTGGGCCTTCATCAGTGGGATGCATGTTATCAACAAGTGGAAAATGTGTTCCGTATGAAAAATAGTATGTGCTACGTACGGTACGGGGAACTAAAGGATCGAACCATGCAACGACTTCCAAAACATTGTGTATGTTGTTCTCACAACACATTTATTCAACCAACAGATGAAATATACTACTAACTGTACATTGAAAACAGCAGCAGCAGCAACCAGGGCTGGGGGTGCAACAGAAGCAGTAAGCAGGCTAGAAGAGTGAAGACGCAGCTCTCTCTTCCACACCAAACATCAGCCATCATTACAAAAAGGGCAACCAAAAAAGAACAAGTGTATGCATCAAACTAAATAAAGATCCTACTACACCAAGTGTACGCATCTAACTAACTGGCTCAATTAGACGTTACTATTTATTAAGATGTGGAGATTGGCTGACGGCTTGAACCAGATGGGTGCCTAACAGGGGAAACTCCAGCCAGCAGGTCGAAGTCTGATACTTACGACCCTCTCTCCTACTTTGGGCTGCAGAGCGTGGCGGCACATATCAGGGTATGGTGCATGCAGAGACGCATGGTACGCTGTGTACACACAGTTTTGCCCGATGAACGAAACCACGCTGCCATCATGATCCTTGTCATCGGTTATCTTCTGGTTAATCGGATAATTCAGTCTGACAAACAGAGAGCATGTACCAAGGCTACTTACCAGCCTCCAGTCAAAAATTCCTGAAGGCCCAGAGAAGTTGGGATCCTGCTCAAAGACCTTGCAGTGACTGTGACTGTATTCAGCGAAACAACACGTCCAGGTGCGAACGATCATCAATCTTTCGTCATCGTCTGATCGAGCCAGGAACCACCTGCACCTGCCATGCCGCTTTTCTTTGAAAGGTTCTGGGATTAGGAAGGGTAGGGACACCAGGCGGCCTACAACATCATATCAAGTTGGAATCAAATAAAAAAGGGCTCTTGATTTAGTCAATTTTAAGAACAACATGTTATGAGCTTGAATATTTTTTCAGCAAATGTTGACAGTAATATAAGCAAGCCATCATGATATCACAGGAAAGTAACATACTGCTATAACAACCGTTTGTAGTGATGACTGGAGTAGGCTAGCAATACGTCCAGCCATAGAAGGAGTCGACACGTAAATGAAGCCCTTGTGTTCAATGGCATCAGAGAACCATGGAGGATGTATGATCCTGCGATGGACGTGCAGATTTATCCACTTACCGCAGTGACCTGTCAGATGGGCGAGACCGCGGTTGAAGAACGCAATTAGCCTGAAGTCCTTATAATTCGCAGATCTTGTGGGCACTTGGCAGATTACAACCTTGAGCAAATCAAACTTGTTATCATGTTGGCTACTGTAAGATTCTGAGTATTTTGGGCCGCGGTGCCAAAGCAGTGCAGTGTTAATCGAAGGAAGGGGGATCAATCGCCGGGTGTAGACCTCCATGAGCATCTAGCTGCCGCGACCGTCGACGAGCACCATCTAAGACGTGTTCATGCTGACCCAGTACATACCGTTAATGTAGTTGAGGCTGACGGGGATCGGATCATAGTCAAGGGGGTTGGTGCTCGCCACCCTACGATCGTTATGATGTGTGACATGCCGTTTCTGAAGATCAGGCGGCATCAGCAAGCAAGGAGCTGGCTTAAAAGCCTCCGGCCTGAGGGCTTTGAGTAAATGATATAGCCCCGACGAGCACGCGGCGAGCGGCATGGTACTGAGATTGTCCACATGTGAAACAATCAGCTTGATTACCTCTGTGGGGAGCGAATTCCAACCACTCTTTTGGCGGACGCTGCTCGGTTCTGCCATTGTTAGTGCTTGGGTTTTGGACGAGGGGGGAGGCGCCTTAGCGAGGATGGAAGATTGGACGAGATTATGTGCGGACAAAGATGGAGAAGCAAATATGTGCTGCGGGAAGTGGACAGGTGATGATGACTATAGCATGCCGCTTGACTTACGAGACACATACCAGCAGCGTAGGGTCATGTCGATGCCAGACAACTTGCTTGAGTGATCACAGTACTGGTACTCCCTACAGTGCTATGCCCTAACTTGCTTGAGTAGAGTAGTAGAGTAGGACTCTACTCTACTACTAGCATCGGAGGAGTAGTATATTCTAATCTAAAATAGTTACAAACTTCAATGCCCGAGCATGGAACGACTACAAACCGTGCTCAAAGACCGTGTCTACGTGGTGTTTGGACATGGGCGACAACGTCAACACCAACGGTGCTGCTCTCGTTGCACCGTATGTGTTTCTGTCCTTCCTGTTCGAAATCGTGGTATAATTCATGATTTATTTTGTGCTTATTCGGATTAAATCTTGTAGTAACTTGCTCATATATTCAACTGGCACAACGTCCCCTACAACCACTCCCGTTTCATGGGTGGCCTGGTCGATGCCTCCAAGGAGCCCTTCGTCCACTGCTATGAGTGCCCGATGTCGTTTTGTGGCTCGCCGGCGGATATGGTGCATCACCTCACTGATGCGTGTAGCGGTCACTGCTGGCCCTTGGCGGAGAACATCAAGTATGAGACGTGCTACCCGTTCACCATGCTGGAGTCGCTGGGGGATCACCGCCGCCTGCTAGTCTCGGAGGAGGATGGCAGCGTCTTCCTCTTGATCGTGGGAACCAGCGAGGCCCACGCAGGCCGCCGCCCCATCTCTGTAATGTGCATCAAGGGCGATGCCGCTGACGCTGACACTGACACGAGGCCGATGTACGGGTGCGTGGTCAGTGTTACTACCCCTCCGGGTCGTGTGGGCGGCGACACCGGCCTCATCGAACGGACTTGGACTGTGGGGAGCTGGGATTATCCCGCCAATGTGGACTTGGAAAACCCATGGCATCCTTTACCCGCCGATGCGGTGCACGGGGACTCCAAGGAGATTCACCTGGACATATGCATTATCAAGTTAAATGTTGATCATTAGTCTTCGCTCAATGTAATCCGCTGTCCAAGCATGTGGAGACTTCCATGCAGGATCTTGCTCTATTGGAGTATCGCGCATGAATAAAAGTGTATCCGTTTATGGTTTAGTCTAGAATCTTCCATGTATGAATTTTTACTACAGTACTGGTGAAAGACTTACGATGAACCATTTCTTACATCTCCTCCGCCCGCTTGCAAGTCATCCTGATTTAATCCCTCTGTCTAGGTGTATAAGGGCATGGTTAATATTACTTAATAGTATAGCCAACTGTTGACTATAAGAAAGTGCCATGTCATCTGTAGCCAACATGTATAACAATCGATGATCAAAAACTAATTCTTAAAGATCATTTCTTGCAAAGCACAATAAATGTTATTTCTTCACATGTTTTGGATGCAGGTTGAACAGTTGAACGCTTTTGTTTGCAAAAGATATATTTTTATCTATTTCACCCGGATGTTCGTGAGCTCTAGAGATGAAATAATATCCGAAGAAACCTATCGATACCCGTTACACATGAGATGACCCCCACATCCTTTGTCAAAATAAACAACTCCCCAATCAATGCATTTCACTCTTCGGTGCAACGCATGGGCACCTGACTACTATAGATTAGTACGACCAAAAATTGAACTAACATTATATATAGTACGATAAATGTTGATGCATGTCACCCAGAATTATATCATTCAAAACTATGTTCAAATACGAATCCAATGATATAGTTTTTGTTGACATGCACTAACATTTTGTCAATTAAATCTTTAGTCAAATTCAATGGGGGAATAATAAACCACGACCGATGTAGTACAAGTGTAGAGGGCGGCGCTGCACGGGAGTCTCACCTCTCACCCCGCTCATGGCGCGGCAGTAAAGCCGTCATATCACAAAACCCAACCACTCCAAATAATAAGTGGCCTGGAAAAATAAACGGACAAGCAACCATCACACCCCTCCGTCTTTTTTGCATTTCATCTCTCTGCATTTACTTTCTCCGGTTCATCTCACACACTCGATCCCTAGCTACTACTCCTAGGGCCAGTTCTTTTGGCGGCTTCACCAGCTTTTCCCACAAGAATAGTCACAGTGGAGAGTAACAATATGGTGCCTCACTCATTTATTTGGGCTTCTAAACTACTACTCCATCCTGGTTTATTCCTCACCATTGTAATTTGTGCTAAATTTTGACCAAAGATTTAACTGGTTTATTCCTCACCATTGTAATCCTTCCGTCTAGGTGTGTAAGTCATCTTACGAAAACCAAATAATCCCAAAACACTTAGGCGCGGTGCATTAACTTCTACCTCGTTTCTTGTTTCTTGACATATCAACCAATAAGAGATAAAGAGTGTGCATACTTTTAATGACTTGAGATATCAAACACGACATGCAGTGGTTAGTTCATTGCATGCAATACTATTAATTAGCAAATAAACATTAACGTTTCTCGTTTTCTCCTCCTCCTTGGTCACGGTGCACAGCCTAAGATGACTTACTCACCTAGACGGATGGAGTAGTGCATGTGACATGCACTAACATTTCATTAGTTAAATTTATGATCAAAATTTGACACAGATTACAATGGGGACCAATAAACCAGGACGAAGGTAGTAGTTATGGGATTACTAATCTAGAAGACTTAAAGAACTGGCCCCTGGTACTCCTACTAGTAGTAGTACTCAAGTTGGAATTCCAATTGCACGTCACAACTTGTTAGGCAAAATATTCGATACAGGGTGTAGGAAGCAGTTTGGGAATTTGCATGCCTTTCCAACCAGTGAGATACTCCGTACAAAGTACGACAGAGAAATAACCACAGAGAAGGAAGCTAAAAGTAAACAATCAAATGAGCATTTTTGCATTTGTTTTGCATTGAATCGTTTCACAAGCTTGACTAGTGATGTTTTTCTACTTTTACAAAAACCACATCGTAATGTTAAAACATGCATTTGCACGTACTAAGTAATAGTAGTATTCCCTCCATCTAGGTGTATAAGTCTTCCCTCCTTCTTGGTCACGGTGCACAACCAAAGATGACTTATTGACCTAGACGGAGGGAGTAGCACAGTCTGCAAGCATATATCGAGAGAGACGTGTAGTGCGATAGTATATAGTAAAGTTTGTGCTATATGCACGTACTTGCAAAATGCATACGAATACACAAGGTTTCCAAACTTTCCCTTTTACATACATAATTAAGGACGCTAAAAAATCTTGAACGTTCGGGATTTATCATTTGCGTCCCAAAACTAATGAGATCGCCTTACAAAACAAAAATTATACTCCTCCTAAAAGCCACGGCGCTCGCAGGAGCGCTTGCGGCGCGCCACGAGTGCCCTGGTGCGCGGCCGTTTCCCAGCACACTGACACAACGCCTCTTCCTCAGCCTCGCAACTCGCGAGGTGTTGATTGGCGACTTGCTGGCGGGCGAGCGCGATCTCACCGGTGTGGTGATCCGGCGCCAACAGGTACTCCTCCTCGCTGGAAGCGTGCACCCGGTCCACATACCGCCAAGCGTAGATGAGGCTCTTGGGCCCGACTGCACTCAGGGCGTCGGCACGGGCGTCCTCCGCCACCCTCACAGCCCTCGCATGAGCCTTCTGCCAAAGAGCCAATTGCCTGACTCTCTTGGACGCGACATAGGCCTCCTAGGCAGCTTGTTCCGCGGTGCGCTTCTCTTCCTCGGCCATCTTCTCCGCCTCTATTTTGGCGCGCTCTGCTAGAGGCAAAGCCTCCCACAAGGCGTCATCCATTTCTTTCCAAAGCTCCTCAAGGCTGGGGGGCTCGGCGAGCGGCGCGGCGTTCTCCTCGTAGCGGGGAGCCGACGTGTCCTCCGGCGCACGTGCTGGTGAGATTGGGAACGCCGACGCGTCCACCTCGACGCGTCACGGCGAGGAGCAGAATGCCGATGCGTCCTCCTTGACTAGTGGCGGTGAGGAACGGAACGGCGACGCATCGCGTCGCGGCGAGGAGTGGAACGCCGACGCGTCCTCCTCGACTAGTGGCGACAAGGAACGGAACGGCGATGCGTCGCGTAGCGGCGAGGAGCAGAACACAGACGTGTCCTCCTCGACTAGTGGCGGCGAGGAACAGAATGGCGACGCGTGACCATCCGCGCGGTGCAGCAAGGGGCTCTTAGGCTTGTGAGGGGCGATGTCATGGTGGTCGACGTGAGAGGGAGGGGGAGGAGATAGCGATGAACGTGAACGTGAGGGGGAGGAGATAGCGATGTCGTGGGAGGCGCAATATTTATAGCGAGCAATGGCACACCTACGTAAGATATGGACTGAGCTGCACTGACTTAACTGCAAGTCCAGTAGCGTCACTGACATGTGGGCCAGACCCCTGTTGGGCCCATATGTCAGTGACCCAATGCACCTGCAGTTAAGTAACAGCTACGTGGGCATATTTGTTGGAGTAAATTACGGGGGAGCGAAGGGGTGGAAATATTGCTGGTTACAATAGATTGGACGAGCGTGGGGGGAGGAGAGTCATGCATGCAGATTTTTTCACACGGGCTTCCTGCAGGTATGGGGAACAGTACATAATAAGTCATCTTGCATGCCGGGCTAGGTATAGTCTCAAGTCATTAAAAACATACATGTCGCACACATGTTCATATTTCAAGGTGCACTAAATTATTGCATGCGATGATTAAGGCTGGCCCTAATGGTGGTATCTTAGCTGGTATCATGCACACAGGAATAGCAAACATGCTGATGTGGCAAAGAATTAAAGAAGAGAGGGGGGCTAGAGTAACTAGTGTTCATGCATGCATTGGTAAACACATTTTTTGTGGTAGCGTCTCTTGCATCGGGGGACTATGACAGGTCTGCTATGCGTGACCTGAAGATGAAAGCGTTGAGCATCTCGAAGTTGATCAACAATCTTCAATTGTCAAAGATTAGCCGTTCGGCCAATAAGGTGGCACACTTAATCTCTAAGTATAGCTTTGACAATAGATTAGATGGTATTCTTGTAAATAGCGTACCGCCCTGTGTGGTGAATATTGTATCGAATGAGTGTACTGGTGTGGCTGGTTAATTAATATAAGGTGGTGTTCAAAAAAAGTATAAATTTGGTCAAACACTTTGTAAACAGTTGACGGGAGTAAAAAGGACCAGAGGGAGTATCAAGCATGCGGAGTAGGAAAAAAATTGCTTGTCTAAAAAAGGCAAAAAAATTGCTCATTTATAGCCGGTCGAAGTCTCAAAGGGCGCGACCGCGCGAGGGAGGCGAAGGTCATGGGAGGCGTGACGTTTGACGGAATTAAGTGAAGTTACATCCACGCGCCGGCATGGCGTGCGAACAGGCAGAAGCTATACCGTCAGGCCTACGATATGGGTCTAATAGACATGACATCTAGTGGGTCCCGCATAGTTCTTGAGAACTCTCTGGGGGCTTGCAGCCGTTTATCCAACGGGAAAGCCAGCAACCCCGCGCCATTCGGACGCCCTACTCGTCCCCGTCTTCTACCTTACAAGAGTTCTCTCCCAGTCGTCCCGTCCTGTCACATTAGTTCGCTCCCAGTTTTTTTTGCGGGGTACAACAGTTCAACTTCTCCTAACCCTCCTCCAAAATCCATGGCCTCCCAAATCTCCATGGTCTCCGCTGAGTACCAGGTTAGAGCCATCACTGGCGATCAGTTCATCACCATCTACACACGTGGATCTGAGACGGTGAAAGCATGGCTTGCTCGTTTCCTACGCATGTTCAACAGTTCAACGGATTAGTGGGTCACTAGGCTAGATGTTGAGTACACCACAGTCCTGGGATGAGAGAAGGATCTATAGGACGAAGAGAGGAAGAAACCCGCCCTGATCCAGGTTTGCGTACATAACATTTGTTTGGTCTACCACATATGCCATGCCGACGTTGAGTGCCAGGATTTTCAGAACTTCCTCAAGGACAAAAGAGTGAAATTCGTTACTGTGGGCTTTAAGAACGATAGGGATGTCCTGCGTCGGATAGGTCTCGTTGTAGGCCAGCCCTTCGATCTCCAGAAGGCAAGCCTAACTCTCTCTCTCTCTATCTCGTTAGGTTTGTCTCCTACTCTCTCGTCCACATACATACAATCTTTCCCGCCCTATCTGCTCCATCTTCAAAAGCTCTCTCTGCACGTCTCTGCATGTTGAGATTTTAAAACCATGAGTGCGAACATGCAGAGGAGCAATGAAGACCAAACCCGGGATATTCGGGACATCTTCAAGGAGCGTGCCAAGTTAAAGAGGAGCTGCACCGAACCTGTAAAACGAGCTTTGGTAAGTAACACCCTTTCAATTACTTTCGTGTAGCCTCGTGTTCTTTGATGTGTATATGTTGTAGTTTCTGTTTCTCTTAAGCATGGTGTTCTTCGATGTGTAATAAGAAGAGTCTTAATCGTCCTAATGCTTTCATTTTTAGCTTGTATATGTTGTAGTTTCTGTTTCTCTTAAGCGTGGTGTTCTTCGATGTGTAATCGTAGGAAGTGGGTGTTCTCACCTTGTAGTCTGGTTTTTTTCGCTTTTGAATTCACTTCTCCGAGTTCTGTTTATCTGGCTTCTACTAAATGGGTCTAGGTTGCTTTGAGTATTGATCTAAAAAACAAGTAACCTCATGTCAGGATGCAGTTCCTGCGAGGAAGGAAGTATGGTCAACCTCGAGATCATGTTTCCAAAATGAGGCTGGATTACACACAAGGTGCCAGTTCCCTAATGATGCTGGATTAGACACAAGGTGCAAATTCCCAGATGATGCTGGATTACACACAAGCCAGGTGGAGTCGTCAGCTGTTCGTGTCCTCATGGCATTAGTAAAGGCTGAAAGAAAGCGTGCAGAAGCCCTTGAGAATGTAGCTGAGTTCCTGAAGAAGCGAAAAGAGCAATCAGATGCTCTCCTCACCCAAGCCAAAGAAGAGATGGAAGAAGCCAGAAATAAGCTAGCAGAGGCAGAGCAGGCTAGGTGTCTCCTGCTACTAAACTGTTGTCAATACAAAATTTCCTTCATAATAGCTAGGTTCAAATGTTTATCCAGTCAGCATGCCTGTTGTGATGTCCGTGCATCTACTAATGCGGCACAAAATGTTTTTTTCGGGTGATGTAATAACAGCAATTACTTTCCAAACAATAACAGATGAAGCATTGGACATGGTATAGTTCATGCGCAAGCCCGACATTCCAAGTTCAACTTCCACATCAAACTCATGTTCACAGATATCTGCACATTCATACATAATGTCCACAACCATGATTCACTTCAAAGCCAAAAAAATGTGAGGAGAGTTATAAATAAAGAAAATCCTCTACTAGTTCCTGCTACCAGTGCAAGCATAACAAGTCAAGACCATGCATAAATTAATTATATTTTAGTCATTTTTTGTGTTCTAAAATGCCTGCCGGCTCGCGGAAGGACGTGTTGCCGGCACAGGCGCGGATTCAATGAAGGCAGGCGGGGCAGTCTTAAGCTGGTTGCACGCGGCGAGGTGGCGTGCTCAGCCGGGCCTGCAGCGAGTGCGGCCCTCTTGGCCGGCGCGCCGGTTCAATGCCTGCGCTATGAGAGGTCGCGTCCGTGTCAGAGAAATCACTCCCTCCAGTCCTTTTTTGTTTGGGTATAACAAAATCTCATTTTCCATTCACATTTTACAAGTAAAATTCATGGACAAACTTTGACCCAAAGTATGATGGGGACTAGTAAACCAGAATGGAGGTAGTAGTTTTTTTAATCAAAGAAGGGTTTCCCCTTCCGATTTTCATTACTGAAAACCAGCATCTAAATCTAAACCATAGTATTTGCCCAAGAACTACCAGGTTCAACATCTCGCAACATAAACCCATACAACCTCCATCGCAAAAAAAACCATACAACCATACGCCAAGGAGGTACGTAGTACTATGAATTCCATTTTCGCTCCATACCAATCGTTCTAAAAACTACTTACTACTTATAAAGCGCCATTGAAAATCGGAACTCTTAACCCCGCTAAAAACGATATTTTAAACGTGGCTACTCAATCTGTGGCAACTGGCGAGCCACCGCGCTCCAAGTCGTTCACCTGTGGTCCCGACCATCAACTCCTACGGATCAAATTATCATGCGAGTTGACTATTCCTACAAAGGTGCTCCACCACATACCCGGTACCCGCGAATGCAGCAATCGTGCACCAAGGGTTTTAGGGTTTATTTGTTAATGTCGCCTTTACATAACACTCATGTGTGCGAGACAGCGAGAGGTCGACTACGTGCGTGCGCCTCTTCTCTTCGTATATGTACTCCACCATTTGTCTGGAGTCCAAAAAATTATAAGAACTACTAGCAATGTGCCAATGTGTTGCCACACAATCAAAGTAGATTAATACATATTCACCGATATGATAGAAAAAAGTCTAGTTTTGAAATACGTATATCACTAAAAAAATATGTTATGTTTCACTCAAAATATATTCCTTTGGCGGTTTTGATGAGATAAGGGAGGAATGTTGTTGGTTTCAAGATTCGAGAAGTGGTATATGTCTAATTTCTACTCTTACTAGCAAGATGCCCGTGCGTTGCACGGAACATCAAGATCTTGTGGGAGAAAAGGATGAACGAGGGAAGGCCTTATCTGCAAATGTGGTGAAGAGTGCGGGTAAATTGCCATATTTTCCTTCCTATCTGTCAGATATAAATCGGACGACCTACATTGCAGGATGGCAGGCCCACCATCATCACCAACTCTATTTTTTGTCCCTACTCTTATAAAAAGCATTGTTGGTGATGATCGTGTGCCTGCCATCCTGCAATATAGGCCGTCCGATTTATATCTGACGGATAGGAAGGTAACTATGGCAATTTTGCAAAAAGATACCCACACCCCTCTCCACATTTGCAAATAAGGCATCCCCTCGTCCATCCTTTTCCCCCACAAGATAAACTACTCATACAAATGCATCTTGATGATCCGTGCAACGCATGGGCATCTTAATAGTTGTTGCAAAAAGCCCATGTGTGTGTGTGAGAGAGAGGGAGAGTGGAGGAGGACGGAGTGCATGTGTGACAAAGACACAAGGAGTGTGTGTGCGATAGGTATCAACTTAAAATGAGGCGATAGTGTGTGTGTGTGTGTGTGTGTGCATGATCGAGAGGGCGTGTCTCAAGAAGGGAAGAAAAATCTACATAGATACAAGGAGCGGGAGAGAGACATGTATGCGATGGTGGAAGCACGAGTGTGCGGGTGTATAAACCTATCTAGAGGCTAGCTAGTCGCTAAATGTTTGTGAGAGAAATACGAGTCGGGGTGCGAAAGCAAGAGTTTTGTGTGTGTGTGAGAGAGACGGTAGTCGGGAAGGGGAGTGGAAGCATGAGTTGTGTGTGTGTCTGTGTGAGAGAGAGAGGAGACGGTAGTCAGGGTTGTCTGATCGGTAAACAAATGAATAATGTTAGTCTGGGATGGAGACGAAAAGGAGACCGCAACAAATGTTGTGTCTACAGGAGAGAGAGAGAGAGAGAGAGAGAGTAATTTTAGTTGTATGAGTCATATGTAGAGACATATAGGGTGTGTGAGAGAATCCCATAGAGAGAAAGACAAAGTGAAAGACGAGTGGAGACTGTGTGTGTGGTGGTGAAAAAGAAAGCTTAGGTACCGAGTGATACCAGAGAACAGTAGAGACGTGAGAGATAATGAAAACCGTGTGATGTATAATGATAGGGAGAGTGTAACAGTTCTCAAGGGAGACGTCGAGAGACCATGTTTGCGAGGATAGGAGAAACATGAAGTGAGCATGCGGGTGAGCTGGAGAAAAGAGAGTGATAGCTACCTGAAGGAGCATGCACGCGAGAGAGATGGGCGTGAAAGGAGTGAACAAAAAAGGGATTTAAATATTTGAATTCGAGATGATGATACATGTAATCCATACTCGAACCAAAATTGATCTATCAAACATGCATACTCATGTGAATTCACGCACATCTATGTTATTTAATATGTAGATATTACTGATCCATACATTTTAGTAGAACATAATTTGGTTAAATTTTTTCGAATTCAACCTTAAGATTTCGAGATAGTTGTATTTGTAAATCATATTATAAATATAAAGAAGCATAATACTTTGTTGTGCTTTTGAAAGTATATATAAAAAAATGATGTATATAGAATGTAATTCCAAGTGAAAATGGATCCCGCCCGAAAAAAATAGAATACAAACGGGATTCGAATTGAGTTGGCACGGTAAACATGCACTCTGCAAAATTTAATGGAGAAGGGAAAGTCGCAGTAACCGTCCAAAACCAAAATCTGCGAGATGGAAATCACTACTGCCTATCCCTGCCACGCAAAGCCTATCTGCTGAATTTCTATAGGTTTCGATAGGGGTAGGTTTGTAATTTCACCCAAACGTGACGTAACCGCCTCTCACCCGGATTCATACACGGTGGGCGCCAAAACATAGTGTGTCCTCGGCTGAAATCGACTCCCTCCCCGATTCATATTCATACACGGTGGGCGCCAAAAACAAACTCTCGTCGGCAAATATTCGGTGTACTCGATATTACCGTCCTATCCCCAACCGACTAATGTTGCTGTGATGTAGTAGAAATTTGAAACGGGGGCTAAGTTTGTAAATCTCCTCACATTTGAGACAAGCGCGCCCTGAATACATGGTTCCCCCTTCCTCTCTACCTCCCTTTTCCCCAGTCGTACTCTGTGGGTGCCAAAACACCCTCTCCACCCCACCCTCCTCTATCGGCCGCCGTCCACCATCCCATCCACCGTCGTCCTCCTCCACCATGCCGGAGCTGATACCCCGCCGCCGCCGTCCATTACAAGAGATCGACCTCTCTCATCCATGGCTTCGGATCGGGATCCTTGCATCCCGTCCTCTCGCTTCATCCCCGCCGTCGTCCACCTTGCCGGCGCCGCTCCTTCGACCGTCTCGTCCACCACGCCCCGCCGCCACCGTCAATCCTCCTAGATCTGCTTCCATGCCACCGACAGCCATCGCTACCGCAGCACCATCAAATTCTCAGCAGATGCATACACTGTGCCGCACCAGAGGCGGTACTCTTTCGTATCTCCTCAACTTATTTATCGCAGCAGGAAAATAGATCGCCACTGCTTTACTCTGATTTCTTGTCTTGGTTGCGAAGTTGCCTTTGTCCAGTTTGCACCTTCAGATCCGCCATGGCACGCTCAACACTATACTCCCAATGCTTATGCTTTTCCCCTTTTATATTCCACACTAATTAAATCACAGTAGACTAAATTTCAAAATTGGGTCAGTCAATTTTTCAGAGCTCGCTGGAGTTCACCGGTGCGATCGAAGGGGCTCGGGTGGCTGTGGGGCCTCCCTGAACAAACAAAACTCGACGCGGGTTGGGGTTGGGGTGGGGGTGGGGGTGGGGTGGCGGAGGAACACAGGCGGTGGGGGCCGGTGGTCCGGCCGGCGGCCCGTGCGGTGTTCTGTATGGGAAGAATCAGAGACGAGGAAGAAGAAGGGTTAGGAGACGTAGGATCTTCATCCAACCGCCTGAAATGGTAGAGAGGCAGCTGGGAGTTGCATTCTTAATGCGCTCTCGTTCATCATGTGTGGGCACTGCGCAACCAACATTTTATTATCCAAAATCTGCTTGCTCTTCTTTACCATGTTCCTCTTCCCTTCTTCTTTAATATGTACTCTCTCTGTTCCTAAATACAAGTATTTGTATATATTCCACCATGGACTAAATATGGAGAAAAATGAGGGAATCTACACTCTAAAATGTATCTGGGTACATCTGTATGTGATCCATAGTGGAAATCTCTACCAAGACTTATATTTTGGAACGGAGGGAGTATGATAGTAGTACAGTATGTTCCTTGTACTGAAGATGAGCAGGGACATTTGCAGTGTAGAGGTCTATACGGTCGGTTGTGATGGACACTTTAAGCCTCTTTGATACGTAGGATCTTGTAAACATAGGAATAGGATTTGTAGTGGCCTGCCCACTTGAATCCTATAAGAATGGCAAGGAAATGCGGGGAGTTGTGTCGCCTTTGAGAGTTACACTGATATTAACAGTACCGCATCTTCACTTGAAGAGAGCTGGTATCCGAAGCCTTTCTAGCCGTACCGGCAATACTAGCACATATATTCCAGCAAGTTCTACTTTGCTGATTTTACTCTGATGCTTAAGGTTTTCCCGTTATATCTACACTATGATCTGTGTAGCTGCTTTGTGTCGCACTAGCAGCAGTCCACTCTTGAAGCTAAACACTGCAATGACTTACAAAATTAGCACCAAGGCATTGAGTGCCATTCTAGATGCAATGAAACTCATACGCTCCCCACCTGTTGATTCTTGTTCAGAATATGATCCTAATGACTATTCTAACCTTGAGGAGTCAAAGGCAGATGGCATGTCCTGTTCACCCATCAAGGTGCCTATTCTAATTTGGCAATGTTTTATTTATTACGGGTATCTTGCATATGTTGTCTTGCATTTCTTCTACTTTGGTGCACCGCCATCTGCTTAGTTTACTCATCATATATGTCGAGATGCCATGCCCATCCATTATCAATACATATTCCATCTGTCATCATACCATGTTTTTCCACTCAAATGATGTTCTTATGCATCAGACATCAAAAAGGAAGAGGGTGATTGCCAAACCTGAAGGAGCACCAGCAAAGTCCTTGAAAAACGTGGTGGTGCCGGAGAAATCAGACAGCACCCCACTTATATTGGCTGTACAACCAGTGACACAAAACGTAGGACCGACTCCAGCAGACTATACCCATACTTCACTGGCCACACCACTAGCCCCACCACACAGGACCTGCACTCCAGCAAAAGGTATACCAATTTCATTTGCCATAGCACCAGCTGTACCACAGAAAAATCCCACTCCAACAAAAAGTACAGCAAGTCCACCGGTCGAAGACCTATCCCAACTGCATAGACGGCCAATTCTTGCAGATTGGAACCCCATTCCATTTATTCCCAGTTTAAAAGACAATGCTTTCAATGTTGTTAGGGACTACGTGCATATATTCCCATCATGGGAAGATTATTGTGAAGACAAACACCATTTTCACATCTTCCTGTCCAACTTACGTGTAAGTGCTATTATTCATGGTTATTATTTTCCTGTTTTCTGCTGACTGAACACATCAATGATTTACATTACATTGTTGTAACTAGGCAAGGGTCAATTTGGATAGTCATGACGAGCAAAGCTTGATTGTGCTTTTCAAGGAAGCATTGCAGCAGTATCGGTGTTACCTGAGGAAATCACACTTTGATGGCAAGTCTATAAACGAATTTCCGGTGAAGTCCCCTGTGCTAAATTTAGAAGACATTGAATGGAAAAACCTTGTTATGAACTGGTCTCGTTCCCAGGATGAGGTACTGTCTATGAAATCACATGACAATTTGAACTTCTACTTTTCTGCATGTGCCTTACGGATCTTTTTTGCAGGAAATCTGCTCGAAGAAGAATTCCGGTTTGACAAGAATGACAGGATATCGCAAATATGTTGTCAGCTGCTTTGCTCTTGTTAGTACCTGTTGTCCTGTATCACTGTACTTGCATACATACCTGGTTCATTATGTGACAACAGTATGCATGATAGCTTGCTTATCAATTGTTTGCTCCAAAATTACCTGATCTGTATGAATGGTTACACTAGTGTAGAATATATCCAATGCCAATGTTTTTTAGCTCTGCATTGTTCTTGTAAGTACATGCTATCCTTTATCACTGTACTTATAATGACAGGTAGTTGTTCATATACCATCACTCCGCAGCTTATTTTCCTTTGCCCTCCATTTTCTACACATCAGATCTATATTTACTCTTACCATAAGGTTGGTACTGAAGAAGTTTAGCTGTGCATTGCTCTTGGCTGTACCTTTTGCCTGTATCGCTGCACTTACATGTATAGCTACTTGGTTATGTAGCATCACTCTTCATCTTATCTTAAATATTCTCCATTTGTCGTATATTATCACATCTATATTTACTCTTAACAAAATGTAGAATAAAGGCAATGCTTTTGAA
>NC_041382.1:308233467-308253636 GCF_002162155.2 Triticum dicoccoides | reverse complement strand
CTCAAGGCTTCAAACTTTGTTGTATATATTTGGTTAGGCATGACTGCAACAGCTGTTTCTTTTTGGTGTTTGCATCAAATTGCTTGTTTAAAGTTTATTATGTAGTTCATAAACAAAAGTTTGTCCTTTCTCAATTTAAGTTTTCAATTGTACAACCAAGTTCCTTCTTCATACCATGTAAATTAAACTATACAGAGCAAGTGATCTTGTTTTGCACTGCATGTATGCTTCTATTCTTCATCCGTAATCCAGTGGTGTGGTGAACCTACCCACTACAACAAAATGTCATATTCTGCAATGTCTTAACTATGAACAATGTCATATCATTCTACTATTATTTAAACCATCTCTTTATTTGCCAATCTGAAATGGTATAAATTGACAACACACTAACCATTGATACTTATGAGTTCTTGATATGTAATCCAGTGGTGTCGTGAAGCTGCCAACTCCTTCATAATGTCATTTCCTGCCATGTCTTGTCCTGAACAATACCATATTGTGTTAATGCAATTTTAAACTGTGTCACTTTATTCGTCAGTAAGAAATGTGATGAATTGTGAGCACTGATACTTTTATGTGCAAAACTTGTCATATGTCTGCTTGCTTATCTTTCAGAGTGAGGAAGATATAAGTGTTGAACAAGAGCAGTCTCATCATCTTGCTCAGCTGCTTGCGCTGCAGCTCCCCAGCAGGGCTAACCTTTCTTGAAATCTATTGAAGTGCTGTCGGTTTTGTATATTATTTTGTCGGCATGTTTATTTGCACTGGTGGCGATCTTTGATGCCCAGTGTATGTAATCTGCTGTCTGCTTGTGCTTTATTATCATAGTGGCGAACTTTGATGCCCAGTGGATGTAATATGCCGTAATTTCTTTATTGTATAGTCTAGGTTTTTTCTTATTCACCATGCTGCAGTTATTTTACTGTATATATATCATGTCTTTGCAGTAAACCGGCCAAACCGTAAAATTACAGTACATAATCAGGCCGTCATGCAATCACGATGTAGGTTGGGCCTGAAACATGCCGAACAGCTCATGGGCCAGCAGTAGCCCGAAATGAACCCCGGCCCATGATTGTGTGAATCAAATCACGGGCTTTTAACAGGCCAAAATTGTCTCGGTCCTTGTTTGGCCCAATCAGATATCGGCTGCGAGTAGGCCGGGTGCAAACCGGGCCGTAGTTAGGCCCAACTATATGACGGGCTTTTAACAGGCCGAAATTAATATAGGGCCAAAATGTTAAACGGGCCCTTAATAGGCCAAAACTAATATCAGGCCGAACTACTAAGTGGGCCTTTAGCAAGTGGGCCCAAAAGCATAGCGTCCAGTTGACGGGTCGAATCTGATATGGGCCATAATTGAGCCCAAAGCCTTCTTAAAGGGCCGGACCTGATCTGGGCTGTAATTTGGCCCAGAATGTGGTAGGCTTTTAATGGGCCAGATCTCATAACAGGCATCTATTAGGCCCGAAGCGTGGCAGGCCATTAATGGACTAGATCAAATATGGGCCGGCATTTGGCCCAAAACATGGCAGCCAGTTAATGAGCCGGCCTACTAGGGTCCTCAAAATCTTGTGGGCCTACAGCTGGGACGACCCATTAATGTCGGCGAAATCTCGTGGGCCTTTAGCTGGGTCTGCCCATTATGATCCGCAAGAATCTTGTGGGCCTTTACCTGGGTCGGCACATTATGGCACACAAAAATCTTGTGGGCCTTTACCTGGGCCGGCCCATTATGGCCCGCAAAATCTTATGGGCCTTTAGCTGGCCAGCCCATTATGGTCCGCAAAATCTCGTGAGCCTTTAGCTGGGCCGACCCATTATGGTCCGCAAAATCTTGTGGGCCTTCAGTTGGGCCGGCCCATTTAAACTTGATGGGCCGGTCCACGTGTCAACATATCATAGGCGCATCTCGCCCATTGGATGAGTGACACCTGTGCCAACGCGAACCTGACGCGTGTCTCCTCCAGCCAATGATGATTTTACATGTGGAAAATCCCCATTGGTCGGGGCTGTTAACGGGTTATCGGATCCAAAACTCGACCCGATAGCTTAACGGTGTTCGGTTACGGTGGATGCCACGTGTCCGTCACCCTTGACGAAAGCACTTATGTGACGCACGATTTATCGTCATGGAAGTGGACACTTCCGTGATGATAATTTTGGTAATGTCATGGAACACTTCTACGACAACACAGGTATGACTATCTTGATTCTGTCATAAAATCGTCATGGATGTACATGCATGACAGAAAATGCGACCTACTGTGACAAACACGTATCATCACGGAAGTGTATTTCTTTGTAGTGAGGGCCATCTCCATCGCGCGTCGGAGGCCATTGCTGCTTAGGGAGAAGTGTTTGGATGTGTTCTAATTTGAGGTAACAACTAAATTTTCTCAGATACTAGTTAAATCCGAGCTATAAGTGTGAAGCACTGGTGTGCCATTACATTTGATTGTGACATGTTCTACTTTTGTACCTAATTTTTTTAGAAATGGGTGTACGTCAACTTAATGTGCTAGCAGAACTTATTGTGTTTTCCGTCTATTTTCTTTGCGTAGCATTCAAGATATTTACACGTGATTGATAAAGACGATGAACGGTTATGTACGAGTTTGTTGGTTTCAAGCTAGCCCTACCCATAGTGATCACTACTTCCACCCTGATTGTGCTGCCCACGTGAATTTTTTGTATGCAAGCTCGATGTGCTATGATGTTGTATATGATTGTGTCAATTATATAAGTGTTTACTGAGCATCAGCAATGCATATGGCTGAAAGATGTATTCACGAGAATCAACTGATCGGTTTCTCTCTCTCTCTAACAAGTGGGACCTGTTAAACTATTTCTTCGCTCGTGACACCTTTTAATTAGGTTCCACTCTACTCTACCTTTTTTTATTAAGTTATAATTTGAGCTTATTGGATTTAAAAAGTTGTACACAAGTCTTATTTGGGCCATTTCAGGCGTCGTTAAATATGGGCTGAGTAGCTATGTAAAGTTGTACTGTACTACACAGGCCTTTTTCATTGAACATAAGCAATGCAATTGGGCCGAAAGTTGTACAAAAGATCATAAAATAAGCGCAACCTAGCCTATGTTTTTTAATAACATCCACAACTCAGTTCAATTTTTATATAATAAGATTACCGAGCCCAACTTAAGTTTCTTAATAAAATTTCTAGCTTAATAATATATTTTTATACGAAATGATCAGTCATACCAGCATTGTTTTTACCCATCCCAGAAAAATGGGTCCATTTCTACTAAAATCAAATGGGTTGCAAACTATCAGAAATAATAAATGGAATGCTTGTCCGCAATATTTTTTTTCACCCAGCCTAGAAATAGGTGTATTCAAATAAATAATCAAAAATGAGTTGTAAATTCTCATAAATAGTAAATTGGCTATTATTATTTTTACCCAACCCGGGAATAGATTATTCTTTGAGTCAAAGCCCAGAAAATAAATGTATTGACAAACAAAATAAAATAGGTTGTAAAACCTAAATAATTGGCTGCATATGTGGCCCAACTTTTGAAGCTAACTTTATTGGCCCAGTAGAACGAAGCATGCGCAAGGTGTTGTCCATTTAATGGACAAACGATTTAATGGTCAAAAACAAAAAGTCAACAAAATATTCTGACAACCGTAACCGTTGGATTGACACCCAACGACAATCCTGCTTCTCCAATGTCTAATCTAGTTGCTCTTGCTCCATCGGTCAAAACCATTGATGACTAGAGTGCCTGCATCTACCTCCCATGGTCGGTTGTGTTGTCGCACAGGCCTCGCCACCCCACCCTACTCTAAATGATGGCCAGGTCATACCTATACTCTCCCACACCTTTTGTTATTCTGAGGTGTCGGCAGCTGAGGGAGTCCTGGACTAAGGGGTCCTCGGGCGTCCGGCCTGTTATCCATGGGCCGGACTGATGGGTTGTGAAGACATGAAGGCCGAAGACTGCACCGTGTCTGGATTGGACTCTACTTGGCGTGGAAGTCAAGCATGGCGACCAAAGATTCCTTCTTATGTAACCGACTCCATGTAAACCCTAGATCCCCTCGATGACTCATTACCATATTCATAGGCTAGACTTCTAGGGTTCAGCCATTACGATCTTGTGGTAGATCAACTCTTGTAATACTCATATTCATCAAGATCAATCAAGAAGGAAGTAGGGTATTACCTCCATAGAGATGGCCCGAACCTGGGTAAACATCGTGTCCCCCGTCTCCTGTTACCATCGATCCTAGACGCACAGTTCGGGACCCCCTACCCGAGATCCGTCGGTTTTGACACCAACATTGGTGCTTTCATTGAGAGTTCCACTGTGCCGTCGATGCAAGGCTCGATGGCTCGCCTTGTCATTAAAGACAACATTACCGCATGGGTAGTTTTGGCCTCAGGCCAAACCCTCCGGCTCGGCGACTTTACTATGATCTCCCGTTTGGCCATGGAGCCGACGATGACCTCTCGTGCCATCGAAAATACCCTTCGCATCAACTCCGAGCAATCCAAGCAGATGGATCCAGTTGAGCTTTCGTCCTTAAACAAGCTCCTAAATCGCATCGCCGCTTTGGGAATCATCACAGATTACGATCAGATCGGGCCTAAAACCGATCAGTGAGAAACCGAAACTCCACCGGTCACCCACTAGATCTCGGCAGTCCTAGAGCATGACGGCGAGTCTTCTTCTATATTGAAGACGGAATATGTTCGGGTCACCGTTCATGAAGAGCCGGATACTCACCCGTGAAAGGACGCAACCAGCCCTCCGAACATAGCATCGGACGGCGGTTCCAAACAATCAGAAGATATTCCGGAACCCGGACTGTCTAGTCTGGAAGGTCGTCGAACTCCGGACAACCGGTTAGGTCAGGGTTCAGATTTAATTCCACCCACCCACCCGGACATAGAGGCTCTCATGAGCATAAAACAGCAATCTCAGGAGAAGGTCCACCACTTTTGGGCCAGATTCCTCCTTGTCAAGGACAAGGTAAAAGATTGCCATGACGAGGACACAATATCAGCGTTCTGCAAAAACTGTGTGGATGAAGGAATCCTGAACGCCATCAATCGACACCGTATACTAAAATTTGCAGACTTAGCAACCATCATACAAAAATACTACGCGATGGAAAGCGCCTGGGAAACTCAGGCAGCTCGCTGGGAACCACCAGCCCCAACCCAACTTCCCCTACAAGCGAAAAGGGCATACCCACAGGGCAGACCCAGTCCAACGGTCAAAAAACACAAAGCCACTATACGGCACCACACCGTTCTGGAAGGGTGGCTCGATGGCCCATGCAAAATACATACAACCACAGATATCGTGGCAACCCACAACCTTAGAGCATGTTGGATACTATGACAGGTAGCCAAGAGTGGCGAGGACATCCTTATCAAGGACGCCCTAGAACAACACCCCCTAGAAGACGATGACCCAAGAGTATTGACACTCTTCGAGACATTCGCTTCAAATAACAAGCGCAAAAGGGCACTTTGTGAGGTCAACGAAGTCTACCAAATCGCTGTAATAAACCCATGGAACGACACGGCTATAACATTCAACGCCGATGACGAACCAAAGTACAGAACAGTACGAGCACCAGCCGCGTTAGTCCTCAGCCCCATCGTGGATGGGTTTCGACTCACCAAGGTCCTCATGGACGGCGGCAGCGGACTAAATCTCATTTACGAGGACACACTCCATAAAATGGAAATAGACAGGAGCCGCATCAAACAAAGTAACACAACCTTTCGGAGAATTATTCCTAATCAGGAGGCGTGGTGCACAGGCAAAATCACACTTGACGTGGTATTCGGATCACCGGAGAACTATCGGTCCGAAGAAATAACCTTCCAAGTGGCCACTTTCAGCAGCGGATATCACGCCCTTTTGGGGCGGGATGCTTTTGAAGGAAATATGCCCTAGAGGCAATAATAAAGTTATTATTTATTTCCTTATATCATGATAAATGTTTATTATTCATTCTAGAATTGTATTAACCGGAAACATAATACATTTGTGAATACATAGACAAACAGATTGTCACTAGTATGCCTCTACTTGACTAGCTTGTTGATCAAAGATGGTTATGTTTCCTAACCATAGACATGAGTTGTCATTTGATTAACAGGGTCACATCATTAGGAGAATGATGTGATTGACATGACCCATTCCATTAGCTTAGCACCCGATCGTTTAGTATGTTGCTATTGCTTTCTTCACGACTTATACATGTTCCTATGACTATGAGATTATGCAACTCCCGTTTACCGGAGGAACACTTTGTGTGCTACCAAACGTCACTACATAACTGGGTGATTATAAAGGTTATCTACAGGTGTCTCCAAAGGTACTTGTTGGGTTGGCGTATTTCGAGATTAGGATTTGTCACTCTGATTGTCGGAGAGGTATCTCTGGGCCCTCTCGGTAATACACATCACTTAAGCCCTGCAAGCAATGCAACTAATGAGTTAGTTGCGGGATGATGTATTACAGAACGAGTAAATAGACTTGCCGGTAACGAGATTGAACTAGGTATTGAGATACCGACGATCGAATCTTGGGCAAGTAACATACCGATGTCAAAGGGAACAACGTATGTTCTTATGCGGTTTGACCAATAAAGATCTTCGTAGAATATGTAGCAGACAATATGAGCATCCAGGTTCCGCTATTGGCTATTGACCGGAGACGTGTCTCGGTCATGTGTACATAGTTCTCGAACCCGTAGGGTCCGCACGCTTAACATTACGATGACAGTTATATTATGAGTTTATATGTTTTGATGTACCGAAGGTTGTTCGAAGTCTCGGATGTGATCACGGACATGACGAGGAGTCTCCAAATGGTCGAGACATGAATATTGATATATTGGAGGCCTATGTTTGGATATCAGAAGTGTTCGGGGTGAAATCGGGATTTTACCGGAGTACCGGGAGGTACCGGAACCCCTCGGGAGGTAAATGGGCCTTAGTGGGACTTTACGGAGAAGAGGAGAGGCGGCCAGGGCTGGGCCACGCGACCCTCCCCCCTTAGTCCGAATAGGACAAGGAGAGGGGGGCGGCGCCCCCCTTTCCTTCTCTCCCTTCTCTTTCCCCCTCCCGAATCCTATTCCAACTAGGAAAGGGGGGAGTCCTACTCCCATCGGGAGTAGGACTCCTCTTGGCGCGCCTCCTCCCTGGCCGGCCGCACCCGCCCTTGCTCCTTTATATATGGGGGCTGGGGGGCACCCCATAGACACAACAATTGATCAAGTTGATCTTTTAGCCGTGTGCGGTTCCCCCCTGCACCATAGTCCACCTCGATATTACTGTAGCGGTGCTTAGGGGAAGCCCTGCGTCGGTAGAACATCAACATCGTCACCACGCCGTCGTGCTGACGAAACTCTCCCTTAACACTCGGCTGGATCGGAGTTCGAGGGACGTCATAGGGCTGAACGTGTGCTGAACTCGGAGGTGCCGTACGTTTGGTACTTGATCAGTCGGATCGTGAAGACGTACGACTACATCAGCCGCGTTGTGCTAACGCTTCCGCTTTCGGTCTACGAGGGTACGTGGACAACACTCTCCCCTCTCGTTGCTATGCATCACCATGATCTTGCGTGTGCGTAGGAAATTTTTTGAAATTACTACGTTCCCCAACAGCTTTTACACGCTTCCAAGCTATACCTCACTACGGATATATGAAGCTCAAAATGCCCGGACCAAATGGTATAATCACTCTCGTCAGTGATCCGGACATAGCACTCCACGCTGAAAACAAAACCGCATCCCTGGCCTTGGAGGCGCTATCCGAAGCCCTCACGGTCGAAGAATTAACCGCACTACGCTCTACAGTGGACAGGGATGATGTGATCCTGAACAAACGCCCCAAATCCACCTCGTTCAAACCGGTAGAAGAAATAATCAAATTCTAGGTCCACCCAACGGACCCCAAGAAGACAGCATCCATCGGAGCTCAACTGAACCCAGTAGTCGACGCGGCACTACGAGAATTCCTACGCGAAAACTGGGACATATTTGCGTGGCACCCTTTGGATATGCCAGGGATCCCACACAAGTTGGCCGAACATAGCCTCAACATATTAAAGGTATTTAAACCAGTCAAGCAAACACTTCGGCACTTTTCCGAACCTAAGCGACAAGCCATGCGAGAGGAGCTGGCCAAGCTCATCGAGGCCGAATTCATCAGAGAAATCAAGCATCCGGACTGGCTGGCAAACGTGCTAATGGTACCAAAGAAAGATAAATCCTGGCCCATATGTGTCGATTTCAAGGGTCTCAACAAGGCTTGCCCTAAGGACCCCTTTCCCCTTCCCCGCATTGATTAAATCATTGACGCCACCGCAGGACACGACTCACTATGTTTCCTCGATGCATACTCCGGATACCATCAAATCAAAATGAAGGAATCCGATCAAGCTGCAACAGCATTTATTACCCCATACGGGCCATTCTGCTTCAATATCGTGCCCTTTGGGCTCAAGAACGCCGGCACCACATATCAACGCATGATTCAAACATGCCTGGAGAAACAGATTGGCAAAACAGTAGAAGCTTACGTTGATGATGTCATCATCAAAACCAGGCACGTGGAAACACTAATAGATGACTTACGTCTTACATTCGACAACCTCAGGGCGTATGACATCAAGCTCAACCCGGAAAAGTGTGTCTTCGGTGTCCCCGCTGGAAAACTGTTGGGCTTCATCGTCTCCAATAGGGGAATCGAAGCAAACCCAGCCAAAATCCGAGCTTTGTCACAATTGGCTAAGCCAACAGACCTTAAACAAGTCCAAAAACTTGCAGGTTGCGTGGCAGCTCTAAGCCGCTTTATCTCTAGATTAGGAGAAAAGGCACTGCCACTCTATCGCCTTCTACGGCTAACCGACCACTTTGAGTGGACGGATCCAGCAACAGCTGGACTGGAAGAAATAAAAACCCTTCTTGCAAGCAATCCAATCCTGGCCGCACCAAACGCCGGTGAACCGATGTTATTATACATATCGGCAACACATCAGGTGGTGAGCGCCGTACTCATCGTTGAACGAGAACAGGACGGACATAAATTCCTGCTTCAAAAGCCAGTATACTATGTATCTACTGTCCTTACACCATCCAAATCCCGGTACCCTCATTATTAAAAAATAGCATACGCGTTCTTCATGGCATCCCGAAAGCTCCATCACTACTTCCAGGAGTGTTCGATCATGGTGTCCTTCGAAGTACCACTCAACGACATTATAAACAACCGCGATGCTACGGGCTGGATTGCCAAATGGGCCATTGAGCTCCTGCCATTTGACATTACATATAAACCACGTCGAGCTATCAAATCCCAAGTATTGGCCGACTTCATCGCCGAATGGACAGAGGCCGAACTCCCTAAAGAGTACGGCACATACTCCAATTGGGTCATGCACTTCGATGGCTCCAAAATGCTGGCAGGGTTAGGAGAGGGTGTCGTTTTAACGTCCCTTACCAGAGACATCGTCCAGTACGTTCTCCAAATACTATACACAGACTCCAATAATGCAGCCGAATACGAGGCCTTATTGCATGGTCTCCGGATGGCTGTCTCCATGGGCATACAACGACTAGATGTGCGCGGGGACTCAAACCTTGCAATATCTCAAATAAACGGAGATTTCAACACTAAAGATTCGAAGAAGGCAGCGTATTGTAACACAGTCATGAAAATGGCGGCCCGGTTCGAGGGGCTCGAGTTCCATCATGTGGCAAGAGAAAGTAATCAAGCGGCAGATGTTCTTACTCGTATTGGCGCTAAGCGCGACCCCGTCCCACCTAATATCTTCCTATAAAGGCTCTTTAAGCCATCCGTGGTGTGGTAGGGGGAAAACGGCAATACTAGTCGGGACCGAAACATAACCCCAGATCCCGGAAACACCGACATAACACCGTCGGCGCATCTCATCATGGCAGCCATTGCCCCATGGACCGAACCCTTCCTGGCCTACCTTAATAGGAAGGAGCTTCCTGAGGACCAGAATGAGGCCCGCTACATTGTCCGGCGGTCAAAGGCCTACAAGGTTCATGATGGAGAGCTCTACAAGAAAAGTGCCACCAGAGTCCTTCAACGATGTATATCCGAGGAAGAGGGGCGGCAGCTCTTGGCTGAAATTCATGCCGGACTCGGCGGTCACCATGCTGCAGCTCGGGCCCTTCTTAGCAAGGCCTTCCATATAGGGTTTTATTGGCCGACGGCCCGAGAAGATGCACATGACCTTGTCCAACGTTGCGTCGGATGCCAACTCTTTGCCAATCAAAGCCATATGCCCCCCACTGCCTACAAACAATCCCCATAACTTGGCCTTTCGCAGTCTGGGGACTCGACATGGTTGGACCCCTTAAAGGGGAAGCCATAAGAAAAAATATCTCCTGGTTATGGTGGACAAATTCACTAAGTGGATAGAGGCTAAACCGGTCAAAACGGATGAGTCCGGCCAGGTGATGGACTTCATATCCGATGTTGTGCACCATTATGGTGTCCCACACAGCATCATCACTAACAACGGCTCCAATTTCACAGCCGACGAGGTAAAAACCTGGTGTACTAATCTGGGTATTAAACTAGATTATGCCTCCGTCTACCACCCACAAACCAACGGTCAAGTCGAACGCACCAACGGTCTTATTATAAGCGGCATCAAGCCCAGACTAGTGCGGTCTTTGAAAGAATCAGACAAGCACTGGGTTGAGGAGCTCGACTCCGTACTCTGGGGGCTGCGGACTACGCCCAACCGTACTGCCGGGTACACACCTTTCTTCATGGTGTATGGTGTAGAGGTCGTATTGCCCTGCGATATTATTCACGACTCACCTAGAGTGTGTATGTACGAAGAGAGAGAAGCCGAGCTCGATCGGCAGGACAGCCTAGATGCCCTGGAGGAGGAACGCTATGTCACAAAAGCTCGTTCAGTAGTTTACCAACAGCAGGCTCGAAGATATCAAAGTAGAGACGTACAGGCCAAGACTTACAATGTTGGCGAACTCGTTCTACGGCTCCCGGAGAATAAAAAGGACAAACTGAAGCCCAAATGGGAGGGTCCCTTCATAATTGACGAAGTTCTCACCGGAGGAGCGTACCGTCTTCGTGATGCATCAGACAATCGCCTCGAGTCGAACCCCTGGAAGGCAGCCAGACTCCGGAGATTCTACGCCTAGCACTAAACCCCTTGTTCGTCTCCTCCTCCCCTATAGTTTCCATTATTTTTCTCTCTTTTCCGATTACTTTCTTCTTTCTTGCTTTAAAGCTTTGGTGCGGCTAGACTGCACACCATTGGCACATACATCTTTAAAAATGTACACCACTTGTACCTGGGGGCTTCTCGGACAGAAGTTCTTGTCATTCCTTGAGCATCAAGCTCCTCACATATGAGTTTTTCCATATGTACCTTTTCTTTGCCATTATATGCATCGATATGACTTAAGTTTTGGCCAAGCTGGGTTTCCTGGCTCCTATGCTTATGCCCTACGTTCCCGTTAGTTTGGCTAGGGCATAAAGGGAGCACCTCTGCGATTATTACCGCCGGGTCATCCGGATGTGTACCTCAGACTGGGTGAAGCCGAAAGCTAGCGTTCTTAAGGGAATATTCGGTCGGCGAATTAAAGATGTTTTTAAAGCTCACTACATTATGCACCCCCAGAAGTTATACAAACCATGGTGCTCACTTCACCATTCGGACATGTGCATTAAATGCATGCACACCCAGGGAAAGGAACCCTTAACGGAACTATTCTCTCTGGAAGATATTTCTTACGATATCAATGTAATATAACATAGCAAGCCGGATACAACTTGTCTGTTCAAGCAACTATGACCCCTATGCCTAGTTTTCTAGGCATACCCCAGCCTATTCGGCTGCGACGGTATTCGGAAACACTCCGCACCTTCGGGACCGGAGGTTGAAACGAAAAGGTCTGCCATGAAAAATGATATACAATTCAGCTAGATGAGGGAAGTACACAGTCACTTGGACTGGAAAAACCTCCTCCTCTACACCTTCCAACAGGCAGTCTAACTTACAATCCTGTTGGGAATATTTGGCGGCCACCTCTACTTGGTCATATACAAAACTAACGGGAATTTCTTCCCCATTCGACCCTATCGGTCCGACACCAGCCATGTGATTAGGATCCAGCTTGGTATATCGCGTCTTCACCATGGCCCACGCCTCTCGCACACCCTCTCGGCATGCCGATACTTTCCATAGCCGGATACGCCGCCGCGCTCCATTGAATAGCTTTACCAGCTTCTCCATGCTTCCTGGAGGGGGTTCGGATGTCCATAAAGCCTTGGCTACACTCCGCATTGCCTGCCGAGCTTGCTCGTGCAACTGCGACAGCCCTTGCAGAAGATCACTCGATGATCCGGACACCTCCTCTTCTGGGCGATTCGTCAAAACACCTGCAATTACAGCTATGTCAGCTACCGTTACCTCCAAAACTGTTATAAAACAAAAGTGGCCACATACTGAATATGCCGCCTCACAGCTTCATGTTCTCCTTCACAGAATCAGCTAGCTGAGCTCGCACATCTTTCAGTTCTTCGCCCAGTTTGGAGTTCGAGTCCTGGAGTTTCTTTTTCTCTTGAACGACTTTTGTCAATACATGCTCGCCCACTGCTAGTAGCTTTTTGGCTCCGTGTTCTTCGCTTCGAGCGGCGTCAAGCTGCTCTTGCACTTGGTCTAATGGCCGAACACAAAGATTAGCATCCAGATTCGCACTATCGGTGTATCATTATGAATTTTTGATAGAAGGAAACATTACCGGGAGATGCCTTGTATTTCTCCAGTTCGGCATTGGCAGCAAGCAGCTGGCGCTGACACTTTTCTAGCTCCTGAGCTAGCTGGGGGTTCTTCTACGTAAGCACCTGGTCATACATTGATCCTTAAATCAGTTGTTTCAACTCCTTTAAGTCTTGGGGGCTACTGGCATATGGTTATCATAGTCAGACAAAATAAATTTACCTGCACATCTTTCAAATGTTGCTTTGTGGCCCTGTTAATCCCATCTCGAGTAGCTCGGATGTACGCATTGGCCAAGTTGAAGGCGTTAAACGACTCTCCTGAAAAGCCAGGGTCTCATAAAATGGCCCGGCGGCACCGATGATTCATCGCACTCTCCACTTCCGAGTTGGTGATGGATACATCATCCGAGTCCTCGGCCGGAGGACAGTCCGGCTTCGCCTCCGTATCGGCCCCCGTCTTCATGGCAGGATTTGAATCCTGGCTGCGGGAAGTATGGCCGCTCGAGCCTCCGGACACGGTCCGGCGCGTCTTTCTCCTGACACATGAATAACAGGAAGGTCACGGTTGGACGTGACTGCTCAGGTGCAGGTTGGAGAATTCCTACCTCTTCGATGAGGGCACGACCGTATCTTTGTTTGCTTTCCTCTTGGAAGGCTCGCCCGGAGTGAGGGACGCTCTCTTTAGAGGTACCCTTGGAGTAGTACGGCGCGCCGAACCCTTCCCCTTTTGAGCACAAGATAGTGCGGTGGGTAAGAAGGAAGGAGAGATCTCTTTTGAATAAGGTGTGTTCGGATCACTTACGTGTGAAGTTGGAAGAAGACCGGGGTAGTCGGCGATGATGGCCACTTCTGCGCCATCGTAGCTCGTCTGGTAAATCACCCCTGAGGGAATCCTGGATTAGGGGGTCTCCGGACAGCCGGACTATATCCTTTGGCCCGACTATTAGACTATGAAGATACAAGATTGAAGACTTCGTCTCGTGTCCGGATGGGACTCTACTTGGCGTGGTAGGCAAGCTAGGCAATACGGATATGGATATCTCCTCCTTTGTAACCGACCTTGTGTAACCCTAACCCTCTCCGGTGTCTATATAAACCAAAGGGTTTTTAGTTCGTAGGACAACAACCATAACATACAATCATACCATAGGCTAGCTTCTAGGGTTTAGCCTCTCTGATCTCGTGGTAGATCTACTCTTGTACTACTCATATCATCAATATAAATCAAGCAAGACGTAGGGTTTTACCTCCATCAAGAGGGCCTGAACCTGGGTAAAACATTGTGTCCCCTGCCTCCTGTTACCATCCGGCCTAGACGCACAGTTCGGGACCCCCTACCCGAGATCCGCCAGTTTTGACACCGATATTGGTGCTTTCATTGAGAGTTCCTCTGGGTCGTCACTGTTAGGCTTGATGGCTCCTACTATCATCGATAGCGATGCGGTCCAGGGTGAGACTTTTCTCCCCGGACAGATCTTCATATTCGGCGGCTTTGCACTGCGGGCTAATTCGCTTGGCCATCTGGAGCAGATTGAAAGCTACGATGGGTATGACCTAGCTCTGCCGCCGAACAGTACCCTAGAGGCCGCGCCCGCATCACCTCCGACCTTTAGCTCAGAGCCAACTATGCCAAACGAGGACGGGTGGTTAGACACCGCCTCAGGGGCTGAAGTCTCAACGGCGATTGAGCCAAACACCAGCCTAACCCTCTGCGCAGCCCATGACTCCAAGGTGACGGACTCTTTTTCTGACTCCGAACCGCCCGCGCCCCTGCCAATCAAATTCGATTGGGCACCGATCATGGAATTCACTGCCGCGGATATCTTTCAGCACTCGCCCTTCGGCGACATTCTGAATTAGCTAAGGTCTCTCTCTTTGTCAGGAGAGCCCTGGCCGAATTATGGTTAACAGGATTGGGATGCGGACGACGAAGAAATTCGACGCCCACCCACCACCCACTTAATAGCCACTGTCGATGACTCAAACGACATGCTCGACTTCGACTCCGAAGACATCGATGGTATGGCCGACGATGCGGGAGGCGAAGAGGAACCACCGCCCACAGGGCACTGGACGTCCACTTCATCATATGACGTATACATGGTGGACACACCAAAAGAAGACGACGACGAGGAACGGAAGGACGCACCGAAGGCTTTTTCCCTTGAGAAGCAGTCAAAGCGGCGGCGCAAGCGCCACCCCAAATCCCGCCTCGGCAGAAATAATGATCATACAGACCCAGCGTTGGAGCAGGGCGAACCACTGCAGGACCACGGCAATACGGAGAATCAAACCAAACAAACCAATTCTGTCAAAGATAATAGTCTAGACGACATAACGCCAGACAGGCACCCGGAGCAGCAGAATGCCCGTCAAAGGCTTGTTGCCACCGCGAGGAGTCTGAAAAAGCAGAAGCAAAGGCTCAAGGCTGCGCATGACACACTGCAAATCATATGGAGTAAAGTACTCAACACAGCAGCGAAGTACGGCGACAATCGCGCCACCAAGAGCTACCCAAAGCAGAAGTTACTACCTGAATTCGATGAGGAGGCCTCAGACCCCCCACAACCAAAAATCAAAAAAGCCACCTGGCCGGATAGACGACCTCACGGCCAACATAGAGCAGCAAACAATGCCACTCACCAGACAATACGCGATCCACGCGAAGGCTTGCACCAAAAGGACGGCGCAACCAGATCCATCTATGGACCACGCAAGCGCACCCCAGCATACAATGTAACACAACAAACATCCGAACAAGGCGGCACACCCAGATACAGGGGTGCCGCACACCCCCTATGTTTCACCGATGAGGTGTTGGACCATGAATTTCCAGAGGGATTCAAACCCGTAAACATAGAGGCATACGACGGAACAACAGACCCTGGGGTCTGGATTAAGGACTATATCCTCCATATCCATATGGCTCGAGGAGATGATCTCCACGCCATGAAGTACTTACCCCTCAAGCTCAAAGGGCCAGCTCGTCACTGGCTTAAAAGCCTCCCCGAAAACTCCATTGGAAGCTGGGAAGAGCTTCAAGACGCTTTTCGGGCAAATTTTCAAGGGACTTATGTCCGACCTCCGGACGCGGACGATTTGAGTCATATAACTCAATAGCCCGGAGAGTCAGCCCGAAAACTTTGGAACATGTTTCTTACTAAAAAGAACCAAATTGTCGACTGTCCGGACACTGAAGCCTTGGCAGCTTTTAAGCTTAGCGTCCGTGATGAATGGCTTGCCAGACACCTTGGCCAAGAAAAGCCGAGAACAATGGCAGCATTAACAAGCCTCATGACCCGCTTTTGCGCGGTTGAGGACAGCTGGCTAGCCAGATGCAGCACCAGCGACCCCAGTACATCTGAAGTTAGAGATGGAAATGGGAAATCACGGCGCAAGAGCAATAACAAACGCCGGAATAAAGAAGACAGCACGAAGAGCATGACAGTAAACACCGGATTCAAAAGCTCTCGGCCAGGTCAGCAAAAGCCACCCTCTAAAGGCGCCAGAGACGAACTGTCCAGCCTAAACAAAATTTTGGACCAAATATGTCAGATCCATAGCACCCCTGGTAAACCCGCTAATCATACCCACAGAGAATGTTGGGTCTTCAAGCAGTCCGGCAAGCTCAACGCCGTACACAAGGGGGAGGATACACCAAGCGAAGATGAGGATGAGCCTCTGAAGCAAGACACTGGGGAACAAAACAAATTTCCACCAGAAGTCAAAACAGTAGACGTGTTACACGTGATCAAAGGAAGAAACAAAACGGCACTACCAGAAAAATATGCCCAAGGGCCTATCACCGCGGAGTCCTGCCACTGGTCGTCTCAACCGATCACTTTCGACCATCGTGATTACTCAACAAATATCCGGCATGCAGGATGGGCTGCCCTGGTATTAGACCCAATAATTGACGGATACCACTTCACATGAGTCCTGATGGATGGTGGAAGCAGTCTAAACCTGATATACCAGGACACAATCCACGAAATGGGGATAGACCCAATAAAAATTTTCCATAGCAATACTACCTTTAAAGGAGTAACGCCAGGCCCAGGGGCTCATTGCACGGGCTCCCTACTACTAAAGGTTATATTCGGCTTCCCCGATAACTTCCATAGCGAACATTTAACCTTCAACATCGCTCCGTTCCAAAGTGGCTATCAAGCACTACTCGGACGCGAAGCTTTCGCTCGCTTTAATGTAATACCGCGCTATGCTTCCCTCACACTCAAAATGCCCGTCCCACGTGGCATCATTACAGTAAACGGAAGTATTAAGTGATCTTTGCGCGCCGAAGAGAGTGCGGCTGCCTTGGCAGCCGCACACTAAAAACGGCCTCACCAACTAAGGCATTTAACAGGTCATCAAGACCCCGGACACGGTTAGACGAGTCCAACGCGGCTATATGTAATTCATACCGGATCAATGGTCACACCCCTATTACAAATACAAGGGGCTCAATGCGCGTAGACAAGTGGCAATTTTTACTCATCTTGAATTATACATGGTTTCTTTAAAAAATATCTTTTTGCACGACAACTTTTTCACCTAAGTTCCTATCTTTTATAGATGATCATCGTGCTACACCCGTCCAGGATACGGCACAACGGAGACACAGGCGCAGACGTGCAGCAGGGACCCGCTCCAAGGATTCTTTTTAGATTAAGACCCTGCATAAACCTTTTTTACTGTCTCTTGTTGATACATATCCACCGAATTCTCAGCACAGTTGAGAAGGATGCTGACGTCTTGGCATGTGGCCACGTCAGAATAATGCACGTACCTGGACACAAGGGGCTTCTTACAAAGGGCACTATTCAGGCCTGGTTTATACCGTAAAGACCGAATACCTTAGGGAGTGTTCGACGTCGCGAGTTTGGCCTTATATGCATCAGCTCCGAATCATTGTCTTTGGTCAAATGTTGGGTTTGCCTGGCTCCTGTGTTTTGGTGCCTTACGTTCCGCTTTATCATTTAAGGTAGCACCAGGAGAACTACTGCGATTGTGCCCTGGTTCATCCAGACGAGCACATCAGTAGAGAAAGCCGAAAACTGACTGTCATGATATAGCGTGAGACTAGTCAACCACTCGATGACCTATCGGAATGTTAGAATCGCTCCGCCTTAACAAAGGGCCGTTTTCCGGCCAGGCATGTACGCACCCCGCGATCGGGAGAGTGCGGAGCCACCAGGGGCTATCTAGTAGCCCCACTGTCAAACTCCTATGGCTAAGTGAAAGTGTTAAAGCATTATAGTCCGGTTGCCTCGCTCGCTACGCTATCACCTCCTTAATAGGACCAAGACGTTGGGTTAAGTGTGAACACGCGTTTTTTGCGAGCACCTCCGCATTATATGCGTGGGGGTTGAAGCCGACGGCTGCAATCTTTCAGGTTATACACATGTATACATAAACGGCCGCACATGAGGCATCATACTACTTTCAGGCAAAAGTATAAACATAGCCTTATAAAAACCTCATAAAAGCATTGTGTTTACAATGAGAATACATATCACTCAAACATAATATTCTTTGAGCACTGGGCCTCTATCAAACGAGCACCCTCGAGAACTTCCTCGAAATAATGCTCGGCAGCCACTCGGCCTATGGCCGAACCCTGCGCCGCAACAGTGGTAGTGTCCATCTCCGCTCAGTATGCTTTAACACGGGCAAGGGCCATCCGTGAGCCTTCTATGCACGCCGACCTCTTCATCGCATTAATACGCGGCACCGCACCAAGGAACTGCTGCACTAAGTTGAAATAGCTGTTCGGCTTTGGCTTTTCCGGCCATAGCTGATCCACAACAGACCTCATGGCGAGTCCGGACAACCTATTCAGTTCGGCCCATTCGGCTAGCTGGTCAGTCAATGAAAGCGGACGCTCTGGAACGTGGAATTGCGACCAGAACAGCTTGTCCACTTCACGATCTGTCTGGCCTTGGAAGTACTTGGCTGCATCGGCAGCGCTCGCCGCCAAATCCATATACGCATCTGCCGAACTCCACAGCCGATCCAGAGGGGCATACCGTGGATCTCCGAACTTCCTTCGTAACATGAAAGGTTTCCCAGCCGCAATATCCCTGGCTTCCCGCAGCTCCTCCTTCTTTGCTCTCATAGCAGAAAGGGTGTCTTTGTCTGCCACCGTGGCCTTCTCAAGGTCCGTTGCCTTCACTCGGTTTTCTTTTTCAAGGACCTGGCAACGGTCGGCAGTGTATTTTAATTGTACGGCCAGCTTGGCCATCTTCTCTTAGCTCTGGCAATGTGCGGCCTTCTCGGCTTTCAACTCTTCGGCCGCCTTCAAAGCAGCGGCATTACTAATCCTCGCTTGTTCCTTGGCTTAGGCAAGTTCTGCCCGCAAGGTTTCCATGGTGGCAGCTCCATCTGCAGTCACAACATATTAAAGATACTGGCATCTTGCTGCTCTTACTATGTGGCGTTCACCAGATAATAACACTTACCTTGTGCCTCGTCAAGCCTCTTGTTAACAAGCTCGATGTCGGTGTCTGCCGCATCCAGTTGTCGTTTTAATTTGGCAAACTCACAAGTCCGGCTAGCCACCGGAGCTTCCACCACCTACAAATAGGGGCAGTCTGGTTATTTTCTGGGAATATGATCCTCTGTTCGCCGCCATTCTCGACGACAACCAAAGTCTCAGGGGCTACTATCTACACAGGGCACACCTAACATGTGCAGTACTATCACATATTATCTGACGTACCTCAAAGTCTGCCAGTAGACTCATAAAGGCTTCATGTAATCCGCTTTCGGCGGACGAGATTCTCTCCATCACCATACCCATCAGCATACGGTGTTCTTCTGAGATGGCCGCTCGCCCCACCAACTCTCTCAGAACGTTTGACCGCACACCAGACGGTGCTGGACTCTTTTGTCTGCTCTTTTCGGGAGCCGGACGCTGGGGCTTCGAGGGTCTATGGGATTATCTTCTGGCCTCACCGGATCCGGAGAGGCCCTCCGTGACGACACTTCGGGGTCGCCCGCTTCTTGAGTGGAGGAGTCCGGGGGAGGCGTTTCGCTCTCCATCATCTCTGGAAGAAGATCCCCTGAAGACGAGCTCATCTGAGAGGGGCTAAGGCCTGAACTGCAATATATATGCGGTGGGTATTTTCTCAGAAAAAAGATAGCATACCTTTACTATTAAAGTATTTTGGATCACTTACGACTCCTTGGAGGGCTGATCCCCCCGCGGACTTTGTGCGGCAAAAGCACCCCCCGAGGCAGGACCCTCTGTGGGAGACTTCTTCTCCCGTTTGGAGGCTTCGGCTTACGGATCCTCGGAAGCAGTACTTTTCCTCCCTCGGTTGTCCTCCTTCATGGAGATGCTCATTCCCTCGGTTGAAACGGGAGCGTTGGGGGCCC
>NC_041382.1:308207317-308233168 GCF_002162155.2 Triticum dicoccoides | reverse complement strand
GGACAAGGTGCGACCTCGAGCATCTTTTCCAATACCGGATTTTCCAAACCCTCAGGGAGGGGGCCAAACACCGAATCATCTTCGCCTTTGTTAGCCAGTCCTGGTCAAAAAGTGAATTCTCAGAAATAACTTTGTGACGAATAAAAGACAGTGTGTTCGGCTAGAGGATTTCTTACTTGTTCGGCGGCGCGGTTACTGCTCAGGCCCACGTCCTCGGTAATATCCGGACACTCTACTTGAGGTCCTAAGAATGACTTGTACATCTCCTCGTGCGTCAGACCGAGGAAACTTTGAATGGCATGCGGTCCCTCTGGGTTGAACTCCCACAAGCGAAGGGGCTGGCGTCTGCAAGGCTGGACTTGACAAACCAGCATAACTTGTATTACCACAGCCAAATGAAAATCTCCCTCGAAGAGATCTCGGATGCGGCTTTGCAGTATAGGCACATCCTTGGTTGGACCCCAGCTCAGACCTCTGCTAATCCATGACATCAGTTGTGGTGGGGGGCCCGAGCGGAAAGCAGGGGCAGCCGCCCACTTCACACTTCTGGGAGCTGTGACGTAAAACCACTCCCGTTGCCATAATTCGGACACCTGTGGAAAGGAACCTTTCGGCCATGGAGCTCCTGCCATCTTGCCTATTGATGCACCTCCGCACGCTGCATGTTGCCCCTCGATCATCTTCAGCTTTACTTCAAAGGTCTTGAGCCACAGGCCAAAGTGAGGGGTAACACGGAGGAAGGCCTCAAACACGACAATAAATGTCGAGATGTGGAGAAAGGAGTCCGGAGCTAGATCGTGGAAATCTAGCCCGTAATAGAACATCAAACCCCTGACGAAAGTGAGGCCTAGACCTTGGAGGAAGTGGGAGACGAACACAACATTGTCGTTGGGTTCGGGAGTAGGGATGATCTGCCCTCGAGCAGGCAGCCGATGCGAAACCTCGGCGGTTAGGTATCTGGCCTCCCTCAACTTCTTAATGTCCCCTTCCGTAACGGAGGAGGGCATCCATCGGCCTTGAAGGCTGGATCCAGACATGATTGAAGATCCGGAGCACCTAACCTGGGCTTTGGGTGTTAGAACTCGAGGCGGGGGAAGGGTTCGATTGAGCATGAGAGGGAAAAGCGAAAAACTTGTCCCTTTATAAAGAGGGTGAATATCAAGTGTCCTCTCCGTAGCCGTTTAGGACTTGCCTATAATCTAGGAGTCCTAGACACGGTTGGGTTGCCCACAACCGCATTAATGAGAATCCAGGAATTGGGGGGAACACGATCTCCGCTTCGGCAAGACGTGTCAAGAAACCGCCTGACGTTATGTGTGGAGCTGGTTAAAAGAAGCGGGTTGAATAATCACCGGGCCATGGCATAACGTCGTGGTGCCAAAACAAGCCAGCAAATTAGATCTACAAAAATATTATTCTCTCTGCGGTGGAATGTGGAACTTATTTTGCAGGGTCGGACACTATCCTCGTATTCAAATTCTTCTGTGATGTATTCGGAGAAGGAACCCGCCTTGCAATGCCGAAGACAATACTGCGCGCCGGACTCATCGTCATTGAAGCCTGGTTGAGGGGCTACTGAGGGAATCCTGGATTAGGGGGTCTCCGGACAGCCGGACTATATCCTTTGGCCGGACTGTTAGACTATGAAGATACAAGATTGAATACTTCGTCTCGTGTCTGGATTGGACTCTACTTGGCGTGGAAGGCAAGCTAGGCAATACGGATATGGATATCTCCTCCTTTGTAACTGACCTTGTGTAACCCTAACCCTCTCCGGTGTCTATATAAACCGAAGGGTTTTTAGTCCGTAGGACAACAACGATAACATACAATCATACCATAGGCTAGCTTCTAGGGTTTAGCCTCTCTGATCTCGTGGTAGATCTACTCCTGTACTACTCATCTCATCAGTATTAATCAAGCAAGACGTAGGGTTTTACCTCCATCAAGAGGGCCCGAACCTGGGTAAAACATTGTGTCCCCTGCCTCCTGTTACCATCCAGCCTAGACGCGCAGTTCGGGACCCCCTACCTGAGATCCGCCAGTTTTGACACCGACAGCCCCTCCGCAAGCACCACAAATATATCTGGATCCTCTTCGAACCCAGGATCGAGCTCCCGCTTGTGGTCCTCCGGCTGTGGGGTGGGACTATAAAATCCCTCGGTGACCTTTCGCCAGTGTTGTCATAAGCAAACAGGCTAGAAGTTTATCAAAGGCAATTCGGAGATGGAAGAAGTAAAACCAGAGGGGTCGGGGCCTTACCCAGCTGGGAGGGTTATACATAGAGTACCCGTATCTACATTTGATGCGGAGAAATTCCTTTTCCTCCCCTTTGAACAGTTCGGCTAATATCTTAGCCAAAGCGGCAGGGGTATCCAGACCTTTCCGGCCGCAGCGAGAGGCATCGTCCTCCCCATTGTATTGCCACATGGGAAGCCCTCTGTATTGGAGCGGCTGAACCCCTCGCACTATGGAAATCGCCATAACCTCGATTACTGTGAGTCTGGACTAGGTGAGCTCTTTTATCCTGCTCATCAGCTGACGAACCTCCGCGCCTTCTTCCGCTTCAAGACTCCGGGGACGCCAACTGTGGTGTTTCTTCAGTGGGACGCGCGCAAATTCAGGAAGACCCTTTCGAATCGGGTCAGGAAGCTCAACATCCTCTATATAAAACCATTCGGAGGGCCATTCATCAGGTGCATTCCTTGGTGTGCCGGGTGGATATCCGGTATTGGCGAAGCGCCATATTTCGGCTCCGCCCACTCCAAATATTGACCCTTCATGATTGTGCGGGACAAGACAGAACAACTTCCTCCACAACTCAAAATGAGCCTCGACGCCCAGGAAAAGTTCGCATAAAGCGACGTAACCTGCAATATGCAGAATAGAGGCCGGAGTGAAGTTGTGCAGCTGGAGGCCGTAGTATTCCAGAAGCCCTCGGAGGAACGGATGGATTGGAAATCCAACACCTCTTAGCAGGTAGGGGACAAAACACACTCGCTCCCCCCGGACGGATTGGGGAAGTCCTCTGCCCGAGTCCCCTCATTGAAGAAAGCTAGCCCCGTTCGAATAGGGACTAGATCTGTATGGGGAAGGAATCCCTGCGTTTGCAACTTTGTCAATCGGCTATGAGACACGGAACACCTCTCCCACTCGCCTTTCTCTGGGCCAGGACGAGCGGATGAGCTGGGAACACTAGCCATGCTGGAATGGTTTGTCCTAAGCAGTCTCTGGGGATTTCTTCTGCAAAGCGCTGAATGGATCTGGGATCCAATCTCTTTAAATAGGTGCTCTTCCTCGCATGGATGGGTGTTATTCGCAAAAATACACTGACTTTCCACATTCACTCGACACATGGAGGACGAAGATTATTCAAACACACAGAAGCCAAGGAGGCGACATTGGATCAATGGCCGAATACATTACTTGGGGATCAGTGAAGGAGGAACGCGCCTTGCAATGTCGAAGACAATATGTGTGCCGAGCACCTTGCTATTGAAGACTAGTTCGGGGGCTACTGAGGGAGTCCTGGACTAAGGGGACCTCGGGCGTTCAGCCTGTTATCCATGGGCCAGATAGATGGGCTGTGAAGACATGAAGGCCAAAGACTGCACTGTGTCTGGATTGGACTCTACTTGGCGTGGAAGGAGAGCTTGGCGACCGAAGATTCCTTCTTATGTAACCGACTCCATGTAAACCCTAGATCCCCTCGGTGCCTATATAAATCGAAGGGGATAGTCCGGAAAGGACACCACATATACTCATTACCATATTCATACGCTACACTTCTAGGGTTTAGCCATTATGATATCATAGTAGATCAACTCTTGTAGTACTCATATTCATCAAGATCAATCAAGCAGGAAGTAGGGTATTACCTCCATAGAGAGGGCCCGAACCTGGGTAAACATAGTGTCCCCGTCTCCTGTTACCATCGATCCTAGATGCACATTTCGGGACCCCCTACCCGAGATCCGCCGGTTTTGACACCGACAGCAGCCTCACCCCGCAGTCATACCAGTCCCTCGTACTCCCCATCGCTAGGGACTCTAGTGTCCCTTCTTCCATGACTCCAGATCATTCCCATATTAAGCCTCCTCGTCGTCCACCATCGTGGTGCGTTCGACAATGTGTGGTCAACAATGAGAGCCAACGTGGAGTACGTGGAGAGGCTGACAGCTAGGAACCACTAGCTACATCTTCGCACGTAAGCTAGTGCCTCCTTATTATGAGTAATAAATGATTCCTCCCTCTAACAGGTTGGACCCACCAGCTACAATCTTCGCACGCAAGAAAGTTCCTTCTTATTGCGTAGAAAAAAGTTTCTTCCCCATGACAGCTGGGACCCACCCTGTCCAAGCGTACGTAGCGTTGTCTTTCTGGTCGCGAACATGTACATACATATTGATTGATCGATGTCTCTGCAAGGATGAATTGTGGCCGAGCAACCAGAGGCACATGTCATAGTACAGTCCCCTACATAGCAGTCCACATAGTCATGTCTAAATCGAGTACACGTACGTACAACCACGCTGCAAAAAATATGGGCATGTACGTACATACGGACATGGTCTCGAACGCGTACTTGCACATACGTACGGCTAGGGCTCATGTACATGGATAGGCAACAGACGGCAGCAACGGCCTGCTATTCATTGGTAGCCAACCGGTTGGGCCAAAACAGAGAAAACAACATCATGTTTACTGGGAGCCAAGCAACTGGGTCGAAACGCGTCCTGTTCATCGTGAATGAAGCGACTTGATCAGAACACATCCTATTCATTGGGAGCCAACCAGCTTGGACATAACAGCCAAAACGGGATCTGGTGTAACACAAAATGGAGGAAACAGACTTCTCGACAACCGTGTATGGTCAAAACGTGGTCCTTTTCATCGGGAAGGGTGTGGCAATACCCAAACGGTTTTTTGTCCGCTCGGGCCCAAACGGACGCCCGCAAACTATGTGGGTTGGAGTTGCTCTAAGGGTATATACAATGGTGGCATATATAACCTATAAACCTTGCTAGACTACCCGCTCATCTTGAGCCATCGCGCGCATTATGCATTTTTCACCGCTCGATTGAGTTACCACAGTGTTTATTTGGCTGCTGGCGATTGGTCAACCGTCCATTATTTTTACGTTCGCAGCCGCTTCAGTTGAGAATGACGGGTGGGGTTTTGAGTCCGTGGGGGCCAGCGAGCAGAGGCTGGGATTCTGTGCAGCCTAGGTGAACGATTGTGCGAGGGTGGGCTGCTCCCGATTAACAGGGGAGACTGATACGTCTCCCAACGTATCTATAATTTTTGATTGTTCCATGATATTATATTATCTGTTTTGGATGTTTATGGGCTTTACCAAACACTTTTATATTATTTTTGGGACTAACCTATTAACCGGAGGCCCGGCCCAAATTGATGTTTTCTTGCCTATTTCAGTGTTCCGAAGAAAAGGAATATCAAACGGAGTCCAAACGGAATAAAACCTTCGGCAGAGTTATTTTTGGAACGGAAGCAATCCAGGAGACTTGGAGTAGATGTCAGGGAAGCTTCGAGGAAGGCACGAGGCAGGGAGGCGCGCCCTACCCCCCTGGGCGCGCCCCCACCCTCGTGGGCCCCTCGTGGCTCCCCTGGCCGACTTCTTTCTCCTAATATGTCCATATACCCTAAAAACATCGGAGAGCACAATGGATCGGGAGTTCCGCCGCCAGAAGCCTCCGTAGCCACCGAAAACCAATCTAGACCCATTTCGGCACCCTGCCGGAGGGGGGAATCCCTCTCCTGTGGCCATCTTCATCATCCCTGTGCTCTCCATGACGAGGAGGGAGTAGTTCTCCCTCGGGGCTGAGGGTATGTACCAGTAGCTATGTGTTTGATCTCTCTCTCGTGTTCTTGAGTTGGCACGATCTTGATGTACCGTGAGCTTTGCTATTATAGTTGGTTCTTATGATATTCTCCCCCTCTACTCTCTTGTGATGAATTGAGTTTTCCCATAGATTTTTTCTTATCGGATTGAGTCTTTAAGGATTTGAGAACACTTGATGTATGTCTTGCATGTGCTTATCTGTGGTGACGATGGGTTATCACGTGATCCACTTGATGTATGTTTTGGTGATCAACTTGCGAGTTCCGTGACCTCGTGAACTTATGCATAGGTGTTGGCACACGTTTTCGTCTTGACTCTCCAGTAGAAACTTTGGGGCACTCTTTGAAGTTCTTTGTGTTGGTTGAATAGATGAATCTGAGATTGTGTGATGCATATTGTATAATCATACCCACGGATACTTGAGGTGACATTGGAGTATCTAAGTGACATTAGGGTTTTGGTTGATTTGTGTCTTAAGGTGTTATTATAGTACGAACTCTATGATAGATCGAACGTAAAGAATAGCTTCATGTTATTTTACTATGGACTCTTGCATAGATCGATTAGAAAGGATAACTTTGAAGTGGTTTCGTACCCTACCATAATCTCTTCGTTTGTTCTCCGCTATTAGTGACTTTGGAGTGACTCTTTGTTGCATGTTGAGGGATAGTTATATGATCCAATTATGTTATTATTGTTGAGAGAACTTGCACTAGTGAAAGTATGAACCCTAGGCCTTGTTTCCTAGCATTGCAATACCATTTGTGCTCACTTTTACCACTTGCTACCTTGCTGTTTTTATATTTACAGATTACAAAAACCTATATCTACTATCCATATTGCACTTGTATCACCATCTCTTTGCCGAACTAGTGCGCCTATACAATTTACCATTGTATTGGATGTGTTGGGGACACAAGAGACTCTTTGTTATTTGGTTGCAGGGTTGCTTGAGAGAGACAATCTTCATCCTACGCCTCCCATGGATTGATAAATCTTAGGTCATCCACTTGAGGGAAATTTGCTACTGTCCTACAAACCTCTGCACTTGGAGGCCCAACAACGTCTACAAGAAGAAGGTTGTGTAGTAGACATCAAGCTCTTTTCTGGCGCCGTTGCCGGGGAGGTTAGCGCTTGAAGGTATATCTTTAGATCTTGCAATCGAATCTTTTTGTTTCTTGTTTTATCACAAGTTTATTTTATAAAATAAAAAATGGAATTGAGTTTGCCTCATATGCTTCATCCTTTTAATATCTTTTGTGAGAACGATGGAAAGGAAAATTGTGCTCAAATGCTAGAAGAAGAAGTCTCTAAAATGTTTGGCACTAAATCTTTGAATGATGAGCATGATTGCAATGTTGTTAGTATGAACTCCTTGAATATCCATAGTACTAATGATGATTGCACTAGTCATAATGAAAATGTATCTTTTAAGCATGTCAATATTTGTGGAGTGTATAGAGTTTGCAAGTACACACCAAATAGGGAAGATAGATTTTGCAAGAGGCATAAGTATTCGGAAACTAAATGGTTGCAAGAAAGGCTAGATGTTTGTGTTGAAAATTTAAAATTTCTTCGCCATACTTGTGAACTTTGCAATGAACATGGTCATTTAAATCTCCAATGCAAATTGTTTCATGATCGTATCATGTCCAAAAATTGTGATGATTTGATTTCCCTTGCACGTCATAATGAACTTAGTTTGCTTTTGGGTTATGAAGAAATGAAACGTATAACTAAGCATATTCCGGAATATAACCTTGAGAAATTCCTCGATATTGATCTAGAAGAAATTTTTATGTATTGTGTGGTGAATTGCATTGAAAATCTTTATATTGCCAATTAAATAAAGAAAATAAAACAAATAGAGGATGAAGAGAATACTAATGAAAGGGAAGAGGCTTCCCAATATCCTCCTATTATTTCTTATGATGAATCGGGTAACGAGGAGGAGCCTTCTATTCAACCAATCCCATCAATAAGGAGCTCCAAAAAGAGCATTGAACCCACACATAATGTGAAGAAGAAAAAGAAAAGACGAAGAAGTAAAGGTGAAAAGGTATCCCTCCCAAATGATGTTGCCCCTATTACTCATTGTGATGATGATAATTGCTATACTATTGGTGCTATCCATACTATTAATGATGAGAGTGATTATGCGTATGATATGAAAAGGCCCAAGCTTGGGGATGCTATGTTTGATTAGAATGACATGTCTGAGAATATATTTGCTGCAATTAATGTTTGCCCCAAGATTGGGGATGCTATGTTTAATGAAGATGATATTTCTAGCCTCCCAAGTTTCGATATGCAAATTTATTATGATGATAGCATGCCTCCTATTTATGATGGTTATATTGATGAAAGTGGGTTTGGAAGAGTGTCAACATTAGGAAGTAATGATCCCACTATTTTGGAGGGTGTTGAATCTTATTGTGACAATTATGAAAGTGGATTTGGAGAGGTCGTGACTTTATTTAGTAATGATTCCACTATCTTGGAAGAGGTTTCAATTAATTATGATGAGAAAAAAGTTGCTACTTATGATGATTATCATGATGACACGTATGCTATAAAAAGTAGTGATGAATATATTAAAACTTGTCATGATTATGATCACCCTTTTCCTGAATATTACTCTTTTAATGTAACACCCTCGATGCGGCTATATCTCCCACGTGTTGGAGCACGACTTAGAGGCATAACCGCATTGAAGGCAATGTCGCAAGTGGGGTAATCTTCACACAACCCATGTACTGAATAAAGAAAGAGATACATAGTTGGCTTACAATCGCCACTTCACACAATACATGAATGTAGCATTACAGCAACCAGATACAATCAAGGTCCGACTACGGAACCAAAATAAAAGAAGACTACCCCTAATGCAAAAGATCCCCGATCGCCCCGACTGGGCTACACTATTGATCAACTGAAACAAAAACAACACAAAGAACGAGATCTTCATCGAGCTCCTCCTTGAGCTCGGTTGCGTCACCTGCACGGTATCATCGGCACCTGCAAGCTGGTTTTGGAAGTATCTGTGAGTCACGGGGACTCAGCAATCTCACACCCTCGCGATCAAGACTATTTAAGCTTATGGGTAGGGAAAAGGTATGAGGTGGAGCTGCAGCAAGCGACTAGCATATTTGGTGGCTGACATACGCAAATGAGAGTGAGAAAAGAAGGCAAGCACGGTCGAGAAACTATGATCAAGAGGTGATCCTAGAACAACCTATGTCAAGCGTAACTCCAACACCAACACACGCGGTTGGTGCAATTTAATTAGGATAAGTTTCAGGTTTTCTACAACCATACATTAACAAATTCCCATCTGCCCATAACCGTGGGCACAACTTTCGAAAGATCAAATCCTTGCAGGGGTGTCCCAACTTAGCCCATCACAAGCTCTCACGGTCAAGGAAGGATATTCCTTCTCCCAAGACAATCCGATCAGACTCGGAATCCTGGTTACAAGACAACTCGACAATGGTAAAACTAAACCAGCAAAGCCGCCCGATGTGCCAACAAATCCCGATAGGAGCTGCACATATCTCGTTCTCAGGGCACACCGGATAGGGTCAAGCTACAAGTAAAACCAACCCTCGAGTTTCCCCGAGGTGGCCCCGTAGAATGCCCATTTTGGACCAACACTCAGAGGAGCACTGGCCCGGGGGGTTAAAATAAAGATGACCCTCGGGCTCCGGAAACCCAAGGGAAAAAGGCTAGGTTGTTAGTGCAAATGGTAAAACCAAGGTTAGGCCTTGCTGGAGGTGTTTTATTCAAGGCAAACTGTCAAGGGGTTCCCATTATAACCCAGCCGCGTAAGGAACGCAAAATCAAGGAACATAACACCGGTATGACGGAAACTAGGGCGGAAAGAGTGGAACAAAACACCAGGCATAAGGCCGAGCCTTCCACCGCTTACCAAGTATATAGATGCATTAATATAAATAAGAGATATTTTGATATCCCAACAAATATCCATGTTCCAACATGGAACAAACTCCATCTTCACCTGCCACTAGAAACGCTATAAGAGGGGCTGAGCAAAGTGGTAACATAGCCAAACAATAGTTTGCTAGGACAAGGTGGGTTAGAGGCTTGGCTTAGCAATATGGGAGGCATGATATAGCAAGTGGTAGGTATCGCAGCATAGGCATAGCAATAGAGCGAGCAACTAGCAAGCAAAGATAGAAGTGATTTCAAGGGTATGGTCATCTTGCCTGAGATCCCGCAAGGAAGAAGAACGATTCCATGAAGAAGACAAATGGACGTAGTCGAACGGATCCTCACAAACGCGACGTTATCGGAACCAACCCAAAGAAGCAACACCGAAAAGAAGCAAACAACATGGTAAACAACCATCACATCAACAAGGCAAGATGCACAACCAAGTATGATGCATGTCCGGTTTAAATATGCATGGCATGGCAAAGTGCAACAAACAACACTACAAATTAAGTGGAGCTCAATATGCAGCGAGTTGCATATTGACAGAACACCAGATGTCTTATTTAGTTCTCTCTCGTTTATGTACCCTACAATATTAAATGTTGTTTAACATGGCAAGAGGTGAAGCAAAGTAAAACTACCTATCTAGGCAAGTTTAAATGAGGCCGGAAACAATGAACAACAACTCCGGTAAATCCCCATATGCAAATATTTTAGGTTTGGTACTGTTCTGCCCTAAACACAATTTTAGAGTTAATAAACATGCAAAGTGATGACACCATGTCAAACTAGGCATTTTTCTACCCCATTTACATATAAAGTTTATTAGAAACCAAGCTACAGTTATTTAGTTATGAATTAAAACATTTTAACAAGTTATTGGAGCAAATTTAAACAAACAACATTTTAAGCATTTTAAACATGGATGAAAATGACATATTATGAAACTAGATGAAAAACTAAGCATATTTCATATATAAAGTTTTTACATAAGATGCATAGTTTGTGAGTTATTAAAATTATGAATATGAGGGTCTTTTCTATAAAACTGCGCAATTCGGGATAAATGGACAAAATCACAGATCCGGGAAAAAACAAAGACGGGCCGAAACTGAGCGCTCACATTGGGCTTGGCCCGGTTGGGTAGAGAAGGGAGCAGCGGGCGGCCTCATCTGGTCGTGGCCCATGCGGGCACTGGCGCGGAGCTTGGCCTCGCATGGCCCAAGACCCGTGAAGGCTGGCAGGCTCGCAGCGGGAGCTAGGCCGGAGGAGAGGGCGAAGGGCAGGCGCTGCTGGGCCTTCGCGGCACTAGCAGCCCATGCACACATGCGTGCACGAGCGGGCGAGGTCGTCGTGGGGAGGAGGTCAACGCGAGCAGGGGCGCTGCACTCTGCTCGTTTTTGAAGAAGAACGGCAGCGACAGGTTCAGGGCGACACCGGGTCAGGAACGGGCACGGGCGGCGGAGGTGATCTCCTGTGGGGCGGCGCGGCGCGGCTTGAACTCCGGCAAGGCGGAGGTTCGGCGGAGAGCAGAGGAAGGAGCTCCGCTCGGACAGAGGAAAGGGATGGCGCGGTGACTCTCTCCGGCGAGACAGGGACTTGGCGCGGTTCTCGTTGGTGTCCTACTGGAGTCTCTCGTCTCCGGCGTGGTCAGTAGGGCGAGGATGACGGCGACCGGACGCGGGAGCGAGCGAGGGAACGATGCCCGACGACGCGAAGGCAGAAGGAGCTAGCAGACATCCAAGGCGTCCTGCGAGGCACACAGAGAGAGAGAGAGTTGAGAGAGGGGGAAACGGGAGGAGCACGGGAAGGTGGAGAAGGAGGGGGGCGGCCGGTGCTCATCTGGTTGGCTCCTGGTTCGCTCGCCGGTGCGGAGGTTGGCGGTGACGCGGGGTCGAGGGGCTCCTCCCCTCGATCCAATTGAGAGCGAGGGAGCAGGGGGGGAGCACGAGAGGATCTGGATCGAAAAAGGGTAGTGACTGGGCGTGGAAGGAGAGGCGCAGGTGGATCGGGAGGAGATCCCGAGGTTGGGGGGAGGCTGTCGGCTGGCTAGATTTGTTGGGGAGGATCCTGAGTAAGGTGGAGACTGGGTGGCGGCGCGAGGAGGGAAAAGAGGGAGTTGGTCTAGGGTTAGGCTAGGGTTTGATCTGATTTAGTAAGTGGGTGCACTATAAGTAGGAAACATAGGGTTGGGATTAGACCCTCCGATCATAATCGAGCGGTCAAGAATAAAAGGTTAGAGGAGTCCAATTAACAAAACGGGGACGTTTTGTAGATGTTTCGGGATGATCCGGACACAACGGCAGCGACAGTCCGAGTCGGGTTCGGGACAACTATCAGACGTGCGCGCGAGCAGGGCCGCGGGCTGATGAGAGAGGTTAGGTTGGACCTGGCAGTAGGTAGTGGGCTGTGTAGACGGTCTCGAGCTGAGTGAAGAGAAAAGAGGGAGGCCCAGCGACTGTTTTCGGAGACCGAAAACGTCCGACGATTTGACCGACTATATTGTCGCTATAGTTATCCGTTGGAGCGTCAAACGGACTCCGAATGCAATGAAACTTGGCAGGTGGCCTACCTACACTATAATAAGACCGCAGGCCAACTTTCGACCCAAACCGAGAACATTTTCCGGCCACTTATAAAATAATATTTTGGACGTGCCGCAGGCGCGTGCAAGGGTGTCTGGGCTCAGAACGGACAACGGACGAAACTGGGGAAACCGGACGGATGCAAGTTTTGAAAACATGATGATGCAATGCGGATGGTGACATGATAAGATGCAACACGCAAGCAAATGACATGGCAACAACAACGAATAACTGGAAGCCACCTGGCGCGTCGGTCTCGTGGCGTCACAACACTCCACCACTATGAGAGGATCTCGTCCCGAGATCTAGGATGGCACCGGAGGGAAAAGGAAGAGGAAGATAAGAGGTAAAACTAAGTTGCTTCTTTGACAAATGAGTGAAACCAAAGAACCTTGCGAGGTTGAACAAATTTAAAGAAGAAAACAACGAAGATGAGCAAAGTTGAAAACACTCCGCTAGAAAAGAGGAACAAGGAACATTACTAGAACCTTGTGGGTTGAAATACATAAGAAAAGTGTTACAATGGACAATAGGTACGTGCAAGCACTCCGATTGAAACGAGATGTACAAGGAACGACAAGGATAAATTACGACAACACTCCGGTTGGACATGGAAGGTAAAGAATATAAACTTTGCCAAACGAAAGCACTTGGATGAGACTCCAGTTAGATGGATAAGCAAAAGAAAGAACATGATCATCACAAAACAAGATGATGAGCGAAGAGAGTAACATCACAATGCCTCCAGAAGGAAGAATAGAAGATATATCATTGGAATAAAAAATGGAGAAGAAAATGCCAATTTCTGCCACGAACAGAAACAATGGATTAGATTGATATCAACAAGGAGACGGGAAACTTATTCCACCGGGAGGATAAATGAAGAACTTGGGTCATTTATAAGCACCATAAATAGCAACAATCCTTAGGGAAAGCTTTAGGTGAAATATAACCCAAGATAACTCCAACGAAGAGATTGATGGATTGAGAAGAGCTCATGCTAGAAGAGATTGATGGGTTTAACTTTCTCATTCTTAACAACAAGTGAATCATGAAACATGAACTCAAATTATCAAGAATGACATAATACCATCTCAAAAGATAAGATAGAACGAATTGTACTTCGGAATGCAAGATGAAGAATACTTGAAGTATATCTTGACGGATCATAGCTTCGAGAGATATCTTGAAGAACAATAGAAGAGTGAAAAAGGATCCTTGACGAACCACCATGTAGCCTCCATGACCAACTCCGGTAACAAAAGGATAACGAAAAGAAAGAGAAGTTGAAAACACAAGGTGAAACCTCGTAATGATTTAGATGGGTCTCCATGATAATTACAGCTTGGAACTCCGAGAAAGAAAAGATAAAGCATCTCGAACCAAGAATGTGATATGATGAACCACTCCGAAAAGCAGGAATTGAATTTACTTGATGAAACAAGAATAAGAATTACATTATGCTTAACCTTCATCAAATAAATTGTTGACAAACAATGGATTTGGCACACTACTTATTCTCGTAGAAAGGATTAAGATAGATATAGCGCAAACTTGATAAGATCTTCAACGAATCACCGGTCGGGTTGAAACAACGAATAAATTGATATGATAAACGGAGGAAGTAAAATCTTTGAAGAATCACCGTAAGAATTGAAAATGAATGAAGAAAACGAACACATCAGCAGGAGGAATTGAAAAATGAGCGAAGATACTTGAGAGAATTTAGATGCAAGTGAATGAAGATATCCCGAATTGATTAGAGAAAACTTGAACGAAGCACCGGTAAGATTTGGAGAACGAGAGCCAAAAGCTAGAATGAATAAATCTTCTGAAATGATGGGCTTCATAGAAAACAAACTAAAATACTCTTGAAATGCTCCGGATAGGTGAAAAGAAATTCTCACAACCAAAACAATTATGAGAGGATGGCACGAAGCTAGAGCCATGAATCTTGAAGAGAATGGAGCAAGATTGAGAGAAAAAATATTCTTCGGTCTTCAAATGTTGAGAATACCGATGAGAAACACCACCATGAATTGTTGAGATACTCCGGGATGAAAATTAGAAAGGTTGAACCAACGATGAAAAGAATTTGAAAGATCTTGGATAAAGACATTTGACTGATGATGAATCATCCTTACGTGAAACTTCGAAAAGAATTTGGGATAGCTCCGGGAAAATAAAAAGAGTCAGGTAAGATCCTGGGAAAAGACCTGTGGGTTAGGGCCCACTGAAAAGAAACACCGTAGAACGATTTGAAGAGAGATTGCACCGGTTGAAATAAATGGCTTGAATGAGATAACAATCTCGAAGTAGCTTGAACGGATCTTTAATGAAAGGACGAGCCTTCCGAGATATCTTCAGCACTCCGGAACAAATGAATAGCGAGAGGTGAATGATTAAGAATTGCATCGGCATGAGAAAACATTGAAATGAGGAAAAGGCATGGGATCAACACAAAAGGTTTGAATTTAATCCGCCGGCAAAGAAAATAATGAAGAATGACGAACGAGTAGAGCATCTTCAAGAGAACCACCGTGTAAGGACGTTGATTGAAAAGAAAGAGGCATCACATCCATAAAATGGATAACGAATTAATAAAACTGAGTCCTTGAAGAAAAAAGGGTGGGAGGGTGGGAAAAACAAAGACACTTGGAGACGGATGAAAACAAACACCGTTGAGAATACTTAGAGTTGGTCTTACGGTTGTTGAAAATGATCGGATCCACTTGAAGAGTAACACGCCGGTTGAAAAGGATTGACATGACAATCCTAATTATCATGAAGGATTGTATTCACATAGGAGTATGAGAACACCGCTTAGGAAAGGTGTGGACTCAACATTTGACTTCGAAGCAACTGGAATACCACAAATCAAAACAAAAACAAAGGATTGGCTTGCAAAATAAGCCGGAAGAAACATATGATAGAGATTTCGTCCGAAGTTTTCGTGGTGGGGCCTACACGGGCTCGATCATACAGTACCATCATGTACAAGGTAGTGCACATGACATACGAAGCATCCCCGAGTCAGCATAGCCAAGGACTCTTTAAGACACAACGAGACCATTGTAAAACCAACCGTGGATAGGCGGACCACTAGACGTCGAACCACAATCTCATATCATGCATCTGTCGGAAAGATATCCTACGAGCTACTTGAATTCACACTTATAAACTCCCAAAATTTTCCGGTTATACAATCAGGTGTTGGGGATATAGGGGAAGCATAATAGCTCACCCAAAACTAGCAAATCCTACATCCAGCTGTATCCATCCTTCAACGCATAACCAAGAAACCTTCGGAAATCATTTACCTCAACCTTCGAAAAGCATCCTTTATACGAGTTATGGCAATACTCATGAACTCCCGCCCTAGTACTGGGTGGTGTCGAGGTTATCTCACCAACAACTGCATAAAAGAGCTTTTCGATGTCGGCGAAACTCAGGTATTCCAGAACTGCAACGATAAAATTGTGACGACAACACCTCGGAGCTCAACTCCCCGGGACACTGCTGCAACCCCTAAATGTCAGGAGGCACCAAGACCAATATTCTCATCACAAAACCATTGGAACGATTCCAAGATAACAGCGTGATCCTAAAAAAATTTAGTGAAATTTGAGAAGAGAAGAGTCAAAACTCTACGTCAGGATACCTCACAAGTGCGACGAAGGGACTGAGGAGTAAAAAGAATCCTACTCTTCGATATGTATAATCCTAAATGACTCAAAACATTTTCAAGACTCAACAACGCCAGTGATTCGATCAAGCAGGGGGCTCCTAAGTCGGGAAGGCTCTGATTACCAACTTGTAACACCCTCGATGCAGCTATATCTCCCACGTGTCAGAGCACCACTTAGAGGCATAACTGCATTGAAGGCAATGTTGCAAGTGGGGTAATCTTCACACAACCCATGTACTGAATAAAGAAAGAGATACATAGTTGGCTTACAATCGCCACTTCACACAATACATGAATGTAGCATTACAACAACCAGATACAATCAAGGTCCGACTACGGAACCAAAATAAAAGAAGACTACCCCTAATGCAAAAGATCCCCGATCACCCCGACTGGGCTACACTATTGATCAACTGAAACGAAAACAGCACAAAGAACGAGATCTTCATCAAGCTCCTCCTTGAGCTCGGTTGCATCACCTGCACGGTATCATCGGCACCTGCAAGCTGGTTTTGGAAGTATCTATGAGTCACGGGGACTCAGCAATCTCACACCCTCGCGATCAAGACTATTTAAGCTTATGGGTAGGGAAAAGGTATGAGGTGGAGCTGCAGCAAGCAACTAGCATATTTGGTGGCTGACATACGCAAATGAGAGCAAGAAAAGAAGGCAAGCACAGTCGAGAAACTATGATCAAGAGGTGATCCTAGAACAACCTACGTCAAGCATAACTCCAACACCGTGTTCACTTCCCGGAATCCGCCGGAAAGAGACCATCACAGCAACACACGCGGTTGGTGCATTTTAATTAGGATAACTTTCAGGTTTTCTACAACTGGACATTAAGAAATTCCCATCTGCCCATAACCGTGGGCACGACTTTCAAAAGATCAAATCCCTGCAGGGGTGTCCCAACTTAGCCCATCACAAGCTCTCATGGTCAACGAAGGATATTCCTTCTCCCAAGACAATCCAATCAGACTCGGAATCCCCATTACAAGACATCTCAACAATGGTAAAACTAAACTAGCAAAGCCGCCCGATGTGTCGACAAATCCCGATAGGAGCTACACATATCTCGTTCTTAGGGCACACCGGATAGGTCAAGCTACGAGTAAAACCAACCCTCGAGTTGCCCCGAGGTGGCCCCGCAGGCTGCCCATTTCGGACCAACACTCAGAGGAGCACATGCCCGAGGGGGGTTAAAATAAAGATAACCCTCGGGCTTCGGAAACCCAAGGGAAAAAGGCTAGGTTGTTAGTGCAAATGGTAAAACCAAGGTTGGGCCTTGCTGGAGGAGTTTTATTCAAGGCGAACTGTCAAGGGGTTCCCATTATAACCCAACCGCGTAAGGAACGCAAAATCAAGGAACATAACACCGGTATGACGGAAACTAGGGCGACAAGAGTGGAACAAAACACCAGGCATAAGGCCGAGCCTTCCACCCTTTACCAAGTATATAGATGCATTGATATAAATAAGAGATATTGTGATATCCCAACAAATATCCATGTTCCAACATGGAACAAACTCCATCTTCACCTGCAACTAGCAACGCTATAAGAGGGGCTGAGCAAAGCGGTAACATAGCCAAACAACGGTTTGCTATGACAAGGTGGGTTAGAGGCTTGGCTTAGCAATATGGGAGGCATGATATAGCAAGTGGTAGGTATCACAGCATAGGCATAGCAATAGGGCAAGCAACTAGCGAGCAAAGATAGATGTGATTTCGAGGGTATGGTCATCTTGCCTGAGATCCCGCAAGGAAGAAGAACGAGTCCATGAAGAAGACGAACGGACGTAGTCGAACGGATCCTCACAAATGCCACGTTATCGGAACCAACCCAAAGAAGCAACACCAGAAAGAAGCAAACAACATGGTAAACAACCATCACATCAACAAGGCAAGATGCACAACCAAGTATGATGCATGTCCGGTTTAAATATGCATGGCATGGCAAAGTGCAACAAACAACACTACAAATTAAGTGGAGCTCAATATGCAATGAGTTGCATATTGACAGAACACCACATGTCTTATTTAGTTCTCTCTCGTTTATGTACCCAACAATATTAAATGTTGCTTAACATGGCAAGAGGTGAAGCAAAGAAAAACTACCTATCTAGGGAAGTTTAAATGAGGCCGGAAACAACGAACAACAACTCCGGTAAATCCCCATATGCAAATATTTTAGGTTTGGTACTGTTCTGCCCTAAACACAATTTTAGAGTTATTAAACATGCAAAGTGATGACACAATATCAAACTAGGCATTTTTCTACCCCATTTACATATAAAGTTTATTAGAAACCGAGCTACGGTTATTTAGTTATGAATTAAAACATTTTAACAAGTTATTGGAGCAAATTTAAACAAACAACATTTTAAGCATTTTAAACATGGATGAAAATGACATATTATGAAACTAGATGAAAAACTAAGCATATTTCATATATAAAGTTTTTACATAAGATGCATAGTTTGTGAGTTATTAAATGTATGAATATGAGGGTCTTTTCTGTAAAACTGCGCAATTCGGGATAAATGGACAAAATCGCAGATCCAGGGAAAAACAGAGACGGGCCGAAACTGAGCGCTCACATTGGGCTTGGCCCGGTTGGGCAGAGAAGGGAGCAGCGGACGGCCTCATCCGGTCGTGGCCCACGCGGGCGCTGGCGCGGAGCTGGGCCTCGCATGGCCCAAGACATGTGAAGGCTAGCAGGCTCGCAGCGGGAGCTGGGCCGGAGGAGCGGGCGAAGGGCAGGCCCTGCCGGGCCTCGGCGGCACTAGCATCCCACGCACACATGCGTGCATGAGCGGGCAAGGTCGTCGTGGGGATGAGGTTAACGCGAGCAGGGGCGCTGCACTCTGCTCGTTTCTGAAGAAGAACAGCAGCGACAGGTTCAGGGCGACGTCGGGTCGGGAACGGGCACAGGCGGCGGAGGTGATCTCCTGTGGGGCGGCGTGGGGCGGCTTGAACTCCGGCAAGGCGGAGGTTCGGCGGAGAGCAGAGGAAGGACCTCCGGGACTTGGCGCGGCGCTCGTCGGGGTCCTACTGGAGGCTCTCATCTCCGGTGTGGTCAGCAGGGCGAGGACGACGGCAATCGGACGCGGGAGCGGGCGAGGGAACGATGCCCGACGACGCGAAGGCAGAAGGAGCTAGCAGACATCCATGGCATCCTGCGAGGCACAGAGAGAGAGAGAATTGAGAGAGGGGGAAACGGGAGGAGCACGGGAAGGTGGAGAAGGAGGGGGCGGCCGGTGCTCATCTGGTTGGCTCCTGGTTCGCTCGCCGGCGCGGAGGTTGGCGGTGACGCGGGGTCGAGGGGCTCCTCCCCTCGATCCAATCGAGAGCGAGGGAGCAGGGGGGAGCACGAGAGGATCTGGATCGAAAAAGGGTAGTGGCTGGGCGCGGAAGGAGAGGCGCGGGTGGATCGGGAGGAGATCCCGAGGTTGGGGGGAGGCTGTCGGCTGGCTAGATTGGTCGGGGAGGATCCTGAGTAAGGTGGAGACTGGGTGGCGGCGCGAGGAGGGAAAATAGGGAGTTGGTCTAGGGTTAGGCTAGGGTTTGATCTGATTTAGTAAGTGGGTGCACTATAAATAGGAAACATAGGGTTGGGATTAGACCCTCCGATCATAATCGGGCGATCGAGAATAAAAGGTTAGAGGAGTCCAATTAACAAAACGGGGACGTTTTGTAGATGTTTCGGGATGATCCGGACACAACGGTAGCGACAGTCCGAGTCGGGTTCGGGACAACTATCAGACGTGCACGCGAGGAGGGCCGCGGGCTGATGAGAGAGGTTAGGTTGGACCTGGCAGTAGGTAGTGGGCTGTGTAGACGGTCTCAAGCTGAGAGAAAAGAAAAGAGGGAGGCCCCGCGACTGTTTTCGGAGACCGAAAACGTCCGACGATTTGACCGACTATATTGTCGCTATAGTTATCCGTTGGGGCGTCAAACGGACTCTGAATGCGATGAAACTTGGCAGGTGGCCTACCTACACTATAATAATACCGCACGCCAACTTTCAACCCAAACGGAGAACATTTTCCGGCCACTTATAAAATAATATTTCGGACGTGCCGCGGGCGCGTGCAAGGGTGTCTGGGCTCAGAATGGACAACGGACGAAACTGGGGAAACCGGACAGATGCAAGTTTTGAAAACATGATGATGCAATGCGGATGGTGACCTGATAAGATGCTACACGCAAGCAGATGACAAGGCAACAACAACGAATAACTGGAAGCCACCTGGCGCATCGGTCTCGGGGCGTCACATTTAATGTGGAACCAATTTGTAGTATTCGAGTTTCTTATGATTCTCCCACTATTCCAAATGAGAAGAATTTTGCCTATGTGGAGAGTAGTAAATTTTCTATGCTTGTAGATCATGAAAATAATGCTTTAGGTGCTGATGATATTGTTGAATTCATTCATGATGCTACTGAAAATTACTATGAGGGAGGAACATATGCTTGTAGGAATTGCAATAATATCAAGTTTCCTCTCTATGTGCTTAAAGTTTTGAAGTTATGCTTGTTTTGCCCTCCTATGCTAGTTGATTATGGTTCCCACAAGTTGTTTGCTCACAAAATCCCTATGCATAGGAAGTGGGTTAGACTTAAATGTGCTAGTCATATTCTTCATGATGCTATCTTTATGTTACAATTCTTATCTTTTATGTGAGCATCACTGAAATCACCATGCCTAGCGCTTGTTGGGAGGCAACCCAATTTTTATTTTTGTTCCTTGCTTTTTGGTTCTGTTTAGTAATAAATAATTCATCTAGCCTCTTTTTATATGTGGTTTTATGCTTTTAATTAGTGTTTGTGCCAAGTAGAACCTTTGGGAAGACTTGGGGAAAGTCTTTGTGATATTGCTGTAAAAAAACAGAAACTCTAGCGCTCACGAGATTTGCTTCCATTTTTTTACTAGAGATTGCTATTTAGTTAATTCTTTTGAAGATGATTAATAGATAAATTCCTCATGTCCATCAGTTTATTTTAGAATTTTTGGGGTTCCAGAAGTATTCGAAATCTACAGATTACTACAGACTGTTCTGTTTTTGACAGATTCTGTTTTTCGTGTGTTGTTTGGTTATTTTGATAAATCTATGAGTAGTATCGGAGGGTATGAACCATAGATGAGTTGGAATACAGTAGATATTACACTAATATGAATTTAGAATGAGTTCACAACAGTACCTAAGTGGTGATTTATTTTCTTATACTAACGGAGCTTACAAGTTTTCTGTTAAGTTTTGTGTTGTGAAGTTTTCAAGTTTTGGGTAAAGATTCAATGGACTATGGAATAAGGAGTGGAAAGAGCCTAAGATTGGGGATTCCCAAGGCACCCCAGGGTAATATTCAAGGACAACCAAGAGCCTAATCTTGGGGATGCCCCGGAAGGCATCCCCTCTTTCGTCTTCGTTCATCGGTAACTTTACTTGGAGCTATATTTTTATTCACCACATGATATGTGTTTTGCTTGGAGCGTCATTTTATTTTCTTTTGTTTTCCTTGCTGTTTGAATAAAATACCAAGATCTAAAATTATTAAATTTCATAGAGTCTTCACATAGTTGCATAATTATTCGACTACTCATTGATCTTCACTTATATCTTTCGGAGTAGTTTATCATTTGCTCTAGTGCTTCTCTTATATCTTTTAGAGCACGGCTGTGGTTCTATTTTATAGAAATAATTGATATCTCGTGCTTCACTTATATCATTTTGAGAGTCCTTTAGAAAAGCATGGTAATTTACTTTGGTTATAAATTTTAAATGCTAAGAGAAGTTGGATGCTTGATAGTTGTTTTGAGATATAAAGGTGGTAATATTAGAGGTGTGCTAGTTGAGTAATTGTGAAATTGATGAATACTTGTGTTGAAGTTGGCAAGTCCCATAGCATGCATGTATGGTAAACGTTGTGTGACAAATTTGAACCATGGGGTGTTCTTTGATTTCTTTCCTTATGAGTGGCGGTCGGGGACGAGCGATGTTCTTTTCCCACCAATCTATCCCCCTAGGAGCATGCGCGTAGTGCTTGGTTTTGATGACTTGTAGATTTTTGCAATAAGTATGTGAGTTCTTTATGACTAATGTTGAGTCCATGGATTATACGCACTCTCACCCTTCCATCATTGCTAGCATCTTCGGTACCGTGCATTGCCCTTTCTCACCTTGAGAGTTGGTGCAAACTTCGCCGGTGCATCCAAACCCCGTGATATGATACGCTCTATCACACATAAGCCTCCTTATGTATTCCTCAAAACAGCCACCATACCTACCTATTATGGCATTTCCATATAGCCATCCCGAGATATATTGCCATGCAACTTTCCACCGTTCCATTTATTATGACACGTGTCATCATTGTCATATTGCTTTGCATGATCATGTACTTGACATCGTATTTGTGGCGAGGCCACCAAGCTTAATTTTTCATACATGTCACTCTTGATTCATCGCAATCCCGGTACACCGCCAGAGGCATTCACATAGAGTCATATTTTGTTCTAAGTATCGAGTTGTAATTCTTGAGTTGTAAGAAAATAAAAGTGTGATGATCATCATTAGAGAATTGTCCCATGTGAGGAAAGGATGATTGTAACGCCCCGAGACCGATGTGCCAGGTGTCGTGCAGTTATTCGCTGTTGTTGCATTGTCATTGCTTGTGTGTCATGCATTGCATATCATGTCATCATGTGCATTTCATTTGCATACGTGTTCGTCTCATGCATCCGAGCATTTTCCCCGTTGTCCGTTTTGCATTCCGGCGCTCCGTTCTCCTCCGGTGGTCATTTCTGTCTTCTTCTCGTGTGTGGGGATTAAACATTTCCGGATTCGACCGAGACTTGCCAAGCGGCCTTGGTTTACTACCGGTAGACCGCCTGTCAAGTTTCGTACCATTTGGACTTCGTTTGATGCTCCAACGGTTAACCGAGGGACCGAAAAGGCCTCGTGTGTGTTGCAGCCCAACACCCCACCATTTTGGCCCAAAACCCACCTAAACCTATTCTATCTTCTAGAGCGTTCGATCACTATCGCGTGGCCAAAAACCGCACCTCATTTGGACTCTCCTAGCTCCCTCTACCTATATATATGTGGCCATCCCCAATATTTTCGCGGATGAACCCTAGCCCCGCTCCTCTCGCATCGCCGAACATGTCCATCCGGTCGCAGGACATGTCCACCCCGGGCCGGCCACGTCGCCCGACCAATGGCGCGCCGCCATGTCACCGTCGCCGCCGCCCTCGGCCTATCCCCTTGCGCCACCTGGCCCCTGCCTCTTCTCCGCCGCCGCGCCTCACCCGCCGGCCCGCTAGGGCCCGGTCGCCGCCACCTGTCGCTCGGCTCGTGAGAGCCCGAGCCTCGCCTCCCGCTCCCCGGCCGAGCTCCTCCGCCGCCTTGCTCGTCGCCCGCCGCGCCGGCGCCGCCCCGCCGGCTCCCCACCTCGTCGCCGGCCGCCGCCCCGCCGCGCCAGCTCCGCCGGAGGCCGCCGCCCTTCGCTCCGGCGCCACCCGCTGCACCTCGCCTCGCCTCTTTCATGCTCCGGCCACCACGGACATGAATTCCGCCGAGAGCGCCGCCACCTCGAAATCCGCGCTGGATCTGGATCAGAAACCCTCCTCGGTTGACTTTCTCGTCCCTAACCCTATTTATCTTGCATACTTTGACCTGTTGTATCTCCGCATCCATAGCTTCGATTCATGCATATAGCATATCAAAGTGTTCGTCTCAGAGAGTACATCATTTCATCTCATTGCATCATTTTCATTTGAGTTCATCTTGATGCCCGAAATGCTGTTAGAAGAGTGCTACTTGAGATAATTGTCAGATTTGCTGCTCCATTTAGTTATTTGTCATTTTTGCCATGATTAATGTGTGCATGATATGCCGATGAGCCCTAGATATGTTTTGTTAAGGGTTTTTCCATCTTTCCAGAGGTGCAACCCATGTATTTTTTTGATGTGTGTGGTGACTAGCACAAGCTTGCAAAGTGGTGCACTTGTTAATGCTGATTTCAGGGACTTAGCATCTCCACTGTCCTTGGCCTGTTTATCTCATATGGCCATATGTTCATGTTGTTTCCTAGTGATCCGTGCCTCTTTTGAGGATGATCAGTAAGGATGTTTTGTTAATATTGTAGTGCTCTATCCATCCATGTCTTTGTTTGTAATTATGGAGCACTCTAGCTTGAGTCAATCGAGCTCTACTTTTGCTACTTCGTGAATCTGGGCAGATTGTCTACTTGTTAGCGATTTTTGCCGATGATGTTGTAGTTGATCCGTGCATGCTATGCTATTGTTCTTGCCATGTCTAGCTTGAATTTTGTGTATTCTTGTTGGGTGTATGCTTAGCTTGTCATCACTTGCTTTGTAGTGAGTGCATCGAGCTCGTAAACATGCCTACTTGATATCAGTTTCAGCATGCTCCAGTTTTCACAAAGTCGAGAACTGATTATGTTTTTACCATGTTCACATGCTTGCAATTGTATTTTCTGATCCCTTTTGGCTCAAGGTCACTAAGGGACTTTTTTTAAACTCTTTGAGTAGCTCCATTCCATGCTTTACTTTGCCATGTTCAGTTCCTGTAGCATGTAGTTTTCATGCTCCGAAGAGTGCTATCTGATCTGAAATTCCAGACAAGTATTGATTTCACTAAGTCTGAAATCTGTTTGTCAAATGCATTTTTGCCATGCTTGTTTGAACCTGTTAATGGATGAATTGGTCGTAGCTAAGTGCTAGACTTTTGATAAGCATCATGAATGGATTCCAGCCATGTATTTTGTTGCCATGTTTGGGTGTTGTAGCATGTTCATCGCATTGCATTTACATGGCTACTTGCTGTAAATCGCAGGCCGGTGCCATATTTGAATTGCTTGCCATTTCCAAACCGTAACCCCGATTCCGGTGATCTTTATATCGTTTTCAAGCGATTTCATCTCATCTTTCCAGTGGCACACTTGGATTTTTCCAAGTTGAGGCCAGGTTCATGCATTCCCTTGCAAATCATGCATATGCATCGCATACCGCATCTCGCATATCATACCATGTTCATGTGTTGGTTGTTTACTATGGTGTGTGCTTCTTTCCGGTGTTTGCTTCTTCGGGTTGGTTCCGGTTACATCACTTTTGTGAGGACCCGTTCTTCTAGGTCCGTTTGTCTTCTTCATGGACTCATTCTTCTTCTTTGCGGGATTTCAGGCAAGATGACCATACCCTCGAAATCACTTCTATCTTTGCTTGCTTAGTTGCTCGCTCTTTTGCTATGCCTATGTTGTGATACCTACCACTTGATTATCATGCCTCCTATATTGTTGAACCAAGCCTCTAACCCACCTTGTCCTAGCAAACCGTTGTTTGGCTATGTTACCGCTTTGCTCAGCCCCTCTTATAGCGTTGTTAGTTGCAGGTGAAGATTGAAGTCTATTCCTTGTTGGAACATGGAGATGTTGTTCCTTGTTGGAACATGTTTACTTGTTGGGATATCACATTATATCTTATTTAATTAATGCATCTATATACTTGGTAAAGGGTGGAAGGCTCGGCCTTATGCCTGGTGTTTTGTTCCACTCTTGCCGCCGTAGTTTCCGTCATATCGGTGTTATGTTCCTGGATTTTGCGTTCCTTACGCGGTTGGGTAATAATGGGAACCCCTTGACAGTTTGCCTTGAATAAAACTCTTCCAGCAATGCCCAACATTGGTTTTACCATTTGCCACCTAGCCTTTTCTTTTCCCTTGGGAGTCGCGCTCCT
>NC_041382.1:308190455-308207068 GCF_002162155.2 Triticum dicoccoides | reverse complement strand
GTGTTGGTCCAGCTTGTCAGCCGCCGGTGGCCACCAGGGGCAACTCTGGGCTGGCCTACCGGAAGTTTGGATGATCCGGTGTGCCCTGAGAAAGAGATATGTGCGGCTCCTATCGGGATTTGTCGGCACATTCAGGCGGTGTTGCTGGATTTGTTTTAACCTGTCGAAGTGTCTTGAAGAACCGAGATACCGAGTCTGATTGGAACGTCTCGGGAGGAGGTCTATTCCTTCGTTGACCGTGAGAGCTTGTGATGGGCTAAGTTGGGACACCCTTGCAGGGATTTGAACTTTCGAAAGTCGTGCCCGCGGTAATGGGCAGATGGGAATTTGTTAACGTCCGGTTGTAGAAAACCTGAAGTTGACCTTAATTAAAATATATCAACAGTGTGTGTAACCATGATGGTCTCTTTCCAGCGGAGTCCGGGAAGTGAACACGGTTGTTGGAGTTATGCTTGACGTAGGTTGCTATAGGATCACTTCTTGATCATACTTTTATCGACCATGCTTTGCCTTCTCTTCTCGCTCTCATTTGCGTATGTTAGCCACCATATATGCTAGTCGCTTGCTGCAGCTCCACCTCATACCTTTACCTTACCCATAAGCTTAAATAGTCTTGATCGCAAGGGTGCGAGATTGCTGAGTCCCTGTGGCTCACAGATACTTCCAAAACCAGCTTGCAGGTGCCGATGAGACCGTGCAGATGACGCAACCAAGCTCAAGAGGAGCTCAATGAAGATCTTGTCCTTTGTGTTGCTTCGTTCTAGTTCTTCAGTAGTGGAGCCCAGTTGGGGTCGATCGGGGACCTTTGTCGCATTTGGGGTTCTTCTTTTATTTTGGTTCCGTAGTCGGACCTTGTTTGTATTTGGATGTTGTAATGCTTTATTCATGTAATTGTGTGAAGTCGCGATTGTAAGCCAACTATGTATCTCTTTCCCTTATGTATTACATGGGTTGTGTGAAGATTACCTCTCTTCCGACTTTGCTTTCAATGCGGTTATGCCTCCAAATCGTTCTTCGACACGTGGGAGATATAGCCGCATCGAGGGCGTTACAAGTTGGTAATCAGAGCCTTCCCCGACCTTAGGAGCCCCATTGCTTTATCGTTATTAGCGACCGAGTTGTGTCTAGAAAAATGTTTTGAGTCATTTAGGAATTATATATCAGAGAGTTTAGGAATTCTTTTTACTTCCCAGTCTCCTCATCGCTCTGGTAAGGCATCCTGACGTAGAGTTTTGACTCTTCTCTTCTCAAATTTCACTAAAAAAAATTTAGGATCACGCGGGTATCTTGGAATCGTTCCGATGGTTTTGTGACGAGAACTTTGTCTTGGTGCCTCCTGTCAGGGGTTTTGTGGAAGTGTCCTGGGGAGTTGAGCTCTAAGGTGTTGTCGTCATAATTTTATCGTTGCAGTTCTGGAATACCTGAGTTTAGTACGCCGACATCGAAAATCTCTTTTATGCAGTTCGTTGGTGAGATAACCTCGACGCCACCCAGTACTGGGGCGGGAGTTTGGGAGTATCGCCATAACTCGTATAACGGATGCTTTTCGAAGGTTGAGGTAGACGATTTCCGAGGGTTTTTTGGTTATGTGTTGAAGGATGGATACAGCTGGATGTAGGATTTGCTAGATTTGGGTGAGATATTATGCTTCCCCTGTATCCCCAACACCTGATTGCATAACCGGAAAGGTTCGGGAGTTTCATAAGTGGGAATTCAAGTAGCTCTTAGGATATCTTTCTGACAGATTTATGATATGAAATTGGGGTTCGACGTCTAGTGGTTCGCCTATTCACGGTTGGTTTTACAGTGGTCTCGTTGTGTCTTAAAGAGTCCTTGGCTATGCCGACTTGGGGACGCTTCGTATGTCATGTGCACTGCCTTGTACATGATGGTGCTGTACGATCGAGCCCGTGTAGGCCCCACCACGAAAACTTCGGACGAAATCTCTATCATATGTTTGTTCCGGCTTATTCCGCAAGCCAATCCTTTGTTTTTTTGTTTTGAGTTGTGGTATTCGAGTTGCTTCGAAGTCAAGTGTTGATTCCATACCTTTCCGAAACGGTGTTCTCATGCTCCGATGTGAATACTAATCCTTATCGTTTATCGAGATTGTCTTGTTAATCCTTTTCAACCGGCGTGTTCTCTCTTTAAGTGGATCTGATCTTTTTCAACATCCGCAAGATCAACTCATTTCTTCTCGACGTTGTTTGTTTCATTCGTCCCAAGCTGCCTTTGTTTTTCCCGCCCACCCACCCCTTTTTCCTCGAGGACTCGGAATTCTTAATCAAGTATCCTTTTATTCATATGAAGTCTCTCCATTCTTTTCCATCAATGTTCTTATCCGGTGATTCTTAGGAAGATGCTAACGGAGCTTCTAGTTCATCATTCTTCGTTCTCTTTTATCCGATGAATTCAATTCAAGATTTGCCAATTATATCCTTTCCTCGTTGCAAATACCTTCTCATGCCGGTGCACCTCTTAATCATCCACTTCTCGCTATTCATTTGTGCCGGAGTGCTCAAGATATCTCGAAGATTCGTGTTTTCCACTCTGCATTCATTCAAGATCTTTCGAGGTTGTTATCTCATTCAAGTCATTTAATTCAACCGGTGCAATATCTTTCAAGTAATCATCTCAATGGTGTTTCTTTTGAGAGGGCCCTAACCCACAGGTCTTTTCCCAGGTTCTTACCTGACTCTTCTTATTTTTCCCGGAGATTTTCAAATTCATTTCGAAGATTGACGTAAGAATGATTTATCATCAGTCAAATGTCTTCTCCTAGATCTTTCACAATTCTTTTCATCGTTGTCTCAACCTCTTCGTTTTGATTCTTCCGGAGTGTCTAAATAATTCATGGTGGTGTTTCTCGTCGTAATTCTCAGATTTTGAAGACCGAAGAAGATTTTTCTCTCAATCTTGCTCCACTCTCCTCAAGACTCATGGTTCTAGCCTATTGTCATCCTCTCATAATTATTTTCGATTGTGAGAATTCTTTTCACCTATCCGGAGCAATTCAAGAGTCTTCTCAGTTTGATTATCCGGAGTCCATCAATTCAGGTTTATTCATTCTGAGCTGTCAGTTATCATTCTCCTATCTTACCGGTGCATCAATAAAATTTCCTCTAATCAGTTCTTGATCTCTTCGTTCTGATGTATCTAAATCCCCTCAAGCTTCTTCGTTCATTTGCTAATTCTTCCTGGTGATTCACCCCTTTACTTCGTTCTTTTCCAATTCTTACGGTGGCTACTCAGGATTTTTCTTCCTTGCTATCATATCTATTTATTCGTTGTCAATCCTAACGGTGGTTCGTGCAAGAGCTCTCGTCATTTGTTTTCTTATCAATTATTCGTTGTTTTCAATCCTTCCGGTGGTTCGTTGAAGACCTTCTCAAGTTTACGGTATATCTCTCTTAATCCTTGATACGAGTATAAGTAGTGTGCCAAATCCATTGTTTATCATCAATTTAATTGATGAAGGTCAACCATAATGTAATTCTTATTCTTGCTTCATCCTAATGATTAATTCTTATTCCGGAGGCCCTTCAAACTCTCGGTTTCATTTGTTTCATCTTGTCTTTTTGCCCGGAGTTCCAACCTCTTTCAATTATATTATCACGGAGATCCATCTAAATCATTGCAAGGTTTCACCTTGTGTTTTCAATTTCTCTTTCTTTTCATTCCTTTTGTTTACCGGAGTTCTTCATGAAGGTTCTACATGATGGTTCATCAAGGATTTAATTCCTTCTCGAAGTGTTCGTCAAGATTCTTTTTAGGGGAACTCAATTTTTCTTCTTCTTGCTATCCGGAGTGCAATTCTTTCTTCCATATTATTGGAGGTGGTATTATGTCATTTTGATAATTTGAGTTCATGTTTTCATGATTCACATGTTGTCAAGAATGAGATATTTTAAATCCATCAATCTCGTCATTGGAGTTATCTTGTGTTATATTTCACCTAAAGCCATCCCTAAGGACTGTTGCTATCTATGGTGCTCATAAATGATCCAAGCTCTTCTTTATCCTCCTGGTGAAATACTTTCTCGTCTCCTTGTTCAAATAAATACAATTCTTTCCCGTGAGTGGCAGATTGTCACCTCATAATTTGAGATGGATTCCATAAGACCATATCAAGCTTATTCTTTTCGTTGTTGGTTTTCCAACAACTCCGTTCTAGCATTTGTCGCAAGCGTGCTCCCTCGAGATCTTGTTTCCCTTCGTTCATCCCATTCCATTCTTATTTTTTGTTCTGGAGGCAGTGTATTGTGATTTCATCAAGCATCTTCTCATCTTATCAAGTTATTATTTAATTCTTTTTCTTTTCAATCGGAGTGCTTCTCGAAGTTGTTCTCCCTTCTTCCTCTTCCCTACCGGAGTGCTTTCAATTTAATTCACCTACGTTGCATTCTTTTCTCGATAGGGCTTAACCTTTTCAAGGTTCTTTGGTTTCACTCGTTTGTCAAAGGAGCAACTTAGTTTTACCTCTTCTCGTTGTCTTCCGTTTTTTCCCTCCGGTGCCATTCTAGATCTCGGGACGAGATCCTCTCGTAGTGGTGGAGTGTTGTAACGCCCCGAGACCGATGTGCCAGGTGTCGTGCAGTTTTTCGCTGTTGTTGCGTTGTCATTGCTTGTGTGTCATGCATTGCATATCATGTCATCATGTGCATTTCATTTGCATACGTGTTCGTCTCATGCATCCGAGCATTTTCCCCGTTGTCCGTTTTGCATTCCGGCGCTCCGTTCTCCTCCCGTGGTCATTTTTGTCTTCTTCTCGTGTGTGGGGATTAAACATTTCCGGATTGGACCGAGACTTGCCAAGCGGCCTTTGTTTACTACCGGTAGACCGCCTGTCAAGTTTCGTACCATTTGGACTTCGTTTGATGCTCCAACGGTTAACCGAGGGACCGAAAAGGCCTCGTGTGTGTTGCAGCCCAACACCCCTCCATTTTGGCCCAAAACCCACCTAAACCTATTCTATCTTCTACAGCGTTCAATTACGATCGCGTGGCCGAAAACCGCACCTCATTTGGACTCTTCTAGCTCCCTCTACCTATATATATGTGGCCATCCCCGATATTTTCGCGGATGAACCCTAGCCCCGCTCCTCTCGCATCGCCGGACATGTCCATCCGGTCGCCGGACATGTCCACCCCGGGCCGGCCACGTCGCCCGACAAATGGCGCGCCGCCATGTCACCGTCGCCGCCGCCCTCGGCCTATCCCCTTGCGCCACCTGGCCCCTGCCTCTTCTCCGCCGCCGCGCCTCACCCGCCGGCCCGCCAGGGCCCGCGCGGGGCCCTCCGGGCCCAGTTGCCGCCGCCTGTCGCTCGGCTCGTGAGAGCCCAAGCCTCGCCTCCCGCTCCCCGGCCGAGCTCCTCCGCCGCCTTGCTCGTCACCCGCCGCGCCGGCCGCCGCCCCGCCGCGCCAGCTCCGCCGGAAGCCGCCGCCCGCCGCCCTTCGCTCCGGCGCCGCACCGCCGCGCTGCTTCGGCCGGTGGCCGCCGTAGCTCCGGCGCCGCCTGCTGCACCTCGCCTCACCTCTTTCAAGCTCCGGCCACCACGGACATGAATTCCGGCGAGAGCGCCGCCGCCTCGAAATCCGCGCTAGATCTGGATCTGAAACCCTCCTCGGTTGACTTTCTCGTCCCTAACCCTATTTATCTTGCATACTTTGACCTCTTGTATCTCTGCATACGTAGCTCCGATTCATGCATATACCATATCAAAGTGTTCGTCTCAGAGGGTATTTCATTTCATCTCATTGCATCATTTTCATTTGAGTTCATCTTGATGCCCAGAATGCTGTTAGAAGAGTGCTACTTGAGATAATTGTCAGATCTGCTGCTCCATTTAGTTAGTTGTCATTTTTGCCATGATTAATGTGTGCATGATATGCCCATGAGCCCTAGATATGTTTTGTTAAGGGTTTTGCCATCTTTCCAGAGGTGCAACCCATGTATTTTTGTGATGTGTGTGGTGACTAGCACAAGCTTGCAAAGTGGTGCACTTGTTAATGCTGATTTCAGGGACTTAGCATCTCCACTAAGTCCTTGGCCTGTTTATCTCATATGGCCATATGTTCATGTTGTTTCCTAGTGATCTGTGCCTCTTTTGAGGATGATCAGTAAGGATGTTTTGTTAATCTTGTAGTGCTCTATCCATCCATGTCTTTGTTTGTAATTATGGAGCACCCTACCTTGAGTCAATCAAGCTCTACTTTTGCTACTTCGTGAATCTGGGCAGATTGTCTACTTGTTAGCGATTTTGCCGATGATGTTGTAGTTGATCCGTGCATGCTATGCTATTGTTCTTGCCATGTCTAGCTTGCATTTTGTGTATTATTGTTGGGTGTATGCTTACCTTGTCATGACTTGCTTTGTAGTGAGTGCATCGAGCTCGTAAACATGCCTACTTGATATCTGTTTCAGCATGCTCCAGTTTTCACTAAGTCTGAGAACTGATTATGTTTTTACCATGTTCACATGCTTGCAATTGTATTTTCTGATCCCTTTTGGCTCAAGGTCACTAAGGGACTTTTTTTAAGCTCTTTGAGTAGCTCCATGCCATGCTTTCCTTTGCCATGTTCAGGTCCTGTAGCATGTAGTTTTCATGCTCCGAAGAGTGCTATCTGATCTGAAATTCCAGACAAGTGTTGATTTCACTAAGTCTGAAATCTGTTTGTCAAATGCATTTTTGCCATGCTTGTTTGAACCTGTTAATGGATGAATTGGCCGTAGCTCAGTGCTAGACTTTTGTTAAGCATCATGAATGGATTCCAGCCATGTATTTGTTGCCATGTTTGGGTGCTGTAGCATGTTCATCGCATTGCATTTAGATGGCTACTTGCTGTAAATCGCAGACCGGTGCCATATTTGAATTGCTTGACATTTCCAAATCGTAACTCCGATTCCGGTGATCTTTATATCGTTTTCAAACGATTTCATCTCATCTTTCCAGTGGCACACTTAGATTTCCAATTTTAGGCCAGGTTCATGCATTCCCTTGCAAATCATGCATATGCATCGCATACCGCATCTCGCATATCATACCATGTTCATGTGTTGGTTGTTTACTATGTTGTGTGCTTCTTTCCGGTGTTTGCTTCTTCGGGTTGGTTCCGGTTACGTCGCGTTTGTGAGGTCCCGTTCGTCTACATCCGTTTGTCTTCTTCATGGACTCGTTCTTCTTCCTTGCGGGATTTCAGGCAAGATGACCATACCCTCGAAATCACTTCTATCTTTGCTTGCTTAGTTGCTCGCTCTTTTGCTATGCCTATGCTGCGATACCTACCACTTGATTATCATGCCTCCTATATTGTTGAATCAAGCCTCTAACCCACCTTGTCCTAGCAAACCGTTGTTTGGCTATGTTACCGCTTTGCTCAGCCCCTCTTATAGTGTTGTTAGTTGCAGGTGAAGATTGAAGTATGTTCCTTGTTGGAACATGGAGATGTTGTTCCTTGTTGGAACATGTTTACTTGTTGGGATATCACATTATATCTTATTTAATTAATGCATCTATATACTTGGTAAAGGGTGGAAGGCTCGGCCTTATGCCTGGTGTTTTGTTCCACTCTTGTCGCCCTAGTTTCCGTCATATCGGTGTTATGTTCCCGGATTTTGCGTTCCTTGCGCGGTTGGGTAATAATGGGAACCCCTTGACAGTTCGCCTTGAATAAAACTCTTCCAGCAATGCCCAACATTGGTTTTACCATTTGCCACCTAGCCTTTTCTTTTCCCTTGGGAGTCGCGCTCCTGAGGGTCATCATTATTTTACCCCCCTTCCCCCGGGCCAGTGCTCCTCTGAGTGTTGGTCCAACTTGTCAGCCGCCGGTGGCCACCAGGGGCAACTCTGGGCTGGCCTACCGGAAGTTTGGACGATCCAGTGTGCCCTGAGAAAGAGATATGTGCAGCTCCTATCGAGATTTGTCGGCACATTCAGGCGGTGTTGCTGGATTTGTTTTAACCTGTCGAAGTGTCTTGAAGAACCGAGATACCGAGTCTGATTGGAACGTCTCGGGAGGAGGTCTATTCCTTCGTTGATCGTGAGAGCTTGTGATGGGCTAAGTTGGGACACCCCTGCAGGGATTTGAACTTTCGAAAGCCGTGCCCGCGGTAATGGGCAGATGGGAATTTGTTAACGTCTGGTTGTAGAAAACCTGAAGTTGACCTTAATTAAAATATATCAACAGCGTGTGTAACCGTGATGGTCTCTTTTCGGCGGAGTCCGGGAAGTGAACACGGTTGTTGGAGTTATGCTTGACGTAGGTTGCTATAGGATCACTTCTTGATCATACTTTTATCGACCGTGCTTTGCCTTCTCTTCTCGCTCTCATTTGCGTATGTTAGCCACCATATATGCTAGTCACTTGTTGCAGCTCCACCTCATACCTTTACCTTACCCATAAGCTTAAATAGTCTTGATCGCAAGGGTGCGAGATTGCTGAGTCCCCGTGGCTCACAGATACTTCCAAAACCAGCTTGCAGGTGCCGATGAGACCGTGCAGATGACACAACCAAGCTCAGGAGGAGCTCAATGAACATCTTGTCCTTTGTGTTGCTTCGTTCTAGTTGTTCAGTAGTGGAGCCCAGTTGGGGTCGATCGGGGACCTTCGTCGCATTTGGGGTTCTTCTTTTATTTTGGTTCCATAGTCGGACCTTGTTTGTATTTGGATGTTGTAATGCTTTATTCATGTAATTGTGTGAAGTGGCGATTGTAAGCCAACTATGTATCTCTTTCCCTTATGTATTACATGGGTTGTGTGAAGATTACCTCTCTTCCGACATTGCTTTCAATGCGGTTATGCCTCCAAGTCGTGCTTCGACACGTGGGAGATATAGCCGCATCGAGGGCGTTACAAGTTGGTAATCAGAGCCTTCCCCGACCTTAGGAGCCCCATTGCTTGATCGTTATTAGCGACCGAGTTGTGTCTAGAAAAATGTTTTGAGTCATTTAGGAATTATATATCAGAGAGTTTAGGAATTCTTTTTACTTCCTAGTCTCCTCATCGCTCTGGTAAGGCATCCTGACGTAGAGTTTTGACTCTTCTCTTCTCAAATTTGAATAAAAAAATTTAGGATCACGCGGGTATCTTGGAATCATTCCGATGGTTTTGTGACGAGAACATTGTCTTGGTGCCTCCTGTCAGGGATTTTGTGGAAGTATCCCGGGGAGTTGAGCTCTGAGGTGTTGTCGTCATAATTTTATTGTTGCAGTTCTGGAATACCTGAGTTTAGTACACCGACATCGAAAATCTCTTTTACGCAGACGATTTCTTGGTTGGTGAGGTAACCTCGACGCCACCCAATACTGGGGCGGGAGTTCGGGAGTATCGCCATAACTCGTATAACGGATGCTTTTCGAAGGTTGAGGTAGACGATTTCCGAGGGTTTCTTGGTTATGTGTTGAAGGATGGATACAGCTGGATGTAGGATTTGCTAGATTTGGGTGGGATATTATGCTTCCCCTGTATCCCCAACACCTGATTGCATAACTGGAAAGGTTCGGGAGTTTCATAAGTGGGAATTCAAGTAGCTCTTAGGATATCTTTCCGACAGATGTATGATATGAAATTGGGGTTCGACGTCTAGTGGTCCGCCTATTCACGGTTGGTTTTACAGTGGTCTCGTTGTGTCTTAAAGAGTCCTTGGCTATGCCGACTCGGGGACGCTTCGTATGTCATGTGCACTGCCTTGTACATGATGGTGCTGTACGATCGAGCCCGTGTAGGCCCCACCACGAAAACTTCGGACGAAATCTCTATCATATGTTTGTTCCGGCTTATTCCGCAAGCCAATCCTTTGTTTTTTTTTGTTTTGAGTTGTGGTATTCGAGTTGCTTCGAAGTCAAGTGTTGATTCCATACCTTTCCAAAACGGTGTTCTCATACTCCGATGTGAATACTAATCCTTATCATTTATCGAGATTGTCTTGTTAATCCTTTTCAACCGGCGTGTTCTCTCTTCAAGTGGATCCGATCTTTTTCAACATCCGCAAGATCAACTCATTTCTTCTCGACGTTGTTTGTTTCATTCGTCCCAAGCTGCCATTGTTTTTCCCGCCCACCTACCCCTTTTTCTTCGAGGACTCAGAATTCTTAATCAAGTATCCTTTTATTCATATGAAGTCTCTCCATTCTTTTCCATCAATGTTCTTATCCGGTGATTCTCAGGAAGATGCTAACGGAGCTTCTAGTTCATCATTCTTCGTTCTCTTTTATCCGATGAATTCAATTCAAGCTTTGCCAATTATATCCTTTCCTCGTTGCAAATACCTTGTCATGCCGGTGCACCTCTTAATCATCCACTTCTCGCTATTGATTTGCTCCGGAGTGCTCAAGATATCTAGAAGATTCGTGTTTTCCACTCTGCATTCATTCAAGATCTTTCAAGGTTGTTATCTCATTCAAGTCATTTAATTCAACCGGTGCAATATCTTTCAAGTAATCATCTCAATGGTGTTTCTTTTGAGTGGGCCCTAACCCACAGGTCTTTTCCCAGGATCTTACCTGACTCTTCTTATTTTTCCCGGAGCTTTTCAAATTCATTTCGAAGTTTGACGTAAGAATGATTTATCATCAGTCAAATGTCTTCTCCTAGCTCTTTCACAATTCTTTTCATTGTTGGCTCAACCTCTTCGTTTTGATTCTTCCGGAGTGTCTAAATAATTCATGGTGGTGTTTCTTGTCGTAATTCTCAGATTTTGAAGACCGAAGAAGATTTTTCTCTCAATCTTGCTCCACTCTCCTCAAGACTCATGGTTCTAGCCTATTGTCATCCTCTCATAATTATTTTCGATTGTGAGAATTCTTTTCACCTATCCGGAGCAATTCAAGAGTCTTCTCAGTTTGATTATCCGGAGTCCATCAATTCAGGTTTATTCATTCTGAGCTGTCAGTTATCATTCTCCTATCTTACCGGTGCATCAATAAAATTTCCTCTAATCAGTTCTTGATCTCTTCGTTCTGATGTATCTAAATCCCCTCAAGCTTCTTCATTCATTTGCTAATTCTTCCTGGTGATTCACCCCTTTACTTCGTTCTTTTCCAATTCTTACGGTGGCTACTCAGGATTTTTCTTCCTTGCTATCATATCTATTTATTCGTTGTCAATCCTAACGGTGGTTCGTGCAAGAGCTCTCATCATTTGTTTTCTTATCAATTATTCGTTGTTTTCAATCCTTCCGGTGGTTCGTTGAAGACCTTCTCAAGTTTACGGTATATCTCTCTTAATCCTTGATACGAGTATAAGTAGTGTGCCAAATCCATTGTTTATCATCAATTTAATTGATGAAGGTCAACCATAATGTAATTCTTATTCTTGCTTCATCCTAATGATTAATTCTTATTCCGGAGGCCCTTCAAACTCTCGGTTTCATTTGTTTCATCTTGTCTTTTTGCCTGGAGTTCCAACCTCTTTCAATTATATTATCACGGAGATCCATCTAAATCATTGCAAGGTTTCACCTTGTGTTTTAAATTTCTCTTTCTTTTCATTCCTTTTGTTTACCGGAGTTCTTCATGAAGGTTCTACATGATGGTTCATCAAGGATTTAATTCCTTCTCGAAGTATTCGTCAATATTCTTTTTAGGGGAACTCAATTTTTCTTCTTCTTGCTATCCGGAGTGCAATTCTTTCTTCCATATTATTGGAGGTGGTATTATGTCATTTTGATAATTTGAGTTCATGTTTTCATGATTCACATGTTGTCAAGAATGAGATATTTTAAATCCATCAATCTCTTCATTGGAGTTATCTTGTGTTATATTTCACCTAAAGCCATCCCTAAGGACTTTTGCTATCTATGGTGCTCATAAATGATCCAAGCTCTTCTTTATCCTCCTGGTGAAATACTTTCTCGTCTCCTTGTTCAAATAAATACAATTCTTTCCCGTGAGTGGCAGATTGTCACCTCATAATTTGAGATGGATTCCATAAGACCATATCAAGCTTATTCTTTTCGTTGTTGGTTTTCCAACAACTCCATTCTAGCATTTGTTGCAAGCGTGCTCCCTCGAGATCTTGTTTCCCTTCGTTCATCCCATTCCATTCTTATTTTTTGTTCCGGAGGCAATGTATTGTGATTTCATCACGCATCTTCTCATCTTATCAAGTTCTTATTTAATTCTTTTTCTTTTCAATCGGAGTGCTGCCCGAAGTTGTTCTCCCTTCTTCCTCTTCCCTACCGGAGTGCTTTCAACTTCATTCACCTATGTTGCATTCTTTTCTCGATAGGGCTTAACCTTTTCAAGGTTCTTTGGTTTCACTCATTTGTCAAAGGAGCAACTTAGTTTTACCTCTTCTCGTTGTCTTTCGTTTTTTCCCTCCGGTGCCATTCTAGATCTCAGGATGAGATCCTCTCGTAGTGGTGGAGTGTTGTAACGCCCCGAGACCGATGTGCCAGGTGTCGTGCAGTTATTCGTTGTTGTTGCGCTGTCATTGTTTGCGTGTCATGCATTGCATATCATGTCATCATGTGCATTTCATTTGCATACGTGTTCGTCTCATGCATCCGAGCATTTTTCCCGTTGTCCGTTTTGCATTCTGGCGCTCCATTCTCCTCCGGTGGTCATTTCTGTCTTCTTCTCGTGTGTGGGGATTAAACATTTCCGGATTGGACCGAGACTTGCCAAGCGGCCTTGGTTTACTACCGGTAGACCGCCTGTCAAGTTTCGTACCATTTGGACTTCGTTTGATGCTCCAACGGTTAACCGAGGGACCGAAAAGGCCTCGTGTGTGTTGCAGCCCAACACCCCTCCATTTTGGCCCAAAACCCACCTAAACCTATACTATCTTCTGGAGCATTCAATTACGATCGCGTGGCCGAAAACCGCACCTCATTTGGACTCTCCTAGCTCCCTCTACCTATATATATGTGGCCATCCCCGATATTTTCGTGGATGAACCCTAGCCTCGCTCCTCTCGCATCGCCGGACATGTCCATCCGGTCGCCGGACATGTCCACCCCGGGCCGGCCACGTCGCCCGACCAATGGCGCGCCACCATGTCACCGTCGCCGCCGCCCTCGGCCTATCCCCTTGCGCCACCTGGCCCCTGCCTCTTCTCCGCCGCCACGCCTCACCCGCCGGCCCGCCAGGGCCCGCGCGGGGCCCTCCGGGCTCGGTCGCCGCCGCCTGTCGCTCGGCTCGTGAGAGCCCGAGCCTCGCCTCCCGCTCCCCAGCCGAGCTCCTCCGCCGCCTTGCTCGTCGCCCGCCGCGCCGGCGCCGCCCCGCCGGCTCCCCACCTCGCCGACATGAATTCCGGCGAGAGCGCCGCCGCCTCGAAATCCGTGCTGGATCTGGATCTGAAACCCTCCTCGGTTGACTTTCTCGTCCTTAACCCTATTTATCTTGCATACTTTGACATGTTGTATCTCCGCATCCGTAGCTCCGATTCATGCATGTAGCATATCAAAGTGTTCGTCTCAGAGAGTACATCATTTCATCTCATTGCATCATTTTCATTTGAGTTCATCTTGATGCCCGAAATGCTGTTAGAAGAGTGCTACTTGAGATAATTGTCAGATCTGCTGCTCCATTTAGTTATTTGTCATTTTTGCCATGATTAATGTGTGCATGATATGCCCATGAGCCCTAGATAAGTTTTGTTCAGGGTTTTGCCATCTTTACAGAGGTGCAACCCATGTATTTTTGTGATGTGTGTGGTGACTAGCACAAGCTTGCAAAGTGGTGCACTTGTTAATGCTGATTTCAGGGACTTAGCATCTCCACTAAGTCCTTGGCCTATTTATCTCATATGGCCATATGTTCATGTTGTTTCCTAATGATCCGTGCCTCTTTTGAGGATGATCAGTAAGGATGTTTTGTTAATATTGTAGTGCTCTATCCATCCATGTCTTTGTTTGTAATTATGGAGCACCCTAGCTTGAGTCAATCGAGCTCTACTTTTGCTACTTCGTGAATCTGGGCAGATTGTCTACTTGTTAGCGATTTTGCCGATGATGTTGTAGTTGATCCGTGCATGATATGCTATTGTTCTTGCCATGTCTAGCTTGCATTTTGTGTATTCTTGTTGGGTGTATGCTTAGCTTGTCATCACTTGCTTTGTAGTGAGTGCATCGAGCTCGTAAATATGCCTACTTGATATATGTTTCAGCATGCTCCAGTTTTCACTAAGTCTGAGAACTGATTATGTTTTTACCATGTTCACATGCTTGCAATTGTATTTTCTGATCCATTTTGGCTCAAGGTCACTAAGGGACTTTTTTTAAGCTCTTTGAGTAGCTCCATTCCATACTTTCCTTTTCCATGTTCAGGTCCTGTAGCATGTAGTTTTCATGCTCCGAAGAGTGCTATCTGATCTGAAATTCCAGACAAGTGTTGATTTCACTAAGTCTGAAATCTCTTTGTCAAATGCATTTTTGCCATGCTTGTTTGAACCTGTTAATGGATGAATTGGCCATAGCTCAGTGCTAGACTTTTGTTAAGCATCATGAATGGATTCCAGCCATGTATTTTGTTGCCATGTTTGGGTGCTGTAGCATGTTCATCTCATTGCATTTAGATGGCTACTTGCTGTAAATCGCAGACCGGTGCCATATTTGAATTGCTTCCCATTTCCAAATCATAACTCCGATTCCGGTGATCTTTATATCGTTTTCAAGCGATTTCATCTCATCTTTCCAGTGGCACACTTGGATTTTTCCAAGTTGAGGCCAGGTTCATGCATTCCCTTGCAAATCATGCATATGCATCGCATACCGCATCTCGCATATCATACCATGTTCATGTGTTGGTTGTTTACTATGTTGTGTGCTTCTTTCCGGTGTTTGCTTCTTCGGGTTGGTTCCGGTTACGTCGCGTTTGTGAGGACCAGTTCGTCTACGTCTGTTTGTCTTCTTCATGGACTCGTTCTTCTTCCTTGCGGGATTTCAGACAAGATGACCATACCCTCGAAATCACTTCTATCTTTGCTTGCTTAGTTGCTCGCTCTTTTGCTATGCCTATGCTGCGATACCTACCACTTGATTATCATGCCTCCTATATTGTTGAACCAAGCCTCTAACCCACCTTGTCCTAGCAAACCGTTGTTTGGCTATGTTACCGCTTTGCTCAACCCCTCTTATAGCGTTGTTAGTTGCAGGTGAAGATTGAAGTCTGTTCCTTGTTGGAACATGGAGATGTTGTTCCTTGTTGGAACATGTTTACTTGTTGGGATATCACATTATATCTTATTTAATTAATGCATCTATATACTTGGTAAAGGGTGGAAGGCTCGGCCTTATGCCTGGTGTTTTGTTCCACTCTTGCCGCCCTAGTTTACGTCATATCGGTGTTATGTTCCCAGATTTTGCGTTCCTTACGCGGTTGGGTAATAATGGGAACCCCTTGACAGTTCGCCTTGAATAAAACTCTTCCAGCAATGCCCAACATTGGTTTTACCATTTGCCACCTAGCCTTTTCTTTTCCCTTGGGAGTCGCGCTCCTGAGGGTCATCATTATTTTACCCCCCACGGGCCAGTGCTCCTCTTAGTGTTGGTCCAACTTGTCAGCCGCCGGTGGCCACCAGGGGCAACTCTGGGCCGGCCTACCGGAAGTTTGGACGATCCGGTGTGCCCTGAGAAAGAGATATGTGCAGCTCCTATCGGGATTTGTCGGCACATTCGGGCGGTGTTGCTGGATTTGTTTTAACCTGTCGAAGTGTCTTGAAGAACCGAGATACCGAGTCTGATCGGAACGTCTCGGGAGGAGGTCTATTCCTTCGTTGACCGTGAGAGCTTGTGATGGGCTAAGTTGGGACACCCCTGCAGGGATTTGAACTTTCGAAAGCCGTGCCCGCGGTTATGGGCAGATGGGAATTTGTTAACGTCCGGTTGTAGAAAACCTGAAGTTGACCTTAATTAAAATATATCAACAGCGTGTGTAACCGTGATGGTCTCTTTCCGGCGGAGTCCGGGAAGTGAACACGGTTGTTGAAGTTATGCTTGACGTAGGTTGCTATAGGATCACTTCTTGATCATACTTTTATCGATCGTGCTTTGCCTTCTCTTCTCGCTCTCATTTGTGTATGTTAGCCACCATATATGCTAGTCGCTTGCTGCAGCTCCACCTCATACCTTTACCTTACCCATAAGCTTAAATAGTCTTGATCGCAAGGGTGCGACATTGCTGAGTCCCCGTGGCTCACAGATACTTCCAAAACCAGCTTGCAGGTGCCGATGAGACCGTGCAGATGACGTAACCAAGCTCAGGAGGAGCTCGATGAAGATCTTGTCCTTTGTGTTGCTTCGTTCTAGTTGGTCAGTAGTGGAGCCCAGTTGGGGTCGATCGAGGACCTTTGGCGCATTTGGGGTTCTTCTTTTATTTTGGTTCCGTAGTCGGACCTTGTTTGTATTTGGATGTTGTAATGCTTTATTCATGTAATTGTGTGAAGTGGCGATTGTAAGCCAATTATGTATCTCTTTCCCTTATGTATTACATGGGTTGTGTGAAAATTACCTCTCTTGCGACATTGCTTTCAATGCAGTTATGTCTCCAAGTCGTGCTTCGACACGTGGGAGATATAGCCGCATCGAGGGCGTTACAATGATGAAGACTATGATTCCCCCACAAGTCGGAATGAGACTCCGGACAAAAATATATATAGGATTAGAATAGTGTT